>NW_020622270.1:726357-1089535 GCF_003573695.1 Papaver somniferum | reverse complement strand
TACGTTATTATATCCTCCGGATATTCGGGGCTAGACCAATGTTCTCTAAATTCAGAAAGATTTAGATAATACACTTCTTCGGTGAGAGACCAAGTCAATGCCTCCCATTCCCCGGAGAAGGCAACCCATTTAGCGTGATTTATGGCGTATTGTTTATCGAATTCCTCTTTTGCATCCGCTTGTTCATCTTCTGGTAGATTACTAATCTCTTCCAATCCTTTCCTCTTAGGTGGACAAAGTTGAGGCTTGCACATATTCATCACATTGCACCATATATGAAATGTACAAAGCATATTATGTGCTAATGGGAAGACTTTCTCTATTGCGTTCATCAATGCTACGTCATTTCCCGTCACGATAACCCCGGGGATCTCATCATCTCGGTAGATTGCCTTCACTTGTTGTAGCGCCCAAGTGTAACTTGGTTCTTGCTCGTCCTTTAGAAAACAAAAAGCAACGGTAAACGGTGACTTCGTCGACGTACGACCAACAATGTTCAACAATGGCATCTCGTATTTGTTTGTCTTGTAAGTGCAATCCATTATAAGAACTTCATGGAATGATTGAGCCAATTGAACGCTATTCGGATGGGAAATGAAGAGATTAGTTATTTATTCTTCCGGACCTACCTTCTTTTGAACCGCGTAGCCTTTCTCTTGAGCCAAAAAAATAATAATTGTTGCATTACTTTTATATCCTTCCATTCATTCCTTTTAATCGTCTCAGTTGCATTGTAAATGGTGTACAAAGATGATACGTTACCCGGGTTATCTTGCTTTAATAAGCGAAGCATTATGGAAGGTGGAATACACAATTTCCTATACTTGGCTATTTTTTCTATTTCTCGAGGAGTGAGCCTTGCGGCCATTGCATGCCCTTCAAGATCATCCGGACGAGGGTGGTTATGACGACCTACCACCTTATCCATAGCTAGAAACCATTTCGTCGTTTATTTACTCTTGCTAAATACTAGCTTGAACGGACATTTGATTTTCTTTGAGCACGTTGTGTTTTTCCTCGTCGTCTTTCCCTTATACTCATAACCCTTCCTCTTGTGACTAACATCGGGATCTCCACTTCTCTCACAAACCATTTCAAAACGAGTGTTGCTTTCTTTTCCATTCAAAACCAAGACGCAATTGAATCTCTTGGCATGTTATTTAGCCCAATTCTTCGCATCAATAGGTAAGTCAAATACCAACTCATTCGCATAGTGATGAGATGTATCTTCGAACAACATACCAATCGGAGAAGGTTGATCATGCATTGGTATAGGTTGGGATTCCATCTACAAAAAATGTAACAACATCAATGCAATCACAAATAAGTTCGGTCATATAATAATTTTATCGGGAAAACCGAACTCATTGTTCGGTTGGTTAAGCAAGTTGCAAAGCAACCGAACAAATAAAAGGAACATAGTTCGGTAACATGTGAATTTTATCGCAACAATCGAACTAATAAAATGAACAGAATTCGGTTACTTTGTATTTTATGTAGATAACCGAACTAGACACTGGAACTTCAGATTTTTTTTGTTTGTTAAGTTCGATTGGTTATGTTGTTAGGTTCAAGTTTACGAAATAACTGAACTTATTAAACATAGTTCGGTTAGATAGTTGGTACATGCAGTTTGCGAACCAACCGAACTGTATACACTTAGTTAAACTTTATTTTACGTAAAGTTCGGTTAGTTGCGAACCAACCGAACATAACACTGCATCTCAGAACTTCCATTAATATGGAGTTCGGTAACCTGCGTGTTTGGATAAAGTAACCGAACTACATGTTCAAATGAGTTCGGTTACTTATTCATCTCACAAGGCAACCGAACTACACCTTCAGAACAGTTCGGTTACATGTTCTTCATATAATGTAACCGAACTGTGCAAAATCCAGTTCAAAAATTTACATTTTTGGGGAAGTTTTTACCAATTCAACATACATTATCTAAGTTTGGAGCATACCTGTTCACCCAAATACTCTTCCTCCGGTTGTGGTTGATAAAATCCATCATTTTCATCTTGAGTTTTATTTTGGGGAAGAATACAATCACCATCTAAGAAATAAGCTAAATCCGGATCATTTTGAAGATTAACAAATATTCTAGGAGAGGATGGAGATGAAGAATCAGATGGGTTTTCATCAATTGAATACTCAAAGGGAGTGAAATGGAATTTTTTTTTATTTTCCATGTTTTTCTCCTTCATCTTCTCTAACTCTACTCTCACAATAATTCTACTCAACTAATAATAAACCCATCTTTTAATTTAATCTCACTAATTGTTTTTAACTAAATCATTTCACTAATCATAACCTAAAATTAATTAAGAGGGTAGATTAGGTATTAAATAAATAACTAGATATGGGGTGACCTAGAATTACTTCTAATGTCTTTACCCAAAATAAAACCATGGTCCCCCCAAAAAAACCATGGTCCCCAAAAAATCGTTCTTGAAGATACTGTTGTCGGCCGGGCCAGGCCCAGGGAAACAGTTGTTTCTAATGAACAGTTTCTTTTGTGAAAGAAGAATTTTGTATTGACAAATAAATTTTGTATTTCTAACTAGAGGGAAGATCCATGGTCACTCTTAATATTGTATGGACAATATCCATACAAGATTGAACCAATTTTTTCTAAGAGTCCAAATGATAATAAATTTGAACCCCATATTTGGGTGATATGTTCCTCTTGTTAAACTCTAGATTCCTAAGAAAAATGAGCACAATTCGGTATATCAAACCTAACTAAATTGTGCTCATTTTTGGTATGAATCTAGAGTTTAATAAGAAGAATATATTACCAAAATATTAGGTTCAAATTTATTGTCATTTGGACTCTAAAGAAAAATTGGATCAATCTTGTATGAATAGGTTCTTCTCAACATTGATGTGACAAGAGCTCTAAAATATGGAGTTGATGCTTATGACGATCCAGTCACTTCCTACTGGCTTACAATAGCTTATGCTCTACCTGGAATTCAATTTTGTACGGTGTGTAGAATCCTAGATCTTCTTGGTCCTCTTTATGAAGAAAATCAAGAAATTATCAGTCATACACCTATAATTTCAAGCACTCCCTCAACGCCAACACACACTCAACACCCTTCACCCAGTCCATCACCTTCAATACCCATCATACTCAAAAGAAGAGGCTACTCTGACAAAGATTTTGCTGCAGAATTTGCTATCGAAATGAAGAATGCTCAAAGAAAATTAATCATGGAAAAGAAAAATATTGAATTGGATGGCAATGATGAACTCTTAGTCTTCAAAGATGGTCCTTCTCAGGATCAAACTCAGAATAAAAAACCTGAAACCTTTGCCTGTCAGAAAAAAGAATAAAAAAATAATCAATGTCAACAAGTCAAAAGATTCTAATGCTAGAAAGAAAGGAGTTCATATCAAAGATGCTACTATATTTCACAAAAAAAAACAACCTTAGCTCTGATTTGTATGGAGCCAATATCTTTCCAAAAGTATCCTTCACCGTCCCAAACCCTTTTGATGAATCACCTACTTAATCTGAAATACAAGCCAGTCAATAAGTCATTCTTAAAAACTATAACAAACAACTTTGGGGAAAAAGAAAGTCGGAAAAGAAAGAAACTTCCAGCAAAAGCCACCACACACAACCAATTCCTAAACCAAAGATAAAAGTTAGAACTCTTGATAACATGGAATGCACTCCTTCACATACCAAGAAACTCAAAGACTACCCACCAGGTTTTGGTTACTCTGATGAATAAGGGAGGGGGAGCACAGACATAAAGACAACACTATGACTACTAGCAACCTTGAGGGCATAAATCCATTCAAGAGAGCTGATTTGTACTAATCACATAGTATACTATCTTGTGTGTTTCCCATAACATCCATGATTTGAACATCTTCATTATAATTATTTATCTGCATATTCGCAGTACCTATAGTACTATCATTGTAGGATACATAATCATTATATTTTCCTATCCTAGAATCTCTTATTTCTTGCTTTTTTCACAGTAATGATGTGGAATTGCCAATAAGAAAAACCAAAACTAGTAGATACCTCAATCACATACTGAATAAAAAAAAACCTAACATATTCTTTCTAGCGGAAACAAAACAGAAATCAAAAAATATTAAAATTATTTTAGAAAGAATATGAGTCGCTAATTTCTGGTTTGTTGGACAACATGGTTCCATAGGCACTGCTGGTGGATTAACTTTAGCTTGGAAAAATAATATTAAACTAGATATTTTCGACTTCTCCAAGAATCACATAAAAAATTGAAGGGGAAAAGGGTTCCAAAGAACCCTTAGCTTTTATTTATTTAGACTACCTCATTATAATTGAGGTTTGAAGAGATACAAATAGGTGGAGAAGAAGAATTCCACCACCCTGAAACATCATCATGTTTTGAAAATTGACAAAGGTCATGTGCTAATACATTTGCACTTTTTGGAACAGAAAGAAAGCTAATATCATCAAAATCGTTTGCTTCACTTCGAATACGTAAAACCAACGAGTTTATGCTCCAAGGAATATCACTGGTATCCCCATAGATTGCTTGACGAACGTTAGAAGCATCACCTTCTATAATTACCTTTCTTAATTGTAATATTTTTGCCAGATGAATACCAAGAAGAACTTCCTTTATTTATGCATATAGTGGAGAGGTTGCATCAAAGGTTATTGTTTCACATCCTAAAAATCTTCTTTCATGATCTTGAACAATAGAAGTTGCTGCTCCTTTTTTTGGAGTGAAAGCTGCGTCCACTTTAATTTTAAAGTAACCATAATCCGGAGGTTGCCAAGAGACAGTCTCAGTGATTGTTTCTTCAAGAGAGAATCTCGGATTATCCTGAATACATACATTATAACCAATATGGGATTTCTTGATCACCATACCTGCAGAGAAAGAAGCATCAGAAAATACCATCTCATCCTCATTTTTCATATATTCCAGATTACACACAAGCCCATAGTAAACTTGAATAGATTCGTTTCTTCTACCCAACTCATGATAACATCTCGTGAGTTCCTGGTATCTGTGAAGCCTGAGAATTCCATAGATATATTTTCGAAAATAGTAACAGACCATGGGCAACTAAAAAATAAATGCTCAATAGACTCCTCCTCTTGTTTGCAGAATGTGCACGATGGATCTATCTAAGAGACAAATCTTTTGATGTTTTGATTGACTGGCAAACCATTATAAATCAACTTCCATGTAAAAACCATAATCTTAGGAGGAATGAAAGAGAAAGACCAAAACTTGAGCCAAGGGAACTCATGCATAGCCGATGAAGAAGGAATATTTTCTGAAAGAATCTTGTAGCAAGATTTTGTAGAAAATTTTCCCGTAACTGTGGGAAACCAAATAAGGATATCTTGTGCATTATTTCCATTTAAGAAGATCTTCTGAATTTCATCCACGATTTGTTGACTAAACAACTATTGCAGAATATCCATATTCCAACTAATATTTACTTCGATCATTAAATCAGAAACATGCATAATGTTTTCTGGCAATATATCTGGTAATGGGAGTAAATGATTTACCTGATTTGGAACCCAAGGATCTTCCCATATCTTAACTGAATTACCACTCGAGATTTGCCAGAAAATTTTGTATAAAGTTGTGGCGAAGTTACTTTCCAACAGAATCAAGCCTTTTCTTGATAGCTTCATTTTTGGTCTCAAACTACCTTCGTTCGGGGAAGACAAATTCTCGACAACATAGTTATTGCAAAAGATCTTCTTCATTCCATGAATAATTCCACAACCACGGATGGTCATTTTTCTCTAAAAGTGGACATGGAAAAAGCTTATGATCGGGTAAATTAGAAGTTTTTGGCTGATATGCTAATATTGATGGGGATTCATGGTCATTCTCTTTTCACTTATCATGAAGTGTGTAAAATCTGTTTCATTTTCTATTAACTTAAATGGAGGCCCTCAAGGTTTGTTTAAAAGTGAAAGAGGTATTCGAAAGGGTTGTCCTTTATCTCCTACTCTTTTCATAATCTGCTCTCAGGGATTGTCGATTTTAATGAACCAATATGAACAACATGGGCTCTATCAGGGTTACCAGATCAACAGATATGCTCCAAGTAACGCATTTAATGTTTGCAGATGATCTTTTCTTTTTTGGTGAAAATTCTAGAATCAACATAATGCACCTGAAAGAAATCCTTAAGTATTATTCTGATTTATCTGGGCAATTAATCAACTTCAATAAGTCTGCGATTCATTTCAGTAAAGAAAATTCGGAATTTAGAAGAAATTCTGTAGACAACAGTTTGGTGTTGAAGAAATGAAGGAGGATGACAAATATCTGGGTATTTATCCCCTTAAGTCAGATTTCCGGATATCAAGTTTTGAGGTTTTGATTGATAAAGTCAATTCAAGACTTGCAGGAAGGACAATACTTATAAACTCTGTATTGTCTTCAATCCCTATCTTCTTTATGGGTATTTGTATTTTACCAAAGGGAGTTATCAATCAAATAGAAAAAATCCAAAGATATTTTTGGAATGGATATTCTGTTGATCAAAGGAAGCTGCATTTTATTAATTGGGGAAAAACTTCTCTTCACAAGAAGGATGGTGGTCTGGGATTACGAAACATTGAATTGGTTAATAAATCTTTGGTATGCAAACTAGCATGGAGACTTCTGGAGAACAAGAATGCTAAATGGGTTCAATTATTCTCGGCAAAATATCTTCAAGATCACTCTTTTTGGAATGCAGACGCTAAAAAGAAAAAATCTTCTATTTGGCATGGTTTGATGCAAGTGTTAGAGCATAGCTCGGTCGACCTCGCATGTGTTTCTATCTCAAGCATATTTGTCAATGTTAGTGATCAAAATTATGAGTCTTGATTTCTAGTCTACATAGATAAGTCTCGGACTAGGATAGAAAAATGTAGTTGATCTCAAGGACTTCATGGAGATTCATCATACAACAACGAAGATCTACTCAAGGAACCGTGGAACTCATCAACAAAAAGGTATGTGGAGACTTGAACTTATCTATCACTCAAAAGTCTATCTCTTTTATCTCCTACTTCTTATGAGACAAAAGTCGTATGCTATATAGACTGGATCATACACATTTGATATTTCGATCCTAGTATATCTCTCCTATCTATATCTCGAAATCATGTGTTGGTAAAGCGTTTTGCTTTGATAGGGTTTATCTTCACCAAATGACGAAAGTCATATTGTTTCAATCACTTTGAAAATCGCTTTGACGAGAAATAGTGTAACAACTATATAACGACCTCTAAGAATGTTTCAATGGTTGGAATGACAGTTTAGGTCTAAATAACCAATGATGGATATAAGCATTGTGCGGTAACACATATTTGCATAAGTCATATTCCTTAATCTGAAGTTTGCGAACTTTGTTGATTGAGTGAAACCGGAGGAATTGGCTTTGCCAAGTCCGCGAACTGACGGAAGTTCTCTTACCGATAATTTCTGCTGAGATTTTCCAAAAACTCGTTTGCGTGTTTAGTCCGCGAACTGGCGGAAGTCTCCTAGCCGAGATTTTCTGCTGAGTTTGGAAAACTCTGCGGGTTGTCTTAAGTCCGCGAACTTGTTTGCGTACTTGAGTGGGTTATGATCTAAAGATGTGCTCTGAACGTGAAACTTAAATTACTAAGGAATGCAGTACGCAAACCGTGGCTATAATGTTCATGATCCGATTCAATCGAATCGAATCATGTTTGTTTCAGTTGTGTCTTGTGTAGTTACATAAGATCTCATAGAAATTGAACAACTCTCTAACTAGTTCATTTGAGTCAATTGAACTAGTTATGGTGAAGAAGAACAAGGTTAATATGAAATGCTCATATGGTTGACCTTTTGGGTTACTATGTTGAACCAACACACACGTACATGTTTGGGCACGGTTTTCACAAACCCAATAAACGTATATCTCAAGTGTGTGTGACAAGATAAGTTTTCGATCTAACGGTTGAGAAATATTAGCTTGAATCTAAATCAGGTTTTATCTAACGATGCATATTGATTGCTTTGTAACTAAGGCAAAACCTTGATTTGAAGACTATATATAGGAGACATCTAGCATTGGGAAAAACTAATCCCCACACGTCTGTGTGATACTAGTGCACTCGCTAGAGTCGGTTCTCCTCTAACATTTTATTTTCTTCTCTAAAACCAGGTTAACGACTTAAAGACTTCATTGGGATTGTTAAGCCAGACCGATACTACTTTTATCGTAGTTGTGTGATCTGATCTTGCATCTTCTATCGTACGAGTACAATCTTATATGATTGGCTTGAGATCGTGAGAGTTCTCTGATAGGCAAGATAAAGAAGTCACAAACATATTCGTCTCACTGTTTGTGATTCCTTGACGTCCTCTTGTGTATTCAAGTAAGACTGTTTAGAGGTAATTGATTAATCTAGGCTGTTCTTCGGCAATATAAGACCGGATTATCAATTGGTTCCTGTTCCCCTTGATTTCATATCTTAAGACGGGACAAAAACCTAGGGTTTTTCTGTGGGAGACAGATTCATCCTTTGATAAACTTTTCTGTGTGAGACAGATTTGTTTATTATCAAGTCTGCGATTTTGGGTTCCAACAACTCTTGGTTGTGGGTGAGATCAGCTAAGGGAATCAAGTGCACAGTATCCTGCTGGGATCAGAGGCGTAGGAGTACAAATGTACCTTGAATTAGTGGAAGACTGATTTGGGTTCAACTATAGTCCAGCCCGAAGTTAGATTGTAGTGGGCTAGTGTCTGTAGCGGCTTAATACAATGTGTATTCAATCTGGACTAGGTCCCGGGGTTTTTCTGCATTTGCGGTTTCCTCGTTAACAAAACTTCTGGTGTCTATGTTATTTCTTTTCTGCATTATATTTTTTATATAATTGAAATAATACAGGTTGTGCGTTTGTGATCATCAATTGGAAATCCGACCTTTGGTTGTTGATTGATATTGATTGATCCTTGGACATTGGTCTTTGCTACCGTCCAAGTATTCCTTGTGTTTGATTAGGACTCACTGATTTCTACTAGCTTGATTAATATCAAAAACAAGAAAAAGATATTAAATCCTTGAGATACTTTTATCTAGATTGAGTCTGACTGTCTAGTTGATTCTCTAGCAAAGCATTTCAGAGTTAGTCCATACAGATTGCTAAGCGAAATATTGGGTGGTGTTGTTAGACCCCCGCCTTTTCAGCAAGTAAGATCCTTTTTGGAGAACAAGAATCACATAAATGCCCAAATAACTCCCCAAAATGGTCGTACCTGGATGTTCACTGGGTACTATGGAAGCCCTTACGCCACTTCTGATAAAGTTTAGTCTTGGAAAATGATTGAAAAAATTGCAACTAGCCACAACTTGCCCTGGCTTATTATGGGAGAATTTAACTTTATTCTTCGTGAACATGAAAAGTATAGAAACCACATTGTTGAACACACTGAAGATTATATATATTTAATAGTAAGCTTATTAACAAGCATATCAAAATCAGATTAGGAAGATGTTAACAATGCAGTCAGCTTTAGACGAGCCAGCACTAAATTTAGGTTTTAAATTATCCTCAAACGTTACAACCATCGTGCTTTTGTTGGTGTGTCCTCCATTTTCAAACTAATTATAAACAATGAAGGACCGTAAGTAGTTTCTAGGATTTGTAACTACTGGTATGTTCGATTTAGGGTTTTAATCAACTTAAATGGTCGATTTTGAAGAAAACAAATCTAGGTTTTGGAGGAAGAAATTTCCCTCCGCTATATTAATTACGAAAGATGATAGAATAAAGTTAATGATGTGGCCGTTTTCGGGAGTCAATGAAACTGCCAAAAATAACCTCGGAAATAATTCCATATTTTAGCGTCTTTTTTTAATTTCAAATAGTTATGGATCTAATAGAAACTTCAAAATATTATGTGCATGATACTAAGATTTTATTTTGAGTCCTCAGCCTAATTTTCCCCTATCATATAATTTTCGATAGTTATAACTACGGATCAGATGGGCTAATTTTTCTTTTTCGTCCTAGACTTGCATTAGCATCAAAGCCCAAAATAATAGATTTGAATTTATTTTTTTACATTAATGGACCGGAACGCTATTCAGGATAAGCCCTAGTTAACCCTCTCATAAGTCGGTCACTGGTTATTTGCAAAAGATGAGAGTCAATTCTGGCTCACCCGTCGTACCCTACCCTTGTAAGTAGAAAGCGTCTTACTCCCGGTTTATTTATTCATGGAATGATATCTAGCTAGAGTCCCACGCCCTTGTTAATGCAAGTGCATTCCAAATTCTCAAGTTCGGTAGCTATGAAAGCAGCGAAAGTGAAAGTTAGCATTTTTCACCACAGAAGAGAAAAAGTTACTATCATTTTACCATGGGAACATTATTTAAATATACCTAAAATTCGCACCTTAAAATATATCCTTATTCAATTTTTAGAAAATTTCCCTACCTTCTGAAAAGTGGAAACAACCAGCACAAGTTGCTCTCACAAGTAGATGCAACTAGCACAAGTTGCTTCCAGAAGTGGACGCAACTTTATACAAGTTTCTTCCAAAAAGTGAAAGCAACTTTCTCAGATTGACTCCAAAAAAATTATTTTTTACCCCTCGAGGGTATTTGTGCAAGGTCAACAAAAATGGAGGGTATATATAGAAGGTTATTATTGGGGCGTCACACTCCAATAGAGGGGCTTCACTTGGATTCTTAGTGTCCAAAAAAGTGGTTATGGGTTATCCTAACACCAAAAAAAAATGTCTAGATTACTCTTGAACTAAAATAAAAACTTAAAAACCTAATTTTTTTTATTTTAATTCAACAAAAAAACTGCTCCTCTTCGTCTTTCTTCTTTTCCTCTGCTCCAAGCATCTCAAGAATCACAATTTCAAACTCCACAACAATAACCCAAGGTGTATGTTAGGTAATAATCGTTCAACCCATCTTTGTTTACTCTTTTTTGTGCTTAAAATAGGTTAGATTGAATGAAATCAGAGTAAAATTAGGTTTCAGTTATTCATCTGCTCGTGTTACGTCTGGGTTCGGGTCTAGGTTTTTAAACATAAAATTTGAAATTGAAGAACTTACGTCTAGGTTGAATTCAATCCAACCGCAAAATAGGATTTGCATGTTGTCTTACGTCTAGGTTTTGTTTGAATCAAACCATCTAATGTTGTATTACGTCTAGGTTAGTTTACTAAATTTTCCTTTTGTAAACCTAGACGTAATTTCAATTTTACGGTTTGTATTTCTATAGGATCAACCTGGACGTAATTCTTCATGTATGTTTTATAAAAGAAGTTTCAAATTGGATTACGTCTAGGTTCGTGGTGCAACTTTACCAGACGTAATCTTCTGCGTCTAGGTTCGCTAAGTAACTTTTCCAGACGTAACCTCCTACGTCCAGGTTCGCAAAATAAATTTTCCAGACGTAATATACTACGTCTAGGTTCGTGAATTTTTTCAGACGTATTCTCCCACGTCTGGGTTTTTGAAGTGTTTTTTCCAGACGCTAACCTAACCTAGACGTAAAACAAGTAATAAATACCCATGTAAAAACTATTTACGGCTAGGTTTGGATGACAAATCTAACCTAGACGTAATTCAAGTTTTGTCCTGTTATAAACCAGTTACGGTTTGGAGTTCTTCCAAACCCAGACGTAAAATTGAATTACGGTTGGCAACGAAGCTCAACCCAACTGTAATTTTCCATGAAAGTCTAAAAATCTCAAAAATTTTACGTACTTAAGCTAGTTTTGAGTGAAATTGAACCCATGGGAAATAGTTTAGAGGTGTACTTGTTGATTTTCAACCATTGGTTCTTCACTTTGTTGATTTATTTCTTCAATTGGTTGAGATTCATCATCACTTTGTGTTAAACCCTCTCTACCATCTAACAAAATTCATCTTCTTAATTTAATTATTATCTAATTAAATTAAAATTAACTACATAAGGGTTGTTTGGTCATTACAAAATTATTTGAGATAAAGGGTTTTTGATATTACTTGTGGGTGACCCATTTTTGTATTATTAGGTGACGCCCCTCTAATGGAATGTGACGCCTCAATAATAGCCTTCTATATACTCCCTCCGTTTCACAAAGACAGTCCGCTTTGACTTTCTTAAAATATTAAGGAGACCATACTATTTTACTTGACTATCCTTAGTTACTTACCTATTTTATTTTAATAAAAATGCTAACAATAAAGACTATCCAAAATTGTTGTGAGAATTATAAATACGAAATATAAAAAGAAAATTTAAAAGATATCTAATTTACGAAGTATAAACTTTATAAGGAATTTAAATTTTAGAGTTTAATGTAATTTTTTTAAAAGTAATGAAGGATATATTTGTTTTCTCAATTATACTAATTTCTTTAATATTTTAGTTTGGGTTACGTTAAAAATGAATATAAAAAAATTCAAGGATATATTAGAGAGTTTATTGAAAAAGTATGACTGTAAATAAAAGTTGGACGCAACTTTAAAACTGACGAAAAAAGAAGAGAGGATGGTCTTTCAGAAAACGAGGGGGAATAACATTTCCACTTTTACCATACTAGATTGGAGATATTTCTATAACTAAGCCCAGCTCAGTGGGGTTTAGTCCAGAGTCCAGACCTAAAGCATCCACAGTGTAAAAGTAGTTTGTGTTCTTCTCATCGAATTTTGGGGTTTTAAGCCGCAAGATATAGATTCATTTGAAAATTGGGGGGTTCATTTGAAAATTGGGGGATTCAGGTTTTCAATTCTGCCTGAGAGATTCTGAAAATTAATTACAAGATCAGAAGCAAAGATTAGAATTGGTTATGGGGGTTTTGCACTTGAAGACTTCAGATTGAAGTTTAGGGTTCAAAAATTGCACTGGATGATCAGCCATTTCTGCACTCAAAGGTACTTACTTTTAATTCTCAGCTATATTGGAAAAGGGTCTTTGTTTATTAATTGAAATTGGAGATTAGAGTATTGAACAAACAAATCTTGGGGATTTCTAAGTTCATTAAGGATTGCTGTTCAGTTTAGGCTATCCTTTAATGAATGGAAGAAACAAGAAATACATCCTTATACTCAAATGGGGAAGATAGAATTAGTAGGTTACCAGATGCATTGATTCATCAAATTCTCTCTTTCATTGATACTAAATATGCAGTTCAAACTAGTGTTCTATCCAAAAGATGGATTAGTATATGGAAATCCCTGCCGGATCTGAACTTCGATAGGAGTTCATTTTCGCATGAGAATACAGAGAGGTTCATAGATTTTGTTTACATGGTATTCATATTTCGAGATGATACCACCAATATTCACGAGTTTAGGGTGAATTGGGAGAACTCTGCATATGATAATACGGTGATAAGGAATGTTAATAGATGGAGCCTTAATGCCGTTAAGCATAATGCTCAAGAAATAGTTATATCAATCAATCAATGTCATAATTCCGCGTATGTAATTCCTCACCAACTCCTGAATTGTAAATCACTCAGAAAGCTGGTAATAGAAGTGTTCAATACTGTTGGATATTTAGATTTGGTTCTACCAAGTTCAATGAATTTACCCCAGCTTAAATAAAAAATGCATGTATGGATTTTCGATCTCCAATCTAGAAATATCTAAAAGATTCTTTTCAAGTTGCCCAGTTCTTGAAGCGTTAGACACATTTTGTTCTGATATACAAACTGATAATCAAAGGAATTTGGTTGTTGAATCTCCCAGCCTTAAGAAGTTTGCATACACTTGTTGCCATAGACATCTTTTGCCGCAAAATGATACTATGGCTAACATTATCCAGTTATTTGCTCCAAATCTGGAAGACTTCATTTGCAGATTTTTCTCGACACAAGATTATTTTGTAGAAATCTCTTGTCCACTATCCGAGGTATATTTTGACATGATACTAAAAGAAAAAGAAGAAGATGAGAATGCAGATACATATTCGGAATTTCCTTCAGAGAAAAAAATTGTATATGCTAAACGTGTGGTGAGATATCTCGGAGCGGTTTCTATGGTGAAAAATATGGGATTATCACCTTTTTTCCTTGAGGTATGTGTGCTTATCTCTTCCATGAATTATATATCTTAACATATTTGTGGAAACGATGTAAGTATGTTTAATTGCCTAGTCAACTGTATGAGAAGGGCAAGGACGTTGCTGCTTAAGCAACTCGACTTTCATTACTTAGAGAGGATCCTTTGTTATATATTTTCGTTTTTTCTGTTTCTTTCTCAATTTTAGCATAAGAAAGAGAAGGATTGATACCAAGGATTATCAAAAGTCATGTTATTCTGAATTAGTAAAGATGAGATTATTTATATAACTTTACTATCGTGCTCATTTCAGTAGTCTTGGTTTACTACAGAAGCAAGATTGTAGCTACTGCTATTACTATTTGAATATTTTTTATTTTTATTTTTCAAGGTTCTCTCACAAGCTCCCAACCTATTAGACTGTCAACCACCTCGCTTATGTGATTTACAATATTTGACGCTGGAAATGTGGTCTACAAGAGCTTCCTTGAGGGCTATAGCATACTTACTCAAGATATCTCCTAATATAACTAAAATTTATCTTTGTTCGAAGACGAAGGAGGTAAAATCTATCTTATTTGACGTCATTTGTTTTTTTTTTTGTGTGGAGCAGTTTCGAAACCTTTCGAGTCTGAGGGGTTACTATTCTTTCTCACTTAGTGACCTATCCTTTGTCATGATTGTTTGGATATAGTCAAATATAACCGACGTTGGAGATGATTGGGAAGCTGGATTGTCATTGCCAGGAATGTTGTCTCACCTCAAGTATGTGTCCAGTTTGAAGAAACAGAAGGATGTGATGCTGAGCTCAAACTCCTGGTTTTTTTCTTGAAAAACGCAAAGGTTCTGGAGAAAGTTGTTCTATACTTTCGTCCTAGTGCTGCCTCGTCTAAAAGAGTGAGACAAGAGCAATTTAAGGATAAGCTAAGAGCATCTTCAAGTATCAAAATGGTGTTCAAAATTGAGTAGGTGACGTTGTGAGCTTCCTGGACATGGGATGCACAAGATGAGACATGTGGTATTTGTAGGATGCCCTTCGATGGCTGTTGCTCTGATTGTGAACGCCCTGGAGATGACTGCCCTCTAATTTGGGGTGCATGCGACCACGCATTTCATCTCCATTGTATCTTAAAATGGGTCAACTCACAAACATCTCAAGCAAATTGCCCTATCTGCCGCAGGGAGTGGCAATTCAAATAGCAAGGTAATGTGGTACATGCCTCCTCTTGCTTTTCATCAGTTTTCCGGTCAGAAATTCGATTATATCCAGACTTTGAAACAGTTTGTTGCTGAGGTTATGAAAATGTGAAAAAACTGAAGTGACAAAGAGTAATTGACCCGATGAATCAAACATTTTTCATTATGCTTTGCAAACCATGCATTTATTGCAAACAAATACGAAGAGAGACGAAAGAAAGATCTACAGAGCAAAAGTACAACATATTGTATTTTTGTTCTTATTGGTAGGCACAAACTGATGGAATGTTAAAATAAAATTTTAATTCTTCATTTCTTGTCATTCATTCCGATTGTGTTCTTCACAGCCTCCACAGTACCTTGTGCTGTGTTCACCACTGCTGTTCCGGTCTGCATAGCATTAATTTACACCAAATACAGTAATCATACTCCATTCTTAACAAATCAAAATCAATAACTAAGAATACAATAATACTTATGACCCTAATTTATTTACCTTTTCAAGGAATCCAGGGGTCTTTTCCTCTTCCGGCTTGGCAGCTTTAGATACAGAATCAGCTGCATTGGCAACATGCTCCTTAGCTGTTTGAGTTGTATCCGCAAGGACACCAGAGGTCTCTTCCTTTTTCTGCTGGGCAGTGTTGGTTGTAGTGTTGGCTGCATCTGCTACATAGTCTCTAGTTGCTTTAGCTGCATCGGCGACGTGTTCCCCAGCTGTGTTAACTGTGTTTTTAGCTGATTCAACTGGACTCTGATTAGAAGACATCTTAAAATGAAAGATTAATAAGCTAGATGAGAGATTGAACTTCAAATTGGTGGGTGGCTGTATGATAATAAGATGAAGAGATTGTTATTTTTTCTTGTTATCTTTGCCTCTCTACTTGTATGGGTATTTATAGATGACTGCCCTGTAAAGCTATTTCATTTATTTTCGTTCAATTTTTTTTTTTTAATCTGTGTTGTGTGGCTGTTTTTCTTTGTGGGAGCAAATGTCACTTGCTTTGTGGTTTTTCTTGTAACAGCTCATGTTAAAAAAACAAAGAATGGAAGGATGGTCGGCATATGATGCAAAAAATATTCTACCATTTTGAAGGAAGAGATGGACTAGACATTTTTTTGTTTAAGGTCATGACTCATCATTCTCATAACATTCTGATGAGTTGGATGGAGGGCACGTGCCCTACCTTCAGATTTTGGGACCAAAGCCATTAAAAGATATTCCAAGCTAAGTGTCGTCGGCAGCGATTGTTTCTAGGAGGAGGATCCCATGGCTAAAATCCAGATTAAGGATTTTCTTTTTTGGTTTAAGCCTTTAACGTCATGACTCACATTATCTTGCAAGTTGAATGGGGCACGTGCCCTACCTTCGGCTTCAGGTCTTGGGAACCGAAGGCATTTGAAGATATTGCAAGTTCACTAGCTAATTGTTGTCGGCTGGGCCAGGCCCAGGGAAACAGCTGTTTCTAATGCATATTTTTTCTTTTGTGAAGGAAGAATCTTTTCTTTTCTGACTTGAACATGTTAGCATTTTATTGAAAAGAACAGGAAACAAACGGGCACACTAAATATACCTTGCATATTTAGGTGCGACACTAAAAGAACTAGGGGCGACACAAAAAGATAAAATAGGTCATAATCGGGAGGTTAATTCACGATCGATAGATAATTTTAAATCCCGTTTTTTTTAATGGCCAAGCTACCCTTCACAATCGGTAGATAATTTTATAATCGGAAATTAATCCACAATCGGGAGTCAATTTAGTTTATATAACTTCCGAATATAATAGTATTCCCAAAATAAAATCCTCTATTTTTTGAATTTTGGTGGAGCCTATAATCGGTACAAAATAAAGTTATCTTGACTCTCGATTATACAACATACCTTTGGCAAAAATGGTACCATAATCGGTACTAAATTTAGGTTATTTAACTCCCGAATGTAGAGTCGTCCCAAAATGCGATTTTGCAAAAATCCTCTATTTTTTGAATTTTTGTGGAGCCTATAATCGGTAGTAAATAAAGTTATCTTGACCACCGATTATACAACAGACCTTTGGCAAAAATGGTACCATAATCGGTAGTTAATTTAGGTTATTTAACTCCCGAATATAGAGTCGCCCCAAAATGAGATATTTTGCAAAAATCCTATATTTTTTGAATTTTGGTGGAGCCTATAATCGGTAGTAAATAAAGTTATCTTGACTCCCCATTATGTAATAGACCTTTGGAAAAAATGGTACCATAATCGGTAGTGAATTTAGGTTATTTAACTCCCGAATATAGAGTCGCCCCAAAATGAGATTTTGCAAAAATCCTCTATTTTTTGAATTTTGGTGGAGCCTATAATCGGTAGTAAATAAAGTTATCTTGACTCCCCATTATATAATAGACCTTTGACAAAAATGGTACCATAATCGGTAGTGAATTTAGGTTATTTAACTCCCGAATATAGAGTTTCCCCAAAATGAGATTTTGTAAAAATCCTCTATTTTTTGAATTTTGGTGGAGCCTATAATAGGTAGTAAATAAAATTATCTTGACTCCCGATTATACAATAGACCTTTGGCAAAAATGGTACCATAATCGGTGGTGAATTTAGGTTATTTAAGAACGCGAAATTGGGGGATAAAAAAACTAATTGAGGGATATAGATTACTTCCCCTAACCCATGGTGTGTGTTAAGGGGTTATTTTTGAGTATGAAAATACTAAAATACCATTTGCTCAAAATAAAAATCAAAAAACTTAAAATCAAAAAACAAAATCATATCCCCCATTTATCCCACTCCCTTTCAAATTAGAGTTTTTCCCACTCCCTTTCAAACTCTAAATTTTCGCCATTCCCTTTTAAATTCTCTTTCCTTTTAAATTTTCCCCATTTCCCTACTCCCTTGAAAACGATTTTTTTTTATCATTCGGAAGCGATGAGGATCATGCCGGTAGTTATGAATACCATGCCGGTATTGATGAAGACCATGCCGGAAGTGATGAAGACATGCTGGAAGTGATGAAGACCAATGCCGGCATAGATGAAGACCATGCCGGTAGTGATGAAGACCATGCCGGCATAGATGAAGAGCATGCCGGTAGTGATGAAGACCATGTCGGACATAAAAAAAATTTACATCGCCGGAAGTGATGAATATCATGACGGAATTGATGAAGACCGTGCCAAAAAATGGTGCCGGCATACTTGGTAACTAACATTCAATGCCGGAACTGAGTGCCGGTAGTCAAGTGAAAAAATTTGAAGTTTCCTGAATACTTTTCATCATGTTCCGGCATAGAAATTTAAGCAACATACTATGCCGGCATAGATACCGGCATGCTCGAGAGTTAACTGACTGTGCCGGAAGTGGACTGATTAAAACCAAAAAATTTAGGTTTTGAAGATCAAAACCAAAAAATTTTATAACGACACAAAGTCTCGTTGGGGATACGCCCCCCCGGACCCTCCCGGACAGTGGCAAGCATTTATGAAAATTTCCAACAAATACCGGCATGATTTTTTCGGTTGAATACAATGCCGGCACCAAGCTATTTCAGCTGCAACAATGGTGTATTCAAATAAAAAAAAAAAAAATTTCAACCTCTTAGCAGCAATTCTCTCTTCACAATTGTCCTCCACTTTCACCAAAAAAAGTTCCCTCTCAAAAAAAATTCCATCTTTCTACTTTCATCTCATTAACCTAAATACAAATACACACTAATCTTTAACAAATATTTAAGATTTTTACTAATTATTATTAATCACTAAACCTGATTAGTGAGGGGTAGATTAGGATTTAAAAAAATACTTAGATAAGGGGTGACCCTGATTTGATATTTGGATCCAGTTTTTGTCTTTTTCCTCTATCCCCCAATTAGTTTTTTATCCCCCAATTTCGCGTTCTTATTTAACTCCCGAATATAGAGCTGCCCCAAAATGAGATTTTGCAAAAATCCTCTATTTTTTGAATTTTGGTGGAGCCTATAATCGGTAGTGAATGAAGTTATCTTGACTTTCGATTATACAGTGGCTCTCTTTGCAAACCATAATCGGTAGTCAAGATAGTTCATATAACTACCGATTATAGAGTAGCCCCAAAATGAGATTTTGTCAAAATCCTACCATAATCGGTTGTTTCGTGATGTTATTTATCTGCCGATTGTGGTAGATAAAAAAAAAAATACATGGTCACAATCGCTAGATAAAAAAAATACTAAATTACCGATTATGAAGGGATATATAAATATTTTCAACCTATTTTGTCTTTTTGTGTCGCCCCTAGTTCTTTCGGGGTCCCCCCTAAATATGCCAAATAAATATATGTGCAAGCAAGATTTCTCCCAATTGAACAAAATTTAATTTATATCAAAACCTCAAAATACATCCCTCCTCAAAAAACCTCTCCTTCCAAAATGTGCCAAAGCACAACTTAACTCAACATGTTCCAGACATCTCTGCATTTGCCTTTAAGGGCAGTTCCTATGCAATGGCCGAATGAAAAAAATTGTTCAGCCAAGTGGATAAACAAACGCGTTTTCCCACTATGGAAAATGCAATGGGCGGATGTAGATTAGTCGCACGTTCGTGAAATGGTCGCCGGCGTTGGTGGATTGGTCGTCCACGTTGGTGGATTGGTCGCCCACTGCATCATCCTTTCTTTTTTTACTGAAAAACACACACCATGCCATTAACAAAAGAAGGAATTACAGACATCCGAAAGGTTCTCATTCCTCAAAAACAAATTTAAAAAGGGAGGAAAATGATACCAAAGACCATAAAGACTATCACTCCTAGCTCGGCGCGCAAGGAGATCCGCTAACTTATTGTTCAGACGCTTAACATACACAAGTTTATAAGATAAAGACCTAGAAATAAAGCTTTGACATTGTTCTAAAAGATCCTCATTCCACCACTCTATATTACAGCTGACTCCATTAACAAAATGCACCAATTGGAGACAATCACAAACAAAGACAACATTGGAGAGATTCATCTCTTCTGCCCAAGAGATTGCCAAAAGTAGAGCAGCAGCTTCAGCACCTACTGCATCTGAAATCAATCCAAAGTTAGCACTCGAGCTTTTTACATTCCCTGCACAGTCACACCAGATAACACCCAATCCCATGTTAAAATCCTTGTAAGAGCCATCAACAAACATGAAATGATCCACCTCAGACGATGAGAGTTTATAATCACTCAGAGGAACATAAACACTGCGACGATGAGAAATATAAGAGTTAATCGTTCTCTTAGTATTAAGAATCACTCGAGGTAAATCAATCGAAATGTGCCTGAAAAAAACATCACATCTCAACTTCCATATACACCACATTACTATAGCTCCAATCTAAGGCCATGAGACTTTATATGGAGAATCAGAGAAATCAGTACTATGCCAAACCAGAAACAAATCATCAATCCATTCCAAAACAAAGGAGATCAAATGTTGCAGAGACATGCCAAACCAAATATGAGGCAGCAAGTGGGCATTCTATAAAAAGATGCATGACCGTTTCTTCATGATTATGACAAAAGGGGCACAGAATATCCACATATTGATTATAAGCATGAATCAAAGTATTAACAATAACATGGAAGCGAAGATTTTCCATAGAAAAAACTTAATCTTTGGCAAGCAGTCAATACCCCAAACTTTCTTCCAAAAACCAGAGTCCTCAGAAGTAGCTATATCATTCACAAAGACCTTATAAGCAGATTTAACTGTAAACTTACCACATTTTGTATGTGCCCACATAACCGTGTCCTTTTGACAATGGTTTAATCTAATAATCTAATCCTAGTCACTATCTCATGAGAGAAAAAGGTAGACAATAAGCTCAGATTCCAGTTATTAGAATGTGAGTCAATACGATCACTCACATAAGTGAAATTGGATCGACTCGAATGAGAAGAAGTAGGAGGAATAACCATACCTGGGATCCAAACTGAATTCCATATATTGGTAGAAAACCCGTTACCAATTTTAATAACAGAATTAGCTTTAAGAAACTTAAAACCATTAATAATGCCTTTCCAAATCCAGGAGGAAGAATCAACCGCTTTATCAATTTCCAGCAGATTTTGGTGTTCCTCTTTTTTATATCATCCTTTCACTAACGGTACAAAGTACATTATACAATTTATTATAATAATAAGTTTTATATAAAATTTTATAGGTGTTCTTCTTTTTTCGTGTTTTTTATCCTATCTTTCCTATTTTAATGATTAGTGGGCCCATTATCAGGTATTATACTATTTTATATATCTTATATCTATATTACAATGAATAAAGAACTAATGAGCGATTGAAGTTGGAACGCCAGCGAAACCAAGTACAGCCTCGCTATTTTTCATCGAGCGTAAGCGTTGGTAGAAATGACGCTCGTCCTTACCACATACGTGCTGGTTATTCCATTTGGATGTTCAAATCAACACATCCATTTTCATATTTGTTCGAGCAAATGACAGTGACCATTTTATAAATAACTGGATACCCATCTCTCAGAGGACCATTATCTGTCCATTTATCGAACCAAAACCAAGATCTGTTTCTAATGAAACACTGCAAACTGAACCCTTTGGCAACAATATACAAAAATTCTATTATGCAAATTTATTATTATTATTTTTAAGTAAAGATCACCAACTCTGAAACAACGCTTCAAACAAAAGAAGAACAATGGAAACTAACTGCTCATTTTGGTTCCTTTCGACATAAAAAAAAAAAAAAAAAAAAAAGACATCGATCAGAAAATGGAGAGGAGAACAGCTTCACCAAGCACATGCCCTTCAACTGCATCAATCAGCTTCTCCTTGGTTACCTTGTTACCAAGATGCATCAAATCATCCAAAGCATAGAGCTTGAATTCGAACCTGTGACCAGGTTCCGGCAACATAGGCACACACCAACCAGGAACCTTCTGATCATTATTACCTTCCTGAATCTCAGCATAATCACCACCTAATTCTTCACCTTTACATGAGAATCCTTCAGGCAAACCTTTCAGTGAAGGTGGTATGTTAATAACAACCCAAGCAGTCCAAGGTATTACGTCTGAATCAAGATCTTGCACAACTATGGCTAAACTTTTAGTACCATCTGGTACATTATGCCATTCTAATGGTGGTGATGACATTTTCTTTGATGCTCCTTGCCCTTCTGCTGTAAACTTCCTTGGTAATTTGCCTTCATGAGCTATTGCGGATGACACCAACCTAAACTCATCATGACTTGCCATCGAAATCCCTGAAGATATCTTAAAGATGAAGAAATTTGTTCGGAAAAAAATAAGTTAAGATGATTGAATTCTTTTCTTTTCTTTTCTTTTCTTGTTATGTATTGTTTTGTTTTCTTGTTATCTATTCTTGTATGGGTATTTATAGATTTTAATGGCTGCTTTGCTCTGTTGGTTGACATGATTGTTGTTTTTTCTTTTTTTGTAACACGTCTGAGGATTCCATCTCTGTCGACATAAAAAGCAAAATATCCTACGATATTTTGTAGATAGACTATAGATGGTACTTATGACACTTATGACTCATCATCTGATAATCTGAATGGGGCACGTGCCCACTAGCATCTTAAATCAGATATTTTGTAGATATTATTATTATAATATTAGTTTACTACCGAACTGTTGTCGACCACTCGTAAGGAACATTTCAAACTGAAAATGCTAAAGCAATAAAGTATTAAAAATAGAAAAAAAAAAATTCTAAAACGATCGTGGGAAATCGTGTGGTTTAAGCATGCGGCTTGATCAGGATCGAAAGTTAAGATTCTTAAGAACTAATTATTTCATGGTTTTGCTCGGAAAAGTTAATGGGTTTCATTTTGGGTTTTCCCATATGAGTGTAGCAGCATTGGTAAAAGAATTTTCTCCCAACTTAATGCTAAATGTTTTGTTCTCCCAACTTAATGCTAAATGTCCCCTCAAATGGAAATTCTAATTTTACAAATTTTACTAGCGATGTTACAATAAATAAAGTGATCTACAGTTTTCATATTTGATTTAAGAGTAAATTTTTCCAACTAATGGCATTATGAAGGTTAAAATATCCTGGCTAGTTTGAGGCTTACTCAAAGAAAATTCCCAACTTGGTGGAGAATTAATGCCATTTGCTAATGCCAACTAAATGTTGTCCAAACCGGATGAAAGTACTGAATTACTCTCCATTAATTCCTAATAATAAAACTCTCATTTATTTCATTTTTATTCCGAATAACCGATCCTTCTTCTCTTATTATTATTTTTTTCTTTTTTCACTTTTAAACTAAAACATCATAGGTTCAGAAAGCGATTAACCTTTTTTTTTTCTTCTGTATGATGTTGAAGCCATCAAGATTTAAGCAAGCTAGTGGAACTATTTATCGTAGTTAGTGTTATCAAGGAATTTCTCAAGCGATTCGAAAATAAAGAATCGAGTAAGAAAACGGTTACGGAAGACGAAGAAACTTTTAGTGCAATACAAGCAGCAGAAATTGAAAACGCATCGTACCAAGTACACCACCAACTTGTTCGTTCGGAAACCTATATGGACAAAACCTAATACAGTTGCAAGTAGACCAACTGAATGATCCTTGACTATATGTATATAAAGTAGTTTATATCTCTATCCCTTCTCAATTAGTATGTATATAGACAAAAGAGTCTGTGAACCTGATTGTTAAGAAGAGTACTTGGAAGATCTCAAAAATAAATATCCAAAATCAATCTAGTCATATCCAAATCATTCAATCGGAATTCTTCCAATATCTATCTTTCAAGATACGAATTCAACAAGAAACGATTCTCGTAATCGATCACAACTAGATGGACGTATCTACCAAGATTGGGTATGTATAACGTTAACTTGCGTAAAACCAATTAAAAATATAAACAATATAATGCGGAAAAGGAAAAATACAAGACACCATAAGTTCCATTAATGAGGATAACCGCAATTGCAAAAAAACCATGGGACCTCGTCCAGATTAAAACAACCGCCACAGACACTACCATACGAGCAAACTTCAGACTGGAATGTAGTTGAGACCGAATCCACCCTCCAAGCAACATTTCAGTTCCAGTCTCGCTCCTAATTTCTATTAAACCTCGCAAGGCTCTAAGCAATTGATTCCCTTAGCCGACGTCCTTTACTGCCTAAGAATTTCTTCAGCCGAAGTGAACACTTTTGATACCAATCTGCCTCTAACAGATAAGCCTATTTGATTTCCGTTTAGGTCAAAGATCAATATTAGCTGTTTAAAATAGACAAAGCTAGCAAACTCACAGAACTTACGACTCCCGAAGAGCAGCCTAGATTCTTAAGAACAATCTTCAAATGATCAATTAAGACTAGTTTTCATATATCTACATTAAGGAATCACAAAGTATGAGATGAAGAGAATTTTGCGATTACTATCTACCATGCTAGAAAGAGATTACGAAAACCACGATAACATAAAAAGAAAGATGAGGATACACGAACTATCAAGGTAAAGATAGTTGGACATGGCTTCACGAATCCCCAAAGTGAAGTCTTTTAGTCGTAGACCTAATTATATTTGTCAGAGGATACCTAGGTCTATAGAAGACTACTCTAGAATCAAATAACTAAAAGCAATCTAATGTTTGTTTAAACACCTAAGGGTTTATTCATGATGCACACACATAAGTGTTTGAGCGATCTATGAAGTCTTAGAAGTGTTTGGGAGAATTCCAAAAATGTTAAACATATTTAAAAAAATAAGTCTTTGAGCATCAACTAAAATCGGCTAGGACGGTTGGTACAACTGTTCGTGAACCGTTAGGCTTGTTCACGAGTCAGGGTGCAATGGTTCGTGAAACAGGTTCGCCAACCCTACAAGATTATCGAACTTATTTGACTACGTTTGTGAACCAGGTTCACCAACTGCTAGCCTAAAATACTAACTTCAAGAAATCAGTTCATAGTAGTTCGTGAACTGTTCCCAACGGAATTGGTTCACCAACACTCATATATTTTTGAAACTCATATATTTATGATTCACGAACTGGTTCGCCAACCAACCCTGAGCAGAAACATCAGTAGTTTTAAATGTCTCTATATTGATGTTTGAAACATTCCCAAGTGATAAAATCATTACTTGGGAAATTTTCATCCAAAAATTAATTCACACAATAAATTGTTTAGAACTAATATTGTTAAAAATCGTTGAACATATTTGTTGGAATCATTTTTCGAGATTTTTAACAAGACAAGATTGACTCAAAATTTACTCTTTGTAAATATAATAGAAGTCATACGATGCTGTCTCAAAAATATAGAATGGTAAGATATTGAGTAAAATAGAATGGTCCAATCTTCACATACTTAATACAGAAGTTCTTCAAATATCTTTGTCGATCTTCAGTCTTCGAGAGTGATGACTGATACTCAACTACCAAATTCTAACCTAGTCCGAGACTTGACTTAGTAAACTACAAATCAAGATATAATTTTGATTATCTAATATTGACAAAAAACTTGAGATAACGAAACTAGTGGGGTTCAACCAAGCATTGCTCTAACAGGATTGGATCGAATCACGTTCCTTTCTATCAACTCAATCCTCTAAATTAGATTTCCAAAACATGCATTCACTCAGAAATCGAGAAATTTGAAGTCAAAGTTTTCTAGTTTAACAGAATCAGTTTATGTTACCGTAATCCAAGACCAGTTATTTCATGAAACAGTCGTTGTTCATGCCAACGTCGACCAATTAATACAGATTTATTTTTTGGTTGAAGAACATCTAACCACAATCGGGCGAGTCCAGATCGACCATTTCTGGTATGGAAGAAATACCCATGTTTTTGTTGCTGTTTTTTTTAGAATTGGTTTATGTGAATGTCCACATAGACCGATTATAGAGTTTTTGGTTTCTCAGCCGTTTTACTAGAATCGGTTTATGTGAGTGCTTAGATAATTAAACAGATTTTGAGTGAACAAAATTCCCAATTTTTCTAGCCTAGAATCGGTTTATATTCACACCTTTATAAATCGATTATGTAGCGTAAATTATTTGGAATAGGTCCATGTGGATTTATTGTGCTGACAAATTCTAGACTTGGATTTTGTAAATTTTCTTGAATTTGATTATTTTTTATTGTGTATTTTCATATTCTCTAGAGACAACAAGGGAAAGCAAAACCAAGCTGAAAAGAGAGGTAAGAAGAAACATGACCTTGCTTCTCCTAAGAGTTTAGAATCTCGTCGAAAGGACAGTCAATATTTGGAAGCTTAACACCTTTGAGGCTCGGGGATAAATCTAAATGACGGTCAATGGTGGGGATATTGATAGTGATGAAGATGATAATGAATGGATGGATTTTTGTTTTCCAAACTTATGTCTTTAACTAGGATAAGTACGAAATCAAAATTTATGTCTTTAGTTTATGTTTTTTGGTCGAATTAAAACATGTTATGTTTGTTTGTCTATGAATCTTTCAATTTGAAATCTACTTCTTCCTTGCCAGCTTTATAGCTTCATACGCCACTATTTTTCTGCATGTTCTTTATCCTCCCATATTGCTAGGATGCACCACGCTCCTCGGAATTCACATGCATCGTCAATAACTATAAGTCCAGAAACCAAATTTAGAAACCTTATAAAATGATGCATCCAAAATAATTTTGACGAAATCAGATTGTAGAACTGTCCAAGGAGGGACATCGATGATGGTGTTATTCTGCCTCAACTTTGAGGTCAATCTCCTGTTATTATATCCTTTCATTCCATAGTGTATTTCTTAATATAAGCTACTACTCTCTAAACCTGCACATTCACATTATCAAAAATAACAGCACACCGCAATTTATAAATATGCCAAAGTGTGTAACTTGCAACTAAAACCATGTCAAGACTATTGTTGCTCACTCAGTAGCGAACCATCCTATAATCCACTCCCCTAGACCAATAGTTCTAAACAAGTTCAGAAACACATGATTTGTACACTAGTCCATATTGGTTTTAGCAATATTACAGTTTGGAAACAAATGGTCATAAGATTCATCAGCATCATCACAAAGAGCACATTTAGACTCTATAGTATTCACAAATCTAGATAGTCTATCCCCAAGAGGAAGATATCTCTTCAAATATAACCATAACAAGTGTAAATCTTAGATGAAAGGTCCTCCTTCCAGAAGTTTTGCCAAGGAAATATCTAAGCTCCTCGTACACCTGTTTTGTGCTACCTGCAACATCAACCACTTTGTAAGCACTCTTCAAAGAGAATAAACCGCAATGATATAGGGTTTCCAAACAACTCTATCTTCTCCTATAATAGAAATTCTAATTTTACAGATTCCACTAACAATGTTACTATCAAATAGAACATTCGGTAGTTTAACACTCCAAGTTTTACTATCATGTATAATGAATTGATCTGCAGTTTCCAGATTAAAAGAACTTAACCTAGATTGCGCAAAGTGTCTAGAATAAGAGCCCATATATCTTTCCAAATATATATTTTAGAATGATTTTTTAGGGACCATGGTTTTTTTTGGGGGACCATGGTCTTATTAGACTACCTTCTCTATAGTTATAAGGAGTGTTCTAGAACATTGAAATGACTAACCTACCCTTAATCTAATTTAATTTAAAACCAACACAATAACCACCTCTCTCTCTCTATATATATATATATATATATAACCACCACCTCCTCTCACCACCACCTCCCACCACCGCCGATTACCACCACCACCACCACCAACCACTGATTACCACCACCGCCCACCACCTCCAATTATCACCACCAACAACCACCGATTACCACCACCACCTCCGATTACCACCACCACCACTATATATATAGCTTAATTTAAAACATAAACAAAGATATTCTCACAAACCCATTAGTTGTCATTCGTTTTTGGTTGAATAAATGAGAAGTAATCATTAAAATGAGTTGAAAATGGAAGTTGCAGAGAGGTTTAATGGAGGTTTTTTTTTCAGAGAAAAGTTCGGTTATTACGAATTAATTTTTTCTTAACCGAACTCAGAGTTCAGTTGATTCACAAAAAAATACGTTTAACCGAACTCCTTGTATTAGAACAACACAAGTCCATAAGTTCGGTTCCTTCGCAAAATAAGGATATCACCGAACTTTAGTTTACGAAAATAATGAGAAGTCCACAAGTTCGGTTCGTTCGAAAAAATGTTAAGTTTTCTTTGTAACCGAACTCTACCTTTGAAACTTCGTAACTGAACTCTACCTAATTCGCCAAGAAATAAATTTCGTAGTAACCGAACGTTTCCCAAATTGCATATATGCATATATAAGCCCAGTTTGGTTGATTCGCAAAATATGTTGAAGTTTGCGAACTAACCGAACTTCTAACACTAGGTTACTTTTAACCTGCAGTTAGGTTGGGAACTTGGTTGTGTTGAAGTTTCCGAACTAACCGAACACACAAGATGTACCCAAATAACCGAACATTACACTGTACGACCAAAACCTCCATTAACGAGCGAGTTCGGTAACCTGCGTATTTGGAAAACGTAACCGAACTACACTTTCAGGCGTGTTCGGTTACATGTTCTTGACATATGGTAACCGAATTGGCCCAAATCTACATAAAAAATTTCATTTTTTTTGAAAGTTTGGAGCAATTCAACCAACATTATCTAAGTTTGAAGCATACATGGGTACCCAAATACCCTTCCTCCGGTTGTGGTTGGTAAAATCCATCGTTTTTCATGTTTTCCTTCTTCATCTTCTCTAATTTTACTCTCTAACTTTACTCTCTCAATAATTCTACTTCTTTAAAAAAAAAACTCATCTGATTTTTTAATCTCACTAATTATCTTTAACTTAATCATCTCACTAATCATTACACTAACTATTATTAACACCAGCTAATCATTATCCAAAATTAATCAGGAGGGTAATTTAGGTATTAATATAAATATCTAGATAAGGGGTGTCCTAGATTTACTTCTAATGTCTTTACCCAAAATAAAACCATGGACCCCAAAAAAACCATGGTCCCCAAAAAATCGTTCCAAAACAACGATTTTACGAAGATCCATACCTCCCTGGTGCTAAGGCCTAATTACAGAGTTCCAACTCAAGAAATGCACACCGCTTTCTCTATTTTTCTTGTTCCACCGGAACCTCCATTGAATTCCATCTAACCTGTCAGTCAATTTTTTGGGCATGGAAACATCAAGATGATGAGATACAAGAACTCCAAGAACAAACTGAGATATTATAGTTCTACAACGTTGATTTAAATTCTTATCTTTCCAAGGAGATAACATCTCCTTTAAATTCTTATCTTTCCCTACGTACTTATCTTTATGGGCTAAAACTTTAATGTTCAAAATTCCAACAATTTGATTTTTGACACCACTATTCATTCTTGGGCTAAATGCGAAAACTCTTAATAATGTTTAGCCCATTTAATAGTGGCTTTGGCAAATAAAAGACAGTAATCTGTAATAAAAACAGATGACGAATAAGGGGACAAGTTTTAGCATCTTTAACACCCTGAATCAAATTAAAATTTTCAACATTAAGGAGAAGCTTAGAAACACACTCCATACATATGATGAATAAGCGTGGAAATTCAAACAAAAACTTTTCATATCAGGGACTAGAGACAATTGATGCTTTGAGGCAGGGGCGGAGCCAGATATCTTATGAAGGGGAAGCAAAAGAACGATCATTTGGGGCATACAGGATAATTTCGGGGCATACATAATAAGATAAAAAGGGGTTGGAAATAGTATTTCTAGGCTATCTCTTATCCAACCTATTTTCATAAATGCGAAAATACCCTTGCGTGATTAGTGTTAATTTGATTAATTAGTTGTTAATGATTGTAGTTAGTTTAGTGTTAATTTAGGATAATAATTTTCTTTTTAAAGATATAGTTAGTGAATTATTTTAGAAAAAGAAGAAGAAGAGGAGGAAAAAAACTTTTTTTTTTCTTTGTGATCTTTGTGATTATTGAGAGATGTGTGATACAAATTCGAGCGAGGAAGGTGAATCTTCATCACGTAAAGCTAAGAAAATACATATCAATTACGATGGAGATCCAGACACGGCTTATTTGTTGGATTATGAAAATGATTTTACCCAAACTCAACTTTTTTCTCAAGCTCAAGATGATGACTTTATGGAGCCAAATCCCGAAGATGAGTACATGGATGAGGAACCCAATGCTAATAATACACATGTATGGTTGTAGACGTTGTTTAATTTCCGTTTTTTAGCTTGATTTCACCAAAAGTTATATTTTTTGCAACTAGTTCGGCGCAACAGAGTTAGGTTCGGCAGATAAGATGTATGTCGAACCTTAATAAATAAGAACAGTTCGGTTTATGCGATTGAGATATACATACACCGAACTGTCATTCAATTATTTTCGCGCCAAATAATTTTCATAGTTCGGCTTAAATATGATGTGCTAATATAAGCCGAACCTTATACAAAAAAATTTATGAGTTACAGTGTAATGTTCGGCTTACAATCTATGCAGCCGAACATTAATTTTTGTTTTCATAAATTTCAAGTCTTATGGTTCGGCTTATAATATTAGTGCCCAATAAGCCGAATCCATGTTTGACAAGTAGTTTGGATTTATAAGTCAAACACGAATTAGCCGAACCTGTAGCTCGGCTTTCATAGAGTACTGCGTGTGAGCCGAACCTGACCCAAAACCTGTGCGATATTGTTGTAGATTGTTTCTGAAATGGAAACTATGGAGGATCAACCCCCGCCTGTTGATGTCATTCATGAAGATACTAAAGATCACTTCCAAACTGACTTGGTAGGTAACGTGGTTTATGTTTTTATTAATTTTCAAGTATGTTGTATGCAAAATCATTAATAAAACTTAACTTTTGTACTTGTGGATGTGTAGACGTGGAAAACTAAAGAAGAAGTTGTTAAATGGGTTGAGGAACATGCTTGGAAAATCAATTGCGTCCTAGTTAAAGGTAGACAAAGACGAAAGGAGCAGATTGAGATGATTTGTGAGAGGGGTGGGAAGAAAGTAAGCAAGAATAAAAAAAGGTGTGCCGTATGTTGGGAAAATCGGGAAAAAATATAAGACTAAAACAAGGAAGATAAATTGTCCCTTCAAGATTGTCTTAAATTGGAACATAAATGAAAAAGTTTTCACAATGAATGAAGATATGGATTGCCGTCATAACCACCCACGTCCAAAGGATCTTCATAGACATTATAGAGCCGGAAGACTCAAAGCTCATGAATATGCAGAGGTAGATAAAATGACACGAGCATGTATGCCACCCAGAAAAATTCTTAGCAAGTTGAAGGCGGATGATAAGAACAACAAGACTACGTTGCAACAAATCTATAACGCGAGAAGTACTTTGAGAAGAAAGGATTTACAAGGTAGGTTGGTGATGCAACAATTATTGTGGTTGGCGCAAAAGAAGAACTATGCTTGCCAAAATAAATTGGATGAGTTCGGCCATGTGACTCACCTTTTTATTGCACATCCGGAATGTGTGAAGTTGGCATTATGCTTCCCACAAGTTCTCATATTGGATTGCACTTACAAGACCAATAAGTATGAGATGCCTTTGATGAACGTTGTTGGTCATACATCAACCAAGTCACCTTTCACCGTTGCTTTTTGTTTTTTGCATGATGAGTTGAAAGAAATCTATGTTTGGGCATTGGAACAAGTGAAGTTAATATTTCGGGAGGATGCTCTTCCAAAGGTCATGGTAACCGACCAAGAGGAGGGATTGATGTTTTCTATAAGGAAGGTATTTCCGAACGCGCAAAACTTTCTTTGTACCTTTCATGTATGAAATAATATGAGGAAGAAATGCCAACCGATAATTCAACCGCTCAAGTTGAAAGAGCTAGAGGTGATTGCTAAATTACCGGATGGAGTACGAGAAGTGAAGAAGAAAGAATTCAAGAAAGCATATGAGGCTAATGAAAGGATGTGGGCATGTTTCTCCAAAGATTGGGATGCTTTGCAATGATCAATCACCGAAGAAGTGTATGAAGAAAATGTTGCAAAACTCATTGCGAATTGGGGCGTCAAATACCCGGAAATCATTATATATTTACGCAAGCAATTCTTGGATACCAACAACCATAGATTTGTTAGTGCATTTAAAAACCACCACAAGCACTTCGATAACCAAGCTACAAGTATGGTAGAGTCGGATCACTATCGTCTGAAGAGGAATCTATTTGGGTGCGTGGACACGTTCGTCACGGTATTTGATGCAATGGAAGACTATTTCATGAGTGATGTCATAAGAATTAAAACGTTATTCGAAAAAAGTCTAATGATGAAGCATGATGAATTCCCGGATGATAAGTGGCTCCGGGGACTAACCATAGGGTCTCTCATTTGTGCCTTGAACTTATAATGAAGGAAGTGGATTTGATGGAAAAAATGGACGCTAAATCCCAAGAAGAGTGTGTTTGTAAAATGAGGGAAAGCATGGGACTTCTGTGTCGGCATGATCTACTTCGGTACAAGGAGTGTATGGTACCTTTTGAGGATATTGATCCTCATTGGAAACAATTGAGTTTTGATCACATGCCCGACGAGGAAGATGATGTAGAGATTTGGGACACACCTTATGGAAAAAGGTTGGCCGAAATGTATCGTGGAATTTCCAAGTTGCTCGAATATGAAAGAAAGGGCTGCGGTTCCCTAAGAGTACTTGTGGAAGCTTTTCAAATCCCTTAACAATTGAAAGTATTGAGCATTACACTTGTTTCCACTGTTATCGGGAAATATAACGCTTCCTAAAGTATACAACAAATAGGCGGTAGCAGTGCGCCTAGCAGTGACCTCGTCCATAACCAAGTCTCCGTTTGAAATTTTCTTTTTTGTGTCTCCAAAATATTTTTTCAAAGCGGTGAACTTGATTTTCTTCAACTTCTTTGTGCTAGAATCCACAAACTTCACATCTTTAGCAGCGCAGGCAAACTCCAATTCTGTCTTGTCTTTTGGCCAACCAAGAGTTTCCTCAGCCAGTACATACAACTCATCCCATGTCATTTCATAAGCTGCTGAGTTCACATTTTTCCCCTTCATTCTAAGACCACTAATCTTCTGTGCATCATCAGGAGTAATTGACATCTCGCCAAAGGGGAGATGAAATGTGTAAGTCTCCGGACAAAATCTCTCACAAAAGGCTGAGTTTGTAACTGCATCAAATTCCTCTTGTGCATAGAAAATAGCAGGCCATAAACTAGAGCCTTGTACTAAAGCCACCACCTCAGGAGCCTCTTTGAAAATATCCCAATGTGCGGCGCTTTGGTGTCTAAGTACGCGGACTGCATCCCCGTGATCCGGAGTCTCGTAAATTCTCTTCGCCCATGACTCCTTGTAGCCAATCAACACTCTTCCACCATCTTCTGGGAGACCATGGGGAAAACCATCCCTGCGAGGACGTATCACATTATCCGGGTGAGGAATGTGCTTACCTGTCTCCCTTGATGTAATAACTTTCTCTTGTTATTGTTCTACTTCTTTTTCTTCTTGACCTTCCTCACCAACATCTTCATCATTGTCATCAACTTGTTCTATAGGAAAAGAGAAAGTCGTGTCATATCCCCTTTTCCCTGCATGTAAATTCTTTGTGCCACCACCTCGAGGTTTGGGAGTTTTTGAGTTAGAAGGAGTCACTTCCATTGTTCTCCTTTTAAGCTTGGATTTGAATTTTCCCGGATGGATGCTAAAACAAATTAAATCTTAATTAGTTTTCCAAATTAAATAAATATGATTCTACTACACAATGTGATAACTCACCTATAAGTGGAATAGTTTACAAGAAGCTATTGGCCATACACAGTGTAAAGTTCGGCACATACGATATTTATCAATATGAGCCGAACAAGGTGCCCAACAGTGTTAGCCATAGTCAGACACAAGTTCGGCACATTCGATATTTATTACAATGAGCCGATATTAAGATCGGTTATTAAATAATAGTATTAAAGTTCGGCTGATTATCATACAAAAAGTTTTTTAGCCGAACTCACTGGTTCGGCTCATACGATATTCAAAATATAACAATCTTTCAGCCGAACTGTTCTTCGTCTGTGTAAAAAAAATAAGTTCCGCTGCTAAATTTCAGCCGAACACTACACTGAAACTAACAAAAACCTAGACGAATCATCTATTACATGTCATAAATCAACGAAATACGCAAAAACAAGCAATGGGTTTGTGAGAATACCTTTCTATGTGCAATTTTAAAGAATCAGCCTCTATTTCTCCCTCTCCAACACCAATCGATCCACTATCCTCTTCATCACCATCTTTTCCAAAAACCCTAGATTGAGATGCTACGGAAGCAACACCAGGATTCGGCACCGTATTTTTAGGGCATCGCTTAACACGAGGTGCCATTGATGTGTTTAATCTATAACTTAATCGAACAAAGAAATTTTCATTTTTTTTTTCAATTTTTGGAGAAGAAGACGGGAAGAAGAGGGAGAGAGCAGTGTTTTTGGTTTTAAAAACTTTTAAATTTCTTTTTTTGTTAAGTAACGGTTGTTAGGGTTAATTAGTAGTTTAATTAGTGGGTGGGTAGTTATTTAGGGGATGGGTTAATTAATTAGTGGGAGAGTTTCAGGATTAGAATTTAATTTAGTGGAAGGGTATTATAGTAACTTAAACATCATTAGAACACCCTTATAAACTATCATTGGATGGCATCATAAATTTGTATGCCCCGAAATTATCCGTATGCCCCAAATGAGGTAAATTGGGCTTGGAAGCCCAATATCTTAAAAATTTTTGGACTCAGTGTGCAATTGCACACCCATGCTAACTGGCTCCGCCCTTGCTTTTGGGTATAATAATGGATTGCATTTTGTTAGTTAGAGCTGATTATAAATAGTGGAACAATATGTTGTTGCTGATGCTATGAAAATGTTATATACTTAAGTGACAACAAGAGTGATCGACATGACGAATCAAACATTTTTTATTATGCATTGCTAATCATTTATTACAAATACGTAGAATGATGAAAGAAAGATCTACAGAGAAAAAGTACAACATATGGATGGATTGTTAAGATTAACAATTACTTCTTCACTTCTTGTCATTCATTCCGATTGTGTTCTTCACAGCCTCCACTGCACCTTGTGCCGTGTTGACCACTGCTGTTCCGGTCTACAAAATATTTAAACCAAATATAGTTACACCCCATTCTCAACAAATCAAAATCAATAAATAAGAACACAATAGTACTTATGACCCTAATTTATTTACCTTTTCAAGGAATCCAGGGGTCTTTTCTTCTTCCGGCTTGGCAGCTTTGGACACAGAATCAGCTGCATTGGCAACATTCTCCTTAGCTGTTTGAGTTGTATCCGCAAGGACAGCAGAGGTCTCTTCCTTTTTCTGTTGGGCGGTGTTGGTTGTAGTGTTGGCTGCATCGGCTACATAGTCTCTAGTTGCGTGAGCTGTATCGGCAACATGTTCCCCGGCTGTGTTAACTGTATTCTTAGCTGATTCAACTGTCTGGTTGGTAGACATCTTCGAATGATAGGAACAAGTTTATTAGCTAGATGAGAGATTGAACTTCGAACCGGTGGTTGTATATAATGAGATGAAGATATTGTTATCTTTGCCTCTCTTCTTGTATGGGTATTTATAGATTTTTAAACATGTACACCTGCACAGCTACATAGTTTATTTTATCTTTTTATTCATTTTTTGTGGTAACAAATGTCATTTGCTTTGTGGTTTATCTTGTAACACCTCGTGTTAAGAACAAAAATGGTGTACGGAAGAATCTATCTATGTCGACCTAAGAAGCAAAATATTTTACAGATGGGGGCACGTGCCCTACCTTCAAAATTTGGCACCAAAGTCTTTTGGTGACCAAAGGCATTTTAAGATATTACTACAAGCCAAGTGTTGTCGGCAGCGACTGTTTCTAGGAGGAAAATTCCGTGGCTAGATTAAGGAGTTTTCGGGAAATTTAGGCACAGACCCAAAAAAAATAAATATTCTCATTGCCAGGCCCACAATTAATTTTTTGTTCCATGACACCCGTAATTATATGAAATTATTAAAAATGTTTGCATGACGGATTACGCATCCGCATGAGAGGTTATGTATCAGGGGTATAATTGGCAACGCAACTTGGATATAACATATCTAAAAATCCGCGCCTTGGAATTTTGCAAATTTTATATCGTTGGAAATCTTTTTAAGAGAGCTACGCAACGAGTAGAAACAAGAATATCAAATTTTTGTTTTTCACGAAAAAATCGGAGGTGATCATCATTTTAGGCAAAATTTACGAAAACTTGATACATAACCATTATGCAGCCACCAAAAAAGATGCATAACACATTCTGCAGACGCATAACCAATTATGCAACCATTTTCTCCACTGCATAACAAATTATGCATTTGGATAACAAAGTTATGCATCTATAACAAGTTATGTACCCATTGTTTTGGTTGATTTTAGTGCGTACATAAAAAAATTGATGCATAATGCAGTATGCATCCATATTTACGGATGCATATTAGGGTATGCATATATTTTCTCGATGCATAAAAGATTGTGCAACAATTTCTCGATGGATAATGCATTATACAGTCATATTTTCGGATGCATAACAGGTTATGCATCCATTTTCACGACTGCATAATATGTTATGTAGATATTATTGTAGGTGCATGATAAGTTATGAAACCTTATTTTTTGTTGGTTTCAATACTAAGAAAAAAATAGCTGCATAACGTGTTATGCAACCATTTTCTGGACTGCATAACAATTTATGCAACAAAAAAAGGCTGCATAACTTGTCATCCACCTACAATAATAGCTGCATAACGTATTATGCAACCATTTTCGCGACAGCATAACAAGTTATGCAACAAAATTTTTTAGATGCATAACACCTGCAGCACAACCAACTCACACCAAGCTCAGCATCTCATATTCAAGCTAATAAAATAATTGCTGCATAATGTGTTATGCAACCATTTTCTCGACTGCATAATAAGTTATGCGACAACTTTTTTAGATGCATAGCAGGTAATTGTTGGATACTAGTACATTCGAGTTCAGTAGCACCATCTCTATCCACCATTTTATGTAGATAAGAGAAGAAACATGAACAATGTACCCCACTGACAAAATGATCAGAAAAGGACTCGAAGTGCCCTAAAATAAAGGTAAAAATTCGTTCTCCTGCATCTTAACAAAAAAAATTGGTACTGCGAACATTGCTGTTGTTGTTGGGGCCTCCTAGCTGCTGATTTTTGCATCTGTGCAGTAACAACATAATTAGTGGGTTGAACATAAATCAAATGTAAAGCCGTTAACAAAACACTTATCTAACATAAGACATGACTTGATACACATCTTGGAAATTTGTTGAGCACCATGGAAAGCCCGGCCTGTGTAATACTATAAGCAAAGATCCTTATGTCTGAGTCAAAAATTTCTTAAAATGTGTGGACATTTATACTATCACAAAATTACAGTTGCAAGACTTGAGGTTAATATAGCCACGTCTATGAATCTAAACAACCATATTTGAGAAGAGAATATAATTTAAAAGAACCCGTTTAAAATTGAAAAACACACGACATATTTGGATGTTTCATCCAAAGTCTGAAAGTCGATATTTAAAACTTACAGCACTAGTAAAAGAAACTTCAATGTAGACTAAGAAATTAAATCTAATTCTTTCTTTCTTATCTACCTAAGCAGCATTAGCAGCCTGATGTCAAAGGAAACATCTAGTACTTCTGCCAGCAGTGAGAGCAACGTTGATATTCCAATAGCTTCACCCCGATAAACATCTAATCTTTGTTACTTTCTTCTTCTTGGCACTGTTTCTTCTCCGCTTCCAAATTTTCTTGGTAGGAAGATAATTCTTCTGTACAAGAAATCAAATGACGTTTCACAACATCATTTATTTTGAGACTGAGTCCCCATTACCTAGTTAGGATTAATCTATCTTACTTAATGTCTCTGCCCGACATTTGCTCACCCTATAAAATCCTAACAAATCCTAGTTCTCAGGCACTATATACTGAATGCGATCGACAACACAAACTATTTTGTGACAGCTAGTTTTTCTTCCCTAACATGTTTAGTGACTAGAGTATGCAGACACATAAAAAAAACAGAACAATAAAGAGGTTGCCACTTAAACCATTCAATCCCTTAAATTTGACTATGATATTGCTTCTATTCAAAATGAATCAAAAAATATTTACCAAAAAAACTAAATGAACCTTAAAATAACATCAGATAATTGTTTAGCAATACCAGTGCTTTCTCGTTAGGCCTCACAACAATGCACCCACTTTCTAGCAGTCCCCCAACTAAATCAAACCAAAACGCGCTAAACAAGTATACAAAATTCACTGAAAAATTAGCATCTAAGAACAATCATAAAAAGTATCATACAGTAATTCATCATAAAGAAACCAAAACACCGAATAGATGATAAAAACGGGTACTAAATCATCATTACCAGATCTCAATTAAAATTTATTAATAAGAATTGGGGATTTCTCAATTAGGGCTTTTGAGAAAATGATTAATTACCAAATCTCGAATCATGTAAAAACCATTTTTTGAAGACCTGCGATTCCTTCAGCTAACAATTTCTTTTTGGTCTTTAATGACACATCTAATCATTATTTTTCGTCCTTTTAGTTTTTCTGCCGTGAACGATGATGATGGTGATGGTGATGGCGAAAACCGAGATCTTTCTGTATTTCTGGTGCGAGAGAAGATCAAAAATCAATCTGCTTCGAAGGTTTTTGGAAAAATTTCTCTCTTTTCTCTCGTCTCCTTGATAAAACATTATTTTAGATAAATCTGGGTTTGGTGATAATTTTTCATGAAAAAATGGGTGCGAGGGTGAAGTTTTTTGGCCATGGATTTAATAGTGGAAAAAAACTGAAAAATGGGTTTGACAGTAATATTCACCTTTTTTTTTTTGGTGAAAGGCCATGACTCATTCATCATCTGGTAAGTTGGATGGGGCACGTGCCCTACCATCGGATTTTGGGACCAAAGGCATTTCAAGATATTACAAGTTCACTAGCTAATTGTTGTCGGCCGGGCCAGGCCCAGGGAAGCAGCTGATTTAATGAACATTTTCTTTTTCTTTTGTTGAAACCAAAAATTTATACCTTAGTTGAAAGTAAAAAGCTTGCATCTCTTAAGGTCTTAATTGTTAATATACAACCAGCTAAGAACAAAGTAAAGCAGAATTTGGAAAGCTACAAGACGTAGCATTTAAGTAGCTCCAAGATCCAAACACTAAAATACTGTTGTTACGTAGGAAAATATGGTTAAACACAACTAAGTATAGGGATGACACCTGAGACGAAGTTAAGCAGGAGCATACTTTTCAAGCAGCTTCAGGATCTCCTGGCGGTTGAACTGCTTGGCAACATCGAATGCTGTCTTGCCTTCCGAGTTTTGGAGATTGCTGCAGCAGGAAAAATAAAAATAGAAAATCAAACAACTGAATGCCCTGGTCCAAACAAATTCATGGGACACTTATGAGACGCAGACTAAGCTTACACATCAGCACCGTTATCCAAAAGCAGTTGCACACACTCTTGATATCCACAACCAACAGCGTAATGAAGAGCAGTACTTTTGCTAATATCCAGAGCATCCACTGCTGCTCCAGCCTCGAGGAGGACCTGAGCACACTTCACCTGGTACAAAACATCAAGCAGGTTTGCTTAATTTTATGAACAGAAATTTGACAACTTCAGAAACATAAACTGCTCCATTTTGCTTCAAAAATATAAGCAAAAATAAAGTGCTCCATTTAGCAGAAATTTACATATATAAAATATAAGTATACAAGTGGTACAGTCATCTGTATTTTGACAAGATAATCACAACAGATCTCACCAACAGACCTAAAGTGGTGACAGAGAAAGTAATTTCACAGAATCAGGCTGCTTTTTTGCAACATAGGAAGATTACAACTGTGTGGTTATTGCCAATGAAATGGTTGATCTCAGATTCAGAAATAGCAAGCCTGGCTTGTTAACAGAGCTCAGTTGGTCTTACATTGATTCAGTACTCCTGGCTACGGGTTTTGGCATAAAATGGAAGAGGTGGATAATGGATAATATTGTTGCATTGCTATACGTTCTTTCTCTGTGATTGTTATTAAGAGAGCGGCTTTTGGAAACTCTTTTCTTATAAGCAACCAAATATCATCAGCACACATTCAACTGTCAATATAAAGTTAACAAATGTGAAAATTTTGTACCGCCTGCCATAGGACATAACCCACAAGCTGTAGCGATGTATGTTTCTAAAGACTAATTGTATATCATTTCAAGATTAAAAAGGATTATCACCCATAGCAGCAGCAGCAGCACCATCAACAACAACAACAACAAGAAAAAACAATTTAAGTTGAAATAATTTAGATGGCATGAACAAAACCTTGTAGGATAATTTCAGGTCACAAGTGAAATACTTGACCAGACTATCTTGGTCCTCTAAGTTGGAAATTTCAGGTCCCAAGAAATCCTTAAGATAATTGCAAAGGCTCTCAAAGCAGTTCAAAAAATCAGGCTGCTTTCTTGCGAGGTAGGCAGATTACAGTACAGATGGTGCAGTTGTTGCCGATGAATAGGAGATAACAAGCCTGGATTGGTGATTAAACTGGATATGGTTTTGGTACAAAATGGAGAAGGTGAATATGTTGTTGCATTTCTATACTTAATTTCTCTGTGATTAGTAACGGAGCGACTTTTGGCAACACGAAAAGTATAGAGTTGAATATACCCATTTGGGGATCAAAACCTAATCAGTGTATAAATGTGGCATTCCTCCCAAAGTGGTTCTGGAGATTTTCAAAAGAAAATGACAGTTTGTGAGTGAAAGTGATCATCTCAATAATAAATCTCTCTCAGCACAAAATTCTTGCTTTACAAATCAAATTCTCATATGGCTCCAGTCTTTGGATTGCCATTACTAAAACGAGCTGCAGTTTGATACAACATCTGGATGTGGTGACTGGTGATGGTGGCGGACTTGCCATCTCTTTACAAAATTGCTACAGTGAACAATTGCAGAACATAATTCTTGATGGTTTGGAACATGATGTTCAAGAGAAATCTGTCTAACGCTGGAACATTGGATTTGTACAAACTTAATCTCTGTCAATGATAATATTCCGTCTTCTAACTTTCTCATTTTCCACCAACATTTTGTGGCAATCAACATACTACTCGCTGAGGCAGGCCTCTAGTGATCCTAATAAGATGATTTGGAACTATCAGCTGCTCTATAAGAAAAAAAGTTGGCAACTAGAGTCTAGAGATAAACCTTTTCCCTAGAGGAATGCAAACCACAAGCATCTGCTGTTCACTTTATACAAAATTTCTACAGGGCACAATTGTAGAACATACAATTCTTGATGGTATACTCAATTGAAGTTCAAGAGAAATCTGTCTAAAGCTGAAACATTGGGTTTGTGCAACTTAATCTCTGTCATTGATAATAATCCGTCTTCTAACTTTCTCATCTTCCTAGAACGTGTTGCGGAAATATACGCCTAGTAACACCTTATCTATGAAATCGTGCTATATCTGGCTATTCAAAAAGAGATTATCCATTGAGGCAAGCCCTTAGTTGTCCTAATAAAATGATTTGAAACAATCAGTTGCCCTCTAAGATGTTATTATTCTTAGGCGAGCCTGGTTAGACAAGTTAGCAACTAGATATAACCTTCTCCCTACAGGAACCCAAACTAGAACCATCTATTTCACTATGTAATACAGCAGACAAAGACGCACAGCACATTTCTTGATGGTCAACTCAATTGGAACCTGAAGTTCAAGAGAAATCTGTCTAACCCCGAATCATTGGATTTCTAACTTCTCATATTCCTTGAACGTTGTGTGGATACCTACACCTAGTGAAACCTTAATTATCTGTAACATCGTGCTAAAACGTTTTGGTGAAAGAAACCGTCTCAATATTTTAATCTCTCTCCACACAAGATTCTTGTTTTACAAATCAAACTCTCAATTTGTGATGTGATGATTGGTGATGCTATTTCTTTCCCACCTCTTCACAAAACTGCTACAGGGCACAAGTGCAGAACATACAATTCTTGCTAGTGAACTCAATTGGAACCTGAAGCTCAAGAGAAATCGGTATAACGCCAAAGATTAAATTTGTGCAACTTAATCTCTGTCATGGATAACAATCCGTCTTCTCGTTTTGTGGCTCGTAAAACCTTAATTATATATGAAATCGTGCTATAACTGGTTACTAAAAGAGAGATTACTCACTGAGGCAAGCCCCTAGTTATCCAAACAAGATTATTCAGAACTATCAGCTGCCCTCTAAGAAAAAAAAGTTAGCAACTAGAGTCTACGGATAAACATTCTGCCTAGAGGAACGCAAACCACAAGCATCTGTTTTTCACTATGTAATGATGCACGCCAGATTTTTCCACGATGTTGTTTTTCTAATTAAACGTCTAATTCATATATTGGATTAATTGGAGCTCGAATAAACCTAATACTATTTGCGAAACTGAATTGCACACAAGAAGTAACAAGAGCAGAGAAGGAGTAGCAACATACCTTACCAAGTGAGCACGCATTATGCAAAGGTGTCCTTCCAATGGAATCTTTGTCCTCTTTATCAGCTCCGGCTGCAAGTGCCCTTTTCAAATCCTATTACGTTGACAGTAGAATAAAACCAATCAATCATCGTAAATTAAAAGAAAAAACCGTAATCAATAAACAATCAAAAAGAAGAAAATCAATCACAAACCTCAGGACTATCGATTCTGACATAGTTATGAACATTCAGAAACTCCTCCTTAGCACTTCCATCTTTTCCTGAAACTCTTGTTAACTTTATCATTGCAATTGGAACTGCGCCACAGTTAGAGAGTACTAAAATTTTGTTGTATTTCAACCTAGGCTAGGGCTTTGTGTTTATTTGATTTTTGTAGCAGAAAGAAAATTTGGGGAAGAAGATATTTGGGGTATTATTGATAAAATGTATATGGTAGTATGGAGGAGTCATGTGATCCTATTTGAGGAGAATTGATTAACGGCTAAGATTCAATTACTTTTTCAGTTATATTTTGATGGGACACACCGTAATAGACCGGATTTCCGGACTAGATGTTTAGGGATCTCGGTATAAGTACCAATTTTTTATTTGATTCCACCGAAGTAAATATTTTATTTTATTTTTTTTATTTTATTTTGAGCATAAAGAAATTTCATTAAAGAGAAAGGAGTATTACAGACGCACTTGAGACCATAACACTCACAAGACTCACAACAGACATAAAGCAACTGAAATAAACTGGAAGACTGACAGAAAACTAAATTGACTCTGGAGCAATATTGTTGCCTTCTCTACTGAGAATTTCACTGATGCTCAAAAAAAGGCAACAATATTTTAGAGAAGGCAATTTAGGAGGTGATTCAGTAGGAGGTGATTCCCACCAAGACTGCATTCTTATGCTCCTTCTCGCATGTTTTGCAAGCAAGTCTACTGCATGGTTGCGATCCCTTCTTTCACAAGACACTACACACTAACTCAAGCCACTAAGGACTTGTTGACACTCTAAGATTAGATTATGATCTTCCCATGGAACACCTACTAAGTTACCATTACAACCATTTATGACAGAAACATTATCACCTTCAACTATGACTCTTTGAATATTGTGATCTTTAATCCATTGCAGAGCTTTCAAGAGAATCATAGCTTCATCTTGCATCACATCCCTGGATACTGCTGAGAAGGCCATTGCCCTCATGAATCCTCCTGTACAATTACGAATTATTAGAGCAAATCCTGCTTTAGAAAAGTCAGAAATCATAGAAGCATCAATGTTAATCTTAAGCCAGTCTCTAGGAGATCTTTGCCAATTTTCTTTTTTCCTGACAACTATTTTACTTATGCTACTCCTAGTTATAATGTTATCATTAATATAAGACCTAATTTTTTGGATGACTTCTCTAGGAGACTAGGATGATGGATTTTGTTTTGGAAGACTCTATCACATCTAATTTTCCACAAATGCTAGAGAATGCAAGCAGCTATGTTAGCTAGATCAGGATTGTTAGCTTCTAATGAGTTCCTATTTGAGAACCAAGAGTTTATTCATTGTTGAAGAGACTTGTTGTTGTTCTTTGAGTGATGAAGAGTTGAGGACATTCCAAACCAAACCACATCTGCGAATTCACAGTTTAGAAGAAGATGAGAGCTTGATTCTTCATCTTTGTTGCACATTGGACAAGTACTGTTGATATCTCTTATGTAGGTGCCAAATTTCTTGTTAACTGGCAAGACATCAAGGCTGCACTTCCATAAGAATTTTTGTAGTTTGTAGGGAATATTCATGTGCCACAGCTTCAGCCAATCTTGTTCTCTCATATTGTGTGTTGGTGGTAGTTGATTCTTGTTGATGCTTAGCTCTTTGTAAACAGATTTGGCAGTGAAGTTGCCACATCTATTAAGAGACCATCTTAGTTTATCTTGACCCTCTTCTGGTATTCTAGTGGATCTTATTTTATGAGCCAGGTTTTGATTGAAGATTTGATTGAGAAGGTTAACATTCTAGTTCTTTGATTCTTCATCCATGAGATCAACCACCATTAGCTCTTCATTTCCTTGAATATGAGTACCTTGAGAGTTAAGAACATCAAATGACTTATCAAGTTATGCTTGAACACTTAGCTGATCTGCCATCACCAATTTCCCATATGTAATGCTTTTTAACAATTTTGAGACCTTGCTGTATGTTGTTCCAAACCCAAGAGCTGTAGATTTTTGAGATATCATCCGGATCTTTGTTTGGGAAGTATAAATCCTTAAGCAATTGAGCCCATTTTTCTGTTGGATTAGTTACCATCCTCCAAGCTAGCTTAGTAAGCATAGCTAAATTGTACATTTTTGAGTCTTTGAACCCCAGACCTCCACATCTCTTTGGTTTACTCATGGAAATCCAAGAAATTGGGAAGAAGTACTTCTTCTTTTTCTTATTCCAGAAGTAATTTCTTTGAATTCTGTTAATCCTATCATGAGTTTTATCTGGAAGAAGAAAAACACTCATATGATATTGTGCAGGTGAACTTGGTGAAGATTGGATTTGTGTACTTCTTCCTGCCTGACTTACAAGCTTTCCCTGCCATCCTTGAAGCATATTTTTCATTTTCTCCACATCATAATCTGTATTTTGATCTCTATTTCTGGAAGTAATAAGATTAATTCCCAAATACCTTTCCTTGAGCTCCATTTCCTTCATCTGGAACATTGAAGAAATTTCTTTGGCATCTTGAGGTGTCACATTCTTGCTTAAGAAAATACTTGACTTCCCCAAATTGACCATCTGACCTGAAGAAGAAGAAGTGAACTTTTGGATAATTTGTATGAGGTTTGTGATAGCTTCCTTACTAGCTTCAGTAAAAAGAATACAATCATCTGCAAAGAACATATGAGAGATGGATGGACATTCCTTAGACTTGGTTGGTTTGATTGGAATTATCAATTTTTCTTGTGCTGCCTTGGTAATTAATCTGCTAAAGCCTTTCATGCATAATATGAATAAGTATGGAGTGATGGAATCACATTTCCTTAGTCCTCTGGATGGGAAGATTCTTTCTGTAGGTGTACCATTTAGAAGAAGAGATATGATGAAGTGCTTATGCAGTGCTTGATGAGATCACACCATCTTGGAGAAAAACCCAACTGCTTCATGATTTGGATAAGGAAGTTACACTCTATTCTATCAAAAGCTTTGGCCATATCTAGTTTAACCCCAACAATTCCTTGAGAAGCTCTAGTTTTCTTCATAAAATGGGCATTTCTTGTGCTATGACGACATTGTCTTGTATATGTCTTCCTGGGACATAAGGTGCTTGTCATGGAGAGATCAATTTGTGTAGTAGAGGCTTGAGTCTTGTGGATAATATCTTGGTTATGATTTTATAGGATATATTGCATAGACTGATTGGTCTCATCTCTTCTGGTTTGGTCACAACTTCTTTCTTTGGTATCAGCCCTTGAAATGTTTCATTTATTTTAGAAGGAAATTCACATGTGATGAAGAAATCTTTAATAAACTGAGTAACTTCTTTTTTGACTATATCCCAAACTTGTTGATAGAAGCCTGCTTGGTAGCCATCTGGTCTAGGAGATGCCCAAGAATTTATAGAGTAAACTGCTTCTTTTATCTCTTCATCTGATGGAGTTTGAATTAGAAGATTGCTTTCTTTTTCTGTTATACATGGTTCAATCAACTGCATAATATCTTCATCAATGATGTGATTGGAAGAGGTATAGAGCTCATTGTAGTATTGAAGAAGGACTTGTTTTAGCTCCTCTCTAGTTGAAGTCCACTTCCCATCTTTATCTTGTAAGTTGATCTTCTAATTGCTTGATCTGGAGCTTGTCTTGGATTCTGGCATTCTTTTCTTGTTGAAGTAAAAATTCTAAACTCACGAGTATTGACTTTTTTTTTTTTTTTGGAAAAATTGACTCTCGCTATAGTTTGAGTTCGTCATTCTGTATTTGGTCGTCTATAGAAATCAGTTTACAATCTAAGAAAATGAACTTTTCTAAATTGCTGAAATGTGATACTTACTGAATTTTCTTCTTTATTCTTTTTATCTTGACAAAGCCAAATGTAAAATCAAGAAAATTAGTAAAATTAAATTTCGTTATATTGAATTGGTCACTCTAAATACCGAGCATTTCTTCGGCCATGCTTTTAACTTTGGTTAGAAATGTAGACTGACTGCAGATGAAGGGTCTCGTTCAGCACCCAAAAATCTTGTGTGCATATCAAAAAACCATGCATGGATCTGTAATTTCTCCTTAATATTTGGAAATCTCACCTAATCCTCTCATAGATGATAGATGAGATGGCTAACCAATACTGATGATTATGTAAGTGTCCTGGTAGGAATAGTTGAATTATCCAAAACAAGATATAGTAACATAGAATCATCCACAACCGAAACGGAAAGTCTCACTCTGCCTGACGTGAAATACTTCCACAGGAAGGGAAAGAAAAATTCAATATGCACGACATTTTCTTATCAATGTCCTAAAACATCATCTAATATCTTCTCTTCTCCCTCCTATGTATGATCTTATATAATCCTCTGCAAATTAACGTAGTTTCCATCTTTCTTTTTAGGTCTGCTTCAAAACCTAACAAATACGGTTGACATGATGTCTGCCAGTATTCGTAGTAAAAGTCTACCATCTTCAAACAAAACCTCACCTGAAAATGCATTTGAACCATCCCCAGTTACCACAATACTCGATGAAGCGTTGGTGTTGCAAATCCCCGGATGTACAGTAAATTTGGTTGAAGAAGGACAAGCTGTAGAAATAGCCAAAGAATACTTCAATCTCGTTAAGCACTCTGACGAGAATGTACCTTCAGTTATCTTAGTTAAGGTTGGTGATGAACTTCAATGGCCTTTAGCGAAAGATGAACCAGTGGTGAAACTTGATGCGCTTGATTACTTATTTTCGTTGCAGATGGAAGATATGAATCTTAGCTATGGTGTTTCTTTCTCTCAACAATCCGACGTTAGTGGTTTGACTGATCTTGATTCATTTCTTAAAGAACACTCTTGCTTCTCTGGGGTTTCTTCTCCCAGTACTTCTGGAACTACTTCTGATGCTCGAGCTCTTAATTGGGCTGAGCTTGCACCAAGGATTAAATATTACGACGCAGTCCTGGAAAAAGCAATACCAAGCAGATCCCATGAAATTGTTAAAGGGATTTTCAAGTTGAGCAATGTCTGCACCAAACAGGTAACTAAATCCTCAAATTTTCTGTGGGTGCACTGTGATAATTATTAAGTTAAATTGATTCTAGCACTGACCTGCCACATAAAAATTCAGGTTCAAAAGGGAGGAGCAATGGTTATAACCGAAACCGAAAACAACAAGAGCAACAAGAAAACCACAGATGGTACGAAGAAGAGTGCACTCCTTAAGGGTTTAGAAAGGTAACATCGGCAAGCAGAAATATTTCCTGAAACGCTATTTTTTCCTTTATGACTGTTTTTGTTGCACGCTTATATAATTAAAGACCATCAAGAATATGTATCATATTCAGATACGTTGTTGTTTAATCAGGGTCAGGACATTTTCAGATATGACAGAGAAAAGTAGCACGACTGTACTTACAATCGTCGAGATGGGCACTGAATCAGCAGTAGGACCAATCAGCTCCCATGCAGAGAAACAAATTCTAGCCACGGTACCTGGAAAGGTCCTCTTGGATTCTCTCGGTACTTTCGGTAAGTAAAACACTAACTTTCTCACATTCTAGCACTAACTTAATGGTCAGAAAATCACTCTAATATTTTTCTTGAGAATACAGGCAGGCATATTGATGCAGCTGAAGTTGCCGAAAAACAAGCGCTTTCTGCTGCATCCAAAGCTGCAGCCAAAATGGTCAGCAATAGGTAAGGATACTCAAAATGTAATCACCTTACCGTTCATATCTGATACCCATAGACTTCCTTTTGTGTGCTTTTGGTTACATTTTTATGATAATTTGGTAACATAAGATTTAAATTTCCCCTAATTCTTCAACTTATTTTGGCTATTTTGGTTCTTATAAACATATTTGGAGAAAGTGCAGGGGAGGCAACAGAAGACATATTTGCTATTGCAGGGCATACTGCAAGCACTGCTTTCAACATTGTAAAAATCCAAGGCGCAATCGACCCAGTATCCTCTGTTTCTACGACAATGGCGAAGAATGCAATAATGAAGAACCTTTGAGCTCGATAAGTATTCCTCACACAATTCTACTCCCTAACCAACCACAATTATATTGAAGATAGTATTCCATGTGTAATTTGGTATTCTCAACTTTACAATGAAATTAGCCAACATTGTGAATCCTCGCCTCTAAGAAAACCAAATTCCCATTTAAATTAGTAATTGTAATACTCACTGCGTCCTAGTTTACTTCTTAAATTGGACATTATTTTTGTCCTAATTTAGTCGATAAGTTTCATATTTTTCCCTATTTTAGCCTAATTTATCCCTATGTTGGTATCAGGTAATTCTATTTTCCATGCACATCTTAAATACTCCCTCTCTACTAGACCAAAAAATTAGATACATCTTAAATACTAGTGTGGGGATAATTTTGGAAAAAAATCTCCTCTCTCTACTTTTCTTAATCTGTGTGCAAAAACCATTTTAAGTAAGTAAAATAGGACGGAGAGAGTATTATATTAAAGATGGTATTGATTTCACAAATATCCTGAATTAAATCAGCATAATAATCACAATAAAAGCAAGTAAATTGGCAACTACTTCAATATAGTACCGTAGGAAATCGTTAACGGTCAAGACTCAATGACCATCACCGTTTGACTTTAAAAGGACCCTATTATGGAAAGAGGACTTTTGTTGGTTTATGAGAATTTCCCAGATAAAAGGAAGCTTTAAGTTGGACCTTAAAATTTTGATGTATAAATCATAAGAAGAGGGAAAAAGCTTTGATATGCAATAATGGCTTGGCTTATAAAAGCAATAAATAAAGTTCTAAGGAGAAAGATGAAGAAGGGTAATAATGGCTTCCATCCTCTAATTCGGTGTCTGCCGACCAACTTTCCGGATCCTCTTGACGATAGTAGCAGGAATAATCATATTCACACCGGGGAGGGTGGTAACTCTCATCAAAATAATCTCCCATGGCATATTCTACCTGCTTGTGATGAACTGATATTGGTTGAGATACTGAGCAGACTCCCTGTTAAATCACTCATGAGGTTCAAGTCTGTATGCAAACTTTGGCAAACTTTGATTCAAAAAGACCAACACTTCATCGATCTACACTATGCTCGGTCACAAACAAGTCATAGTGGTGGTGCAGTTACGTCCCTTCTCATCATCCCGTCCCCTGTGTTTACATACGGAGAACGCGTTTTTCTGTTAGCAGAACTACATTTACTGTTTGAAGGTGGTGGTGGTAGAGTACAAGGAGCCACCATTCACAGTAAAGTACCTAGTATAAGAAGGCCATATGTGTCTATTCTCAAACCTGTCAATGGTTTGATTTGTTGCGTAGATACTGACGCTTATGAGGTCTGCATATGCAATCCCAGCACCAGAGTCGCAACACCTTGGATTAAATCAATAGTTAAACAGTAACAAAAAGAAGAAGCATTGACAATACAAGCAACCGATGAACATGGTGATCTAGCCATTTATCATGTAAGGTATATTAATCTAATGCGGTATGCTTTTGGATATGATCCTGCCACCAAGGAGCACAAAGTGATTTCCCTTTGGGTTAGAGAATTATCCAACTGGCAGGTTGGGAATCGCGAAGATTGGCTTTGCGAGGTCTTGACCGTCAGATACAATACATGGAGAATGGTAGATGCCGTGCCACCAATCTCTCCCTATAAGCTTCTTACCCACCATTCTGTTTATGCAAACGGTTCCATATATTGACTGCATGCTGGGTCTGATGAATATACCCAGTGATTGTTGAATTTAACGTTGGCCTGGAAAAATTTAGAGTAATTTCGGTTCCTAATTTTATCATTGACGATATTCGTGCTCCATATGCTTATAGTACTGAATTAATGGACGTCAATGGTCATTTAGTTCTGTTAGCTAAAAAGATTCGTTGGCCTGACAGAATCGCTGATCGGCGGATAAAGAACCACGATGCTTCGATGAAGATGTGTACTTTATACGTCCACCAAGACAAGAGTAGTGAGAGCAAGAGGAAGGATGATACGAGTCAGTCGTCTACCAGCAGCACTAATTACTTTTGGACGGAGGATTCTTTCTTAATGCCACCATTTGATTGGACACCTGGATCCCTGGCTTGTGTAATGCCCATTCCAGGAACAAACATTTTTATCGTGAGATCATCTGATCCTTTCTCATTCTACTTTTACAACCGGAAGCAGAAGAGTTTTAGCGACAAGCTTCAATTAGATGGAACCCATCCATTCATTGACGAGAACATTATCGCCGACCAACTGTTTGATTTCCCATGTTTTACCTTCGCAGAAAATTTACTTCCTGTTTACTAGTTATTTATATTTCACCGTGGTTATTATGTAACTCATTATTGCTTTATGTGATTCAAAGTTGTATGATCAAAAACAAAAAACTGATAGTACAAAGTTGTAGGTGTAATAAAAAAAACAGTTCTTTTTTTCTTTTTTTGTATATAATTAATTAAGCAGGAGGCACCTGAAAAAGAGAACTCTCTTTCTTTCGAGAATTTTTTTTTTCTTTTTTATGCTAAATAAGATATTTCATTAATGAGAAATAGAAAACTTGTCCGACATTAACATAGACTCAATAACTTCAGGGGATTATTGTTTCAAACCCTGGATATTCTATGCTGCCTGCAATATTTTGCAAGTTTATCAGTCGTTTTATTACAATTTCTAGGAACAAAAGAAACAGACCATCTAAGAAAAGACTTAAGTTTATGTATCGCATCAAGCAAGATAGTGATAAGAAACAATTTGTTTCTTAATCAACAGCCAGCAACTCAAGCTCAAAAGGTCTTGATTCAAAGAAATCAATAAACCAAAGGGTAGCAATTTGCTTAATAATTTTCTTCTTATAATTAATCAATTGATAAGACCTATTTATAGGCTACGTTACTTGGAAAATAAGAAAACAATACTACTCCTAAAATACTATTCCAAACAAATATAAACTCTAAATAAAATAATTAAATACTTAAAATATAATAAAATACCTAATTAAATATATTATCTCTAATAATAAATAATTTATGCTTATCCAATGCCTTGTGCCTCCATTGGACTTGTGTGCTCGCTGCGTCCTTCACTTGCTAGCCAGGGTGGCTTCCACAATCTTGAGAGACTTGACCCGTATAAAGGATCATATATATTAAATATGCCTGAGTGACGCATCGGGTCAACACCGTTGACATGTTCCATAAAACGTGGTCGTATCAGATAGCTTCACTTTCCCAAGAGATGACTTGGGCAGCATTGTTGATATAACTTTTTATGCCTTTGAGATCAGTCTCCACTACAACTTCTGAAAGTTGTAATTCTACGTACCAGTTCACTGCATCCAAGAAAGTTAGGCACTCCGCTTGCTCAGAACTTCTTATTCCTGCATAGCACTTTGAGAGCCCTCCTCTCCAGTTTCCTGCATCATCACGAAGAATGAGAGCAATTCCTGTTAGACCATTATTTAAATCATATGGAGCATCACAATTAAATTTTACAAAACGAAAAGATGGAGGTTTCCATGATTGTTCTATATGTATGGATGGCTGTTTTAACTGACTATTATGTTGCTGTCTACTGTAAAGTTTTCCTAGGTAACTAGAAAAGTTTATAGCTTTATTTGCCACTGTTTGCGGAGCAATCTTCAAGTACTGGAAATGCACATCGCATCTTGTATTCCAAATGATCCAAGTAGTCACCATTGTTGTATTCATCCATTCACTTGGTAAATTCTGCTGTAAACCATGTTGCATCCAACTTTCAAAAAGTTCTGCTATTGTGTTGTGTATGTCGGAAAGAACTGACGATCCTCCAGGTATTAACATCCAAACTTCCCTTGAGAAAGGACAAGAGAAGAGAACATGCATAACACTTTCTTCAAATTGGTTGCAAAGGGGGCACTGCGTATCAATATGATGACCTGATCGAGATAATCTAACCTTCGTTGGCAAGATATCTGTAAAGCACTTCTAGAAGAAATGTTTTATTCGCGGCCAAGTTTCTGTGTGGGTAAAGTACCCGACGGCCACGTGTCGACATCCCAAGGGGTAAATATATGATGAGATGATGAGGTTGAAGCACCGAATCATTCGTTGAGAGAAGGATTTGTCTCAGTCGAGGCAACTGCACAAACGCCACATGAATGACGCGTGTGTATGAAGGTCTAATCTTCTCAGACGGTCAAGTCTAAAAAGCAAGACCGCATTTAATGAAGGATAAGAACAGGACTTGGGTAGTTGGGCATCGTGACAGAAGACTCAGACAATCTATACTACGACCCAGAGGCGATGGAGCACGAGGTTCTCCACAAGATGGAAGCACGATCCAAGGGAGAGAAAGACAACTCGGAGGGAGAACCAAGTATACCATCACGAGGGACGGTATAGAGCGAGTCCGAGGGAGCCAGGATGAAGGATGACAGCTCACCAACTCGGACGATCAAGCGACCACGAGTTTATTCTGTCTATAAATACCAGTCCATGTACCAGGAGATGGACAACTTATGTAATCTTAGATGGTCTTTCTACAGAGAATTCCTGAGAGAGATTTAGATAGAGAGAAAGTGATAAATCTAGAAGAGATCTGTAACACTTTCAAGGGAAAGACCTTATAATCAATAAGAAAACATCTTCTTCTCCGTGGATGTAGGTTTTTATGGCCGAACCACGTTATATGCTTGTGTCAATCTTTACATTTCATGTTATTTACATCTTGTTCATGATGAATCTTGTATGTTTAAGTAGTTTTTAGTCTTTAATCTTACTTGGGTGTAGTAGTCAGAAAATATGCAGCTACATTTTGGCGCTAGAAACAGGGAGGTATGAAGATATAATTTACCTCCCTAATAACAACTCTATATTGTTTTCATAATCTCTGTAAGAGAAGTGTTTTCACACTACAAAGTATATTTCTGTTGAGATGAATGAGTAGAACTCGGACTCAAAAACGATCTTCACGATCTAAGAAGTCTAGAAGAACCTCAAGATCAACAGATCTACGTTTTTTCACTATTTTTCTTTAAGATTTCTTGTTATTTTCAAGATTTTTAGATTCTTCCTCAAGTAGCTCAGGAGAGTTGTATATCGGAGTAAATATGAAGTTTTAAACACTTCGGTACTCAAATGATCTCCTCCATGAAAGAGCTGGGAAGAGATGCTAGTCCGTAAGCTACATAAGGAAGAAATCAACTTATGAGAGTTGAAAAAGACGAACTTTTCATGATGTTCTTCATCAAACTCACCAAAATCTTGGAATCTCCTTCTTAAAAATTTAAATTTAAGTCAAGGGGAGGAATTAATGAGTATATAATCAGTCATCAAACTCAAAACTTTGTTTGAAATCATAAGTTAAAATATGATGAGATATATTTCCTAGAATGGGAAAACGTACTCAATCGTCATAATTAGATTCTTTCCCTATAGGGGTATGGAGTGTTGAAGGAGATATTTCCTCGAAAAAAGGGGACTGTAAAAATACCTTTTCTCCATCATCAACACCTCATGCAAACAGGGATGTTTTGACATTTTCATATGTCTCCAAAATCTACTGGAAAGTCTTCCTATACTAAACTGTCCAGTCTGAATTATGACTTAGTAATTGCATGTGACCTGCAAATATAGGGTCCCACTTTTCTGAAAGAAAAGACAAATTAAGTATTATTGCATATGTTGCAGGGAAGGTAATGGTAACGCGACGATCTACTCGTGCGAGCCAAGGAGAAAATGGTAGAGCCCAAACAGAAGGACTCGACGATATGGAGCCAGGCGAGCCTCTGATCCCAGGCGAGGGACAACCCGATGACCAATATCGGGAAGTACTAACTGATAATTCTAGCTCCGAAGGCGAGGAAAACCTCTTCGAGAAGCGTGACGATATTCGTCTTACTCAGCCAGGAGGGTTGAGCTGCTTGCCGAGACAAGCAGCAAGAAGGACAACCCTTTAGACCTTGCCGATGTTAATGCTGCAATTGAAGCCATCCTGAGAACCCAAGAGGCACATGATAAGAGAATGATGAACTTAGAAAGGCGCAATAGAAAGCTAGAACGGAGAAACCGCATGCTAAAATGCAAAGTAACAAAGAAGGTACCACTCACCACCATTGAATAAGTCCCGGAGAAGGAAAACCCTTTCGAGCATCTGCAAGACGACGAACGAATTAACATCCTTGACACCTCGAACGAGGAAACAACGGATCGATTTCCTAAGGGAAGTAGAGGTGTGCCTGACCACGAGGGTAGACTATCCGAAGGTTCATCAGATGTTGATCCCAAATACAAACGAAACAAAAACCAAATCGACGAAGTAAATATTGACTACGAGACCGAGAATATCGCAACCATAAACCCAAAGCGAGGGGAGAAATCGAGGTCAACTCGCTCTAAGATTGTGTCATACATTGAACAATCGGATGAGGACTCAGGGCGATCAAGGCATCGCCCCATGAACCATCTTTCTCGCCCGAGAGAGCTTTGGGAAGGAGAAAGAAGGCCGAAACCAGGCGAGATGAGGACGAACTCCAAGCCCGAGCCAACCGACTCGAGGTAATGTATAGAGAAGTTACAGGGAAGCAGGAGAACAAGAAGTTGGCAGTGGTCATGCAAGAAGCAGGATAATCTCCCTTATCCGAAAATCTATTAAGATTACCATTCCCAAGGAAGTGCTCCTTACCGGTGTTCACACCCCCGTTCACAGGAGCAGGAGATGCAATTGAGCACCTTAGGACTTATCGTATGACACTGACCCAATGGGACCTCTACCATGTGGTGTTATGTAAATTTTTCCCGGCTAGTCTAAGAGATGAAGCCTTGTTATGGTACAATAATCTACCCAAAGGCTCAGTCAAGTCGTTTGCTCATCTATCCGAGCTATTTTTAGAAACATATATTCATAATTGTCGAATCCGACCAGAAGTTGATGCGCTGTTTTAAATATCTAGAGGATTGAACGAGCCGCTTCGTTCCCTGGTGACACGATGGAGAAAACTCTGTGATGAGATCGAAAAGGTCCCTAAAGACTACGTGATCTTAGGTTTCAAGAATAGTCTTAGAAAGACAGACCCTTGGTAGGCTTTGGGATATGTATAAAATAAGAGCAAAAGACAGCCTACAGTAATACCGCAAGTGCACGGTCGTCGGTTGTAGCTCGTGCAAGTACGGGTCGATCCACAGAGACTGGGTGTGTTTGGAGTTTCTAGCTATTTTGGGTTTCTAAATTGCTGTTGTTGGGCTTTGAATACCCTTTGAGTAAATTGGGTCTAATGGGTTTGTTTTTAACAATGAAATGAACTGAGCTTGGGCTCAGTTGGTCTTGAAATGCACTAGGCTTTGGGCCTTTGATTGAGTTCAGGCTTTTGGATTAAGCCCACAGTTGACTGAATTGGGCTTTGAGCCTTAACCTAAACTGTGGCTGGGCCTTAATGAACTGGGCTTCAGTTTGTACAAACAATGGACAGTGGGCTTCAACTTTTGGTTCAAACCTGGGCTTGGTCTTGAACTGAGAACTGAGCTTGGGCTTTTGGATTGCTGTGAGCCAAGCTCAGTTGCAGCAGCAGCAGCAGTAGGAAGGAAAGCAATGCAGCAGTGCAAAGGGCAAGCGCACAGCAGCAGGGAGAGACAAGGCAGCAGAACAAGGCAAGGGGAAGAAAACAGTGGGGCAATAATACAGAGGCAGTTAGCCTAATTCAAAGACAATGGAGAAAATTTACAATGGAAGCAACACAGGGCAACACAGGGCAAAAGCAACACAGGGCAAAAGGATGAAAATTTACAATGGAAAAAGCAAACAGCACAAAAGACACTGCAGCTACAAGCAGAGAACAATGGAAGTGAACCAAGGCCTAAGCCAAGGGCAGGGGAGATGGTGAAGCTAACAGTGATGACAATGCAAGGCCAAGGCAGTGGCTCTAGGCATACAAATGGAATGGAAAGAGAATTAGCTTGCTATGAGCACTAATTTCTCCCATTGCTCAATCAAAACAATGCATCCTAAGCATACAAATGGAATGGAAAGAGAATTAGCTTGCTATGAGCACTAATTTCTCCCATTGCTCAATCAAAACAATGCATCCTAAGGCTCTAACCTAGCATTCCACTATCTAACAGTGAACTAAACATAACATTAAACATTTACAGTGAACTAACATGGAATTAAACCTAAACAGGATACTAACAGACATTTAAACAAACCCTAAACAGGAAATTAACTTAAATTAAACAGCAAATATAAACATTAACAGTTAACTTAGCAGTGAGATAAACATGAACAGGGCATAAAAATGGAAGAAACAGTGAACAAAAAGATTGTAAAAGAAAACTGAAATTACACAGAACATTAACAGAACAAAGTTCTGGACACTAGCTATTCCAGCATATTCTCTCACACACACCCTCCAGTTCTATTTATACCCAAAACATCAAATTAGGGTTATCACCCATTTTCCCAAAATCCCAAAATAAAACAGTACAATTAGGTTTACTGTTTTTCTAATGTCATGGGTCTAATTGAGCCCATTTCCCTACTCTAATCCTCTCCTGGTACGGTCCCAACATGAATTAGGGTTTCTAGAGAAACCCCCAAATTACAGAGAAATTAGGGTTAGTGATACTCACCCAAATCGAGGAAATTTCTTCCATGTAGTCTCGACCCATGCTTCCTCTGACCTTCCTGCTCTTCTCGGCTGCTTCAATTTCTGTCTCTAACCTCACCTATTTCATCAACTTCTAAACTAGGGTTGTCGGGTTGAGAAGTTGATGTAATAGATGGCTAGAGAAGAAGGGGACGTGATGGTGGTATCTGGTACGGTCGGGGAAGAAGTGATGGTGGTGGAGAAGGCGAGGTAGTGACAGTTTGCAGAGACAGGGCATGGAGGTGGTGGTGGTTCTGCAACTGATTTTGGGAGAAGGGGAAGAAGCTCGACTGTTTTGGGAGAAAGGAAGTGTTTGTTTGGGTATAGGGTATCGGGTTCTACGGTGTGAAGCGGGGACATCAAGTGGTGATGTTTTGTGAGATGGGCCGTGGGATGTGAAAATGATGGATTGATCGGATGGCTCCAAGTGAAGAGACTGATAGCGACCGTCGGATGCCTTGATATAACGAAGTTAACGGCGAAGATCGAGGTTAGGTGCTGTAGTGTTTAGCGGAAGTATCGATATTTGATGCACATGCATAGGAGCAACCGTAGGATTCAAATGCAATCTAATCTGAAGGCTTGGAATTTAAGCACTATGGTGTTTGACAAGAACCTCGGATTTTGATCCACTCTACTGAAGAGACCATTGGATTTCGATGTAATCCCATCTAACGGCTGAGAATGGAGGCGGGTATGGATATAGAAAATGGGTTTGGGTAAGGGTTTTGGGCCTTGGGTATGCCAAGCCCATATCTTCTTTAAGCACAATTCTTCCTGTTTGAGCCCACTTCTAGCATTTTGGTCTTGTGCGCACCATTCTTCGCGGCTTCCTTGCGTAATTTCTTCCGGCTTTTCACCACTCTTCAGCTCTTTTCCGCTCCGCAAGTCATCCAGACTTTATTTATTACCTAAAAATGCAAAATTAAGTAAGAAAAATATTTATTCTTGAAAACAATGAAAATACAGAATATGGGATAAAATATAGAATTAATGCACAAAAGATGAGTTAAATGCTAATAAAAGGGACAAATATATACAATATTTGGCACTCATCAAATACCCCCAAACCTGAATTTTACTTGTCCTCAAGTAAAACAAAACTAAGGAAATCCTAACTATACCACTGTCGCTGGTCTCTCGAATGCATTTAGCGTATGCACTAAGCCTTTTAAACCACTAAGTGTCCCTAGTGGACGAGTTGAAGTCTCGTGAAGGTTTTCTTAGAACGTACCTACAAAGTTCTAGGTCAAAATATAAGCTCATATTCCATCAAATGTGACATGTGCAAGTCAGTTTAAGCTCACAGCAAAATGGAGATGTCAATCTAGCTATCAAAGGCACAATCCTAGCACTGATAATAAAAAAAGACATGTGATAAGAGTGTAAAGTGTATCTACACATGTGTAAAGAAAGATCGGATGTTATGACTACTAATCACCAAGAGATAGTTTCTCAGGCTAAGAACCAAGGTCGAAATCTAGCTAGCTATCCGGACTTTACGAGAATTGTGAATGAGTTGGAGGTATTTCACAATTACTCGCGTTGTACATCAATGGCATACACCCTCCTTGCTTATTACAATGAAACAACAAAGACTCTTACATGACTCTTATTTACATTGACTATTCTCTTTTTATTTTTGGAACAAGAGATGATGGAATTGATAAATACTTGATTTTTTGTATTTTTCTGATATATTTTTTTTTTTTCTGAATATATACATCGTTTTTTTTTTTTTTTTTTTTTTTTTTTTTTTTTTTGATTTGGACATATAAACACTTTTGATACATATACAAAAGGAAACAAAGATTACATGACACTTTGCAAGAGGTAGCCCTTTTTGATGCACCAGTTAAATTCGATGGTGTCTTTCTTAATGTAACCTCCACCTTCTATCCCAACCAACCAAAGAACAAGCTAGTCAAGTTTCGTTCAGTATTCTAAAGTGATTGGCAATCGTAACTTCCTATCAAACACCTTGAAGATCGAGGCCATACATGTATTGGTAGATCGTGCGCGTGCAAATTTCTTATCACTATGTGAATTGTGCTAGAATCAGGGTGCCTAAATATCTAGACTAAGACTCCTAATAATTACATATTTGCACAAGAGTCAACATTTCAAGGTAAATGAGCTCCATTTTTATGTTTTTATCATTTTTCTAATTTTTTTGGAATTTTTCAATTTTTTCAAAAAGATGGAGTTCGTTTTCAATTATAGCATATTATCATGGTATCTACTCTATACCCCCAAACCTAAACTAAACATTGTCCTCAATGTTTCAAAATATGGAAAGAATTATAAAACAATATATGAAGAGGAACATGCTGAGTAGAGTAAAAGGAGAGAGAATACCCGATTGTACGGCGAAAACTCGATTAAAACTCCGTTATTCAAGGAAAAAAAATCCAACATATTTCAGCCGAGATCATATTAGCAAAATATATACAAAAGGAATTTTAACTAACACATTATCTACAAGAAAATTTGGTTTTTAATGGGATTGGACTTTTTGGGAAAAATTTGGTTTTGTCGGGAGATATTTGAAAAAGAAAATTTGGTTTAAAAATGGGAGCAAAGTAGAAATTTGGTTTTAAAATTGGGAGCAAAAGAATTTTTTTTTTTTTTTTAAGAACAATAAAATGAAGAAAATAAAATTTGGTTTTTTGAAATGGGAGCACGCCCACTGTTGGTTTTGTGTTTGCTTTGGCTCAGCTGGTTTGAAAACGTTTGGTGAAACTGAGTCCAAAATCTCGGCCTAGAATTTGGGTACTCGGCCCACTAACGAGTTAACCTAGCGTGATCGGTTACAAGCTCAGCTGGGTTTAAAAACCCAGAATACAAGTCCAAATTAAACAAGCCCACAAATTAAAAAAACAAGCCCACAAATTAAACAAACAAGCCCACAAAAATTAATTACAAACCCAACAGAAAATAAAAAGCCCAAGAATTGGCTTTAATATTACAAGCCCACAATTAAAAATTGGAAGCCCACAATTCGGGTTCTCTTAAATGGGTTACCTTTTAAGCACAGCCCAGCTGCTCTGATATTGTTGCAAAAACCCAGTTGGGTTTTGGTTCTTTTCCTTGGTGGCGTCCCAGCAGAGGAAAAACTGGTTCAGAACAGCAGGTCCAACAGCAAATGAAGTGAAGCAGATGCAGATGCAAATGCTATGCAATGAAATACAAAATAGCTAATAAAACAACAAGAAAAACACAGCACCAATCCCCGGCAGCGGCGCCAAAAACTTGGTGGGCCCGGAAGTGTGTGAAAATTAAGCGAAATGAAACGGGCCTACAGTAATACCGCAAGTGCACGGTCGTCAGTTGTAGCTCGTGCAAGTACGGGTCGATCCACAGAGACTGGGTGTGTTTTGGAGTGTTTAGCTATTTTGGGTTCTAGTTGCTATTGTTGGGCTTTGGGTACCAATGGATTTTGGTAACCAATGGGTTATGATTGTGCTTTGGGCCTTTGAGTTCTTTGGGAATGAACTGGGCTTTGAGCCTTAACCTAAACTGTGGCTGGGCCTTAATGAACTGGGCTGTGAGCCTTAATGAACTGGGCTGTGAGCCTTAATGAACTGGGCTTCAGTTTGTACAAACAATGGACAGTGGGCTTCAACTTTTGGTTCAAACCTGGGCTTGGTCTTGAACTGAGAACTAGGCCTTTAGTGGACTGAACTTGAGCTTTGAAGAGGAAGCAGCAGCAGCAGTAGGACTTAGGCCTTAACCAGCTGCAGCAACAGCAGCTGCAGCAACAGCAGCAACAGTGGAAGGAAAGCAGCAGGCCAAGGGGAAGACAAGGCAGCAGAACAAGGCAAGAGGAAGAAAACAGAGATGGCAGTGAAGCAAAGACAATGGAGAAAATTTACAATGGAAGCAACACAGGGCAAAAGCAACAGCACAAAAGCATTAGGAGAAGGTGACAGAACACAGCAACCACAAGCAGAGAACAATGCAAGTGAACCAAGGCCTAAGCCAAGGGCAGGGGAGATGAGAAGCTAACAGTGATGACAATGCAAGGCCAAGGCAGTGGCTCTAGGCATACAAATGGAATGGAAAGAGAATTAGCTTGCTATGAGCACTAATTTCTCCCATTGCTCAATCAAAACAATGCATCCTAAGCATACAAATGGAATGGAAAGAGAATTAGCTTGCTATGAGCACTAATTTCTCCCATTGCTCAATCAAAACAATGCATCCTAAGGCTCTAACCTAGCATTCCACTATCTAACAGTGAACTAAACATAACATTAAACATTTACAGTGAACTAACATGGAATTAAACCTAAACAGGATACTAACAGACATTTAAACAAACCCTAAACAGGAAATTAACTTAAATTAAACAGCAAATATAAACATTAACAGTTAACTTAGCAGTGAGATAAACATGAACAGGGCATAAAAATGGAAGAAACAGTGAACAAAAAGATTGTAAAAGAAAACTGAAATTACACAGAACATTAACAGAACAAAGTTCTGGACACTAGCTATTCCAGCATATTCTCTCACACACACCCTCCAGTTCTATTTATACCCAAAACATCAAATTAGGGTTATCACCCATTTTCCCAAAATCCCAAAATAAAACAGTACAATTAGGTTTACTGTTTTTCTAATGTCATGGGTCTAATTGAGCCCATTTCCCTACTCTAATCCTCTCCTGGTACGGTCCCAACATGAATTAGGGTTTCTAGAGAAACCCCCAAATTACAGAGAAATTAGGGTTAGTGATACTCACCCAAATCGAGGAAATTTCTTCCATGTAGTCTCGACCCATGCTTCCTCTGACCTTCCTGCTCTTCTCGGCTGCTTCAATTCCTGTCTCTAACCTCACCTATTTCATCAACTTCTAAACTAGGGTTTTCGGGTTGAGAAGTTGATGTAATAGATGGCTAGAGAAGAAGGGGACGTGATGGTGGTATCTGCTACGGTCGGGGAAGAAGTGATGGTGGTGGAGAAGGCGAGGTAGTGACAGTTTGCAGAGACAGGGCATGGAGGTGGTGGTGGTTCTGCAACTGATTTTGGGAGAAGGGGAAGAAGCTCGACTGTTTTGGGAGAAAGGAAGTGTTTGTTTGGGTATAGGGTATCGGGTTCTACGGTGTGAAGCGGGGACATCAAGTGGTGATGTTTTGTGAGATGGGCCGTGGGATGTGAAAATGATGGATTGATCGGATGGCTCCAAGTGAAGAGACTGGTAGCGACCGTAGGATGCCTTGATATAACGAAGTTAACGGCGAAGATCGAGGTTAGGTGCTGTAGTGTTTAGCGGAAGTATCGATATTTGATGCACATGCATAGGAGCGACCGTAGGATTCAAATGCAATCTAATCTGAAGGCTTGGAATTTAAGCACTATGGTGTTTGACAAGAACCTCGGATTTTGATCCACTCTACTGAAGAGACCATTGGATTTCGATGTAATCCCATCTAACGGCTGAGAATGGAGGCGGGTATGGATATAGAAAATGGGTTTGGGTAAGGGTTTTGGGCCTTGGGTATGCCAAGCCCATATCTTCTTTAAGCACAATTCTTCCTGTTTGAGCCCACTTCTAGCATTTTGGTCTTGTGCGCACCATTCTTCGCGGCTTCCTTGCGTAATTTCTTCCGGCTTTTCACCACTCTTCAGCTCTTTTCCGCTCCGCAAGTCATCCAGACTTTATTTATTACCTAAAAATGCAAAATTAAGTAAGAAAAATATTTATTCTTGAAAACAATGAAAATACAGAATATGGGATAAAATATAGAATTAATGCACAAAAGATGAGTTAAATGCTAATAAAAAGGGACAAATATAGACAATATTTGGCACTCGTCAACCCTCTTTTTGTCCGCATGTATGAAGCCATGCCAAAAAGCTTGGACAAATTAAGAGAAATCCAAAAGGACTACATTGCCTTAGAGGAACTTCAGGATGGAACTTATGATAAGGTAGAAAGAGGGACTAGTAGAGGAGCAAACGTGGTAGGACCACGGAACCCACCAGTCCCAGCCCAAGGAGCGGGGCGATCCAACAATGGGTCAACCCAGTTCGACAAGTATCGGACTGGAGGATGGAAAGGAAGAGACCAGGCCCAACGGAAGAAGGGCAAGTTCATTGACCCAGTTTATACAAAATTGAATACTCCCATATCCGAGATCCTAAAGAAGATCGACGGACAACATAAAATCACTTATCCATGGAATAGAGATCAGCAACCAGAACGAACTAAAAATAGGATTGACTTCTGTGAATTCCACCAATTTCACAACCACACGACAGACTCGTGTATGGACTTAAGAAAGGCATTGCAATATATGATTAATGAGGGAAAACTCCAAGAATACATTGCACAACCAACAGCCCCACCCACCACTGGGGAACCCGTACATCTTGTGGAGATCCCTCGGGAGGCACAGTATTTAGGTTGCAATACCATTTCACACTCGGTGATAACCACCCCCGTACGAGAGGGAAATATTACCGGAAGAATTCACAAACGAAACTACAAAAGTGATGAAGTTTTCAGTGTAACCATAGAACCCCTAATTGAAGATTGGATGAGGGTACCCATCATCTTTTCAGCCTCGGAGGCACCAGAAGGATGACAAAACCATAACGACCCACTAGTAGTCACAATGGCCATCGCACTCCCCGAGCACGAGGGCGAGGAAGCGAAGACTAAAACACTACCCTGGGCAATGCCCAAATTTTGATCGATGGTGGTAGTTATGTCGAAATCTTATTCTATGAAACATTCAAACAAATGGGCCTCAAAGACGAGTGCCTCATACCCTCGACTTACAACATATTTGGCTTCAATGGGTTATCAACCTGTCCAAGAGGAGAAATAACATTAGAAATCCGGGTTGGAAAAATCCTTACCTTAACCACTTTCTGTGTGGTAGATGTATTGTCACCCTACACATCCATTGTCGGACGATCCTGAGTGGCCTCGACTTACCATCAAAGGCTAAGATTTCCTACGCCTGATGGAGTGGCAGAAAATTATTGGAGACTCTGGGGAAGCAAAGTATTGCTACAAAATGGACGTCCAAAACGGCGAGAACAAAGTAAATTCTCCAAAAACACAGGCGAGGAGGGCTAGAAGTATTGATAACTCGATTGAAGCTCATGACTACATTGCAATAAGCGATGCACCAACACGCTTGTCTGACGCCTCAACCTCATGCAACACAATAATCTCTGGACCGACCATACGACCCTTATAGCAATCACAGAACCTCCCCGATGAGGGAGAAATCGAACCTCGTCCTCATAACAAGGTCGGAGGCACACCTAAGAAAAGTCATGGAGAGTATCACACATGAATCAACCTTGAACGGAGAATGTTGTTCCACAACCAACAAGCAACTTTTAAGGAGTTAACCCAACTAAGATCACGGCACATCATGCTACAACCACCATCATTTGGCAACAACAAGACATCAACAGGACCCATGGGAAACTCTTCCCAAAAATTGGCTATTGATTGGATTATAGACGCTGCGTCCACGGGCGCCTTACTATCCTTATTGGACAGTTACTCGTGTTATAACCCTTTCCTCGCACAAAGATGTCCACCCCAGCCGGGCACAACATACACAAGGGGAGAGCACACCCTCTCCAAAGTCCTCGGCGATACATTAAGTCCTTGGCCATCCGTCAAGATGGCACAAATGTTGCCAAGCCCAATTAGGCTCTTAAGCAAGCTTACCTTAAAAAGTAGGATGGAAGCAAAGCCCAAAATGTTGCTTCAAACTAATGAGAAGCATTAACGCAATTATAGCTTATGTCTCATTAAGTACAATATACAACCCATGAAGGTTGATATCCAGAAGTCAGGGCTTCGAACCCCTCCTTGTAAGCAGTTCATGCGACCTCCCTCGAAATGTACTAAGGGCTCACACCCTCTTTTGAAATTAATAAAACTACTCCTTTTGTGTATTACTTGTTTACGTTGTGTAGATTTCAATTCTTATCATCGCATGTGTTTACTTTTTCTGATTTATATATGCTTATAGGATAGTTTCATCATACTTGCATTTCCAACAAACACGAAAATACACTCAACAACCATGGCACGGTGCTGGCCGCACCTCCCATTCTACAACAAAACAGTGCGGGTAAAATCACCCCAAGTTACCTTACACGGACAACAGACCTAAGGTAACGTCGTCCCGATCATGATAACGGACGATGTCCTGATATGACAGGAGATACCCAGATTTGAAAACTCTATCTTACACCACAGTAAGGATTGATCAACCAAGGTATCACCCTTGACAATATGCTCCAACAGCAAGCTCAAGGAACAAGTACTGGACGAGGTAATTTTCCAGAAAAGATTCGATGTTATAATCAGCCGAAGGAAAGTTCGACCCTAATTCGGGAATCTGAGAAGGAAGCCCATTTGATCTTCGAACAAATTCGTTAGCCAAGCGAATAGCGTTCCTGATGAGTGCCAAATATTGTATATTTTTATCCCTTTTTGTTGGCATTTTAACTCATCTTTTATGCATTAATTCTATATTTTATCCCATATTCTGTATTTTCATTGTTTTCAAGAATAAATATTTTTATTAATTAATTTTGCATTTTTAGGTAATAAATAAAGTTCGGATGAGTCGCGGAGCGAAAAGAGCAGAAAAGTAGTGAAAAGCCGGGAGAAATTACGCAAGGAAACCGCGAAGAATGGTGCGCACAACCTCATTTTCTACACACAAAAGCGCCTCCGTTCTCAGCCATCAGATCAGTTCTCAGAAGCATCCGACGGTCGCTCCTTCATAGATCATCAAAATATGATGTCTCTGCCGAGCACCACAGCGCTGAAATTCCAAGCCTTCAGATTAGATGGTAGTTGAATCCAACGGTCGCTACCTTGCTGTGCATCGAAGTTTGATATCTCCGCCTTACACTACAGTACCTAACTCCATCAAGTACCGTTCATTTTGTTGTATCATATAATCCAACGGTCGCTCATCGCTTGCCTCCGCATAACCGTCCGATCTACCAACCATCTTCGCATCTCGCAGCTCAGAGTCACAGAACATCAAAACTAGATACATCCGCCTCACACCCTAGTGACCGAGCACCACCCACCTAACCAGACACACCCCCCTTCTCTCCCAAACCATCGAGCCATACCCTCTCCACCATCTTCTCCACAGCAGACCACCGTACACCACCACCTCTGCCACCAACTCACTGCCACCACCACACCTCCACCATCATCACCCCTATCTTTCTCCATCATTACCCCCTTGTTCTAGCCTCCTATTATATAGTTTTCTCCCCTAATTTCTCTCTAAAAACCTAGGGAAGAAATCAATAAAATAGGACGAGTTGGAAAGATGCAATTGAGGCATGGGACGGAGCAGGTGAACAAGGAAGGATGGGTCAGCGATTGATTGAAGAAATTGCGCCATCAATGTAAGATTTTACGAAACCCTAATTTCTCAATTTTTGGGATTTTTATAGAAAACCCTAATTTTCTGTTAGGAAGGCATGGAGGAGCTAGAATAGGGATGTGGGTTCGAATTAGACCCATTACGTTAGGTAAAATCATATACCTAATTTTACTGTTCAATTGGGTAAATTTGGGAATTGGGTGTAAGAACCCTAAAATGTAAATTGGGTATAAAAAGGGAACTGTGGGTGTGATGTGAACTTATGTTTGGACTAGCCTACATCCAGGACTCTCATGTCCTGTTAATTTTGAGTTTCTGCTTAATTTCAGTTCAATATGTGATATTCCTGTTAATTTCATTTTATGTTACTATCCATGTTCTGCTTAATATTGTTTCCTGTTAATTGTTATGCTCCTGTTATGTTTGTTATGTTATGTTATTTCCTGTTGTGTTCTGTGTGATTGTATTATCCATGTTATGTTTGTCTTAATTAGTTTGTGTGTTTGTTTCTACACATGAGCTTGTAAGTCCCCTGTTCATCTCACATGTTCTTATTCTGGGGTTTGATGCTTGACAACCATGAGGTCTCTTAACTGCAACATGTTCTAATTCCCCTCTAGGATGAGAAAAGAACTGAACCATGATGGTTAGCTATTAGGATGGTTTTTGCTGAGCTTAAAACAGTTTAGGCTAGTTGGATTCTTGAAAGATCACCTGATTTGTGATTAGTGGTGCTGTAAGAAGACCACTAATGCTAGGGGTCTGTGGTGGTTCTAAGGAATTCATTAGCTACTTTAGTTAGTGAGCCACTGCCTAGTTAGTCTGTGATTGGTTGTGCTTTAAACAGACAGCCAATACTAGGGGTTAGCTAAGGCTGTAAGGTTGGTTAACTAGATATTTGACAAAAACTTAACCTAGGTGAACTGGCTAGGTGAAAGGAAACTCTCATCCATCTCCCTGCACTTCCCCTCCACAATTTCTTTTCCATGTTTTGTTTTGATTAAATTGTTCTTAGTTTTTCTTATTCTTTGCCACTGCCTTTGGCTCACTGCCACTGATTTTTCTTTGGTTCTTTAGTTCACTGTCTGTCACTAGCTCAGCTATCTAGGAAACTTCAATTCACCCCAAGTCTCTGTGGAATGATCCCTTGCTTACTTTCTATACTAAAACTTGGCCTTGTATACTTGCAAGAGTTTTTGTGTGTTTTCCAAACCACACCAAGTTTTTGGCGCCGCTGCCGGGGACTTGGCGTTGTGTTTTCGAAGCATTCTTATTTGCTGTTCCTTGCATTTAATTCATCTAGCCTCACTTGCATATTCATCTTGCATATTCTCTGCACTGCATATCTTGCATCATGCATTGCATTCTTGCATCTTAGATTAACTTGCTGTTTTAGTAGCTGCTGTGTAGTGCAGCTGAAAGAAACTGATCTTTGCTGAGTCCAGGTACCTGCTGTGAAGTGCTCCTGTGGAGCTGATGCTGCTGCTGACTGCTGCCTTGGCTGCCAAGCTGCTGTGCTGCTGCAGCTTTCTTTCCAGCTACCTCAACTGAGCTGCTTCTCCTGATCCTGCTACTGCCTTGCTGCTGAGCTGCTATTGCTGAACTTGTGGTGCTGAACTTGAGGTGCAGCTAGCCATTCTTGCTGGTGCTGCCTTCTCCAAGCTGCCTGTTGCTGTTGGGTTGACCCAACTGGGCTTCTGTTGTAAAGCCAAAGGAAAGCCAAAGCCCAACTGGGCTGTAAGCTGCACAAGTTGAACCAAGCCCAACTGGGCCTCAACAAAGACCAAAGCTTAGGATGATCCAAAGCCCAACTGGGCTTTTGCAACCAAACTGAGCAGCTGGGCTGTGCTTAAGCAAGTAAGCCTAAACCCATTAAGAGAACCCAACCTGTGGGCTTCCATTTTTAATTTGTGGGCTTGTAATAATTTTTTCCATTTTTTTTGTTGGGCTTGTAATTTAAGTTAACTTTTGGGTTTGTATTTGAGCTTAACTGTGGGATTGTCCCTATCAAAATTTTGGGTTTCAAAAACCCAACAAACAACCTAAACAAGGTTAACTGAACCTACCAACTCAGCTGGGCTTCATTAGTTTCTGGGCTTACTAAAGTCGTTAGTGGGCCGTGTACCCAAACTCTAGGCCAAAGTTGGGCTCTGTTTCACAACAGTTCTCCAAACCCATTGCCTCACCAAAGCACAACCAAAACAGTGGGCTCCCATAAACCCATAAAAACCAAATGTTTCCCATCAAAAACCAAATGTTTTTCATTCCCATAAAAACCAAATTTTTCCCAAAAATCCAAACCCATTAAAAACCAAATTTTGGGCTTTGTAATATAGTTACTTAGCTTTTGAGCCCAATCATGTCTAGATCTTTCTACAGTTGGGGAATACAACAAATCCCTTAGAGAACTTGCGTGTGGACATACTTCACGTTATGAACCTCCCATAGACCATGATGTCAATAGTCATAGGAATTATTATGGACATTTTCAAAGTCCCGAGCCTCAATACTTGAACCCTAATGACTATTCACACATGCATCATTCGCCACAACGTGAAAATGAACATTTTGCTAGTGCCTCACCCACACAATCATCTGATCGATCAATTAGAAGCTCGAATCGCAGCTTTAGAAATGCAATCACATGAGGAATCTCTCACATCTAAGTTTCTTAGGCAACCTGAAATCTATGCATGTCCCGCATGTGATGGCTTAGACCACACTATTGCGAATTGCTATATTTTCCATGAATTTAGGCGGACTGGAGAAATTCCAAGGTTTGTAGAACCTACAGATTATTATGATGGTGGTTATTGGGACCATAATCAACCTTTTCAAGGTTGCGATCAACCATTTATAGACCCTAACGACCATGCACCCATGTATCAATCACCACAAGGGGAGGACGAACAATTTCACATGAGCCCTTGTATGCAATCTATAATGGAAAACATCAATCTCCTCAAACAAAACACTGCTAGTTTAGAAATGCATACATTGAATGATCATAGCAGCATTTTTATCCCTAATGAAATTAATTATCAAAATAGTGTTTTTAACCCTACTCATGATAGTCATATTGAACATGAACCTAATCTAGAGGTAAATGAGTGGAATAGAAACACTATAGTTTTTAGGGAAGGACACTCTTGTTTTGTTGAGGATGATAATAATTATGATATTATATTAGAAGAACATGTCTATACTGATGATGTTGTGGAACCTTTGGGTTCAAATACATTAGGCTTCTCTGCCCAGACCTTAATGAATGATATCTCTTCTAGTATTCCATATGATGTTTCCATTGAATTGCCGATGCATGAGGACAAATCTGTTGATGATGTTGATGATTCTGATTGTGAACTTGCTAATTTGATTGATGATTGTGAGCATGATGTGACATGTGTAGATGATTTAGGAGATTTTGATTTGATTGATAATGACGTGCCTATTCTCCTACATGAGTCACAATCTGATGGCCTTCCACCCAACCTAGATTTGGTTTGTACCAATATTGTAAAACCAATTTTTCTGAGAATGCCTAATCTAGGTTTGGAACTGTGTGCTTCCCAAGTCCTCTTGGATCTGCATTTAAATATAATATCTTGAGGAACCACAGTTGGAAATTGCATGTTTGCCCGTCCATAGCACAGTTCACTTTGAGTTAGATCTTGTGCATGATGAACCCCCAAAACTGCGCGATTTTGTTTTCAAAATTATCTTCTGTAAAATCCAGGTTTGGGGGTAGCTCATTTGGTTTCACAGCTTCACGTGCTTTTCTTTCATTGTGTGAAGGTTGTTGAAACCGCTACACTTTGTCTTTTGGGTTGATCCTCAACTCTTTAGATTTGGTGTATGGTGAATTTTTTGTATATAATCCAGTAGAAAATTTTAAAACTTTTTGGTTTCTTTTGTATATATTTTGCTAATCCAATATAATCTAAGTTGAAAATGTTGGATTCTAGCCGGTGAATAATGGAGTTCGGTTCGTGTTTTCGCCGAATCGGGTATTCTCTCTCCTTTTACTCTACTCAGCATGTCCTTTCATATGTTGCATTTTAATTCTTTCCATATTTTGAAACATTGAGGACAATGTTTAGTTTAGGTTTGGGGGTATAGAGTAGATACCATGATAATATGCCATAATTGAAAACGAACTCCTTCTTTTTAAAAAAAAAAAAAAAAAAAAAAAAAAAAAATTAAAATTCAAAAAAATTAAAAAATAAAAAATCATAAAAATGGAGCTCATTTACCTTGAAATGTTGACTCTGTGCAAATATGTATTTTTATTAGGAGTCTTAGTCTAGATATTTAGGCACCCTGATTCTAGCACAATTCACATAGTGATAAGAAATTTGCACGCGCACGATCTACCAATACATGTATGGCCTCGATCTTCAAGGTGTTTGATAGGAAGTTACGATTGCCAATCACTTTAGAATACTGAACGAAACTGACTAGCTTGTTCTTTGGTTGGTTGGGATAGAAGGTGGAGGTTACATTAAGAAAGACAACCATCGAATTTAACTGGGTGCATCAAAAAGGGCTACCTCTTGCAAAGTGTCATGTAATTTTTTTGTATGTATCAAAAGTGTTTCCATGTTTCAAAAAAAAAAAAAAAAAAAAAAAAAAAAAAAAAAAAAAAAAAAAAAAACGAGTATATATTCAGAAAAAAAAAAAAAAAAAAAAAAAAATCAGAAAAATACCAAAAAAAAAAAAAAATCAAGTATTTATCAATTCCATCATCTCTTGTTCCAAAAATAAAAAGAGAGTTGTCAATGTAAATAAGAGTCATGTAAATAGTCATCTTTTGTTGTTTCGTTGTAATAAGCAAGGAGGGTGTATGCCATTGATGTACAACGCGAGTAATTGTGAAATACCTCCAACTCATTCACAATTCTCGTAAAGTCCGGACAGCTAGCTAGATTTCGACCTCAGTTCTTAGCCTGAGAAACTATCTCTTGGTGATTAGTAGTCAACTTCAGATCTTTCTTTACACATGTGTAGATACACTTTACACTCTTATCACATGTTTTTTTGTTATCAGTGCTAGGATTGTGCCTTCGATAGCTAGATTGACATCTCCATTTTGCTGTGAGCTTAAACTGTTTTGCACATGTCATTTGATGGAATCTGAGCTTATATTTGACCTAGAACTTTGTAGGTACGTTCTAAGCAAACCTTCACGAGACTTCAACTCGTCCACTAGGGACACTTAGTGGTTTAAAAGGCTTAGTGCATACGCTAAATGCATTCGAGAGACCAGCGACAGTGGTATAGGTAGGATTTCCTTAGTTTTGTTTTACTTGAGGACAAGTAAAATTCAGGTTTGGGGGTATTTGATGAGTGCCAAATATTGTATATTTTTATCCCTTTTTGTTGGCATTTTAACTCATCTTTTATGCATTAATTCTATATTTATCCCATATTCTGTATTTTCATTGTTTTCAAGAATAAATATTTTTATTAATTAATTTTGCATTTTTAGGTAATAAATAAAGTTCGGATGAGTCGCGGAGCGAAAAGAGCAGAAAAGTAGTGAAAAGCCGGGAGAAATTACGCAAGGAAACCGCGAAGAATGGTGCGCACAACCTCATTTTCTACACACAAAAGCGCCTCCGTTCTCAGCCATCAGATCAGTTCTCAGAAGCATCCGACGGTCGCTCCTTCATAGATCATCAAAATATGATGTCTCTGCCGAGCACCACAGCGCTGAAATTCCAAGCCTTCAGATTAGATGGTAGTTGAATCCAACGGTCGCTACCTTGCTGTGCATCGAAGTTTGATATCTCCGCCTTACACTACAGTACCTAACTCCATCAAGTACCGTTCATTTTGTTGTATCATATAATCCAACGGTCGCTCATCGCTTGCCTCCGCATCACCGTCCGATCTACCAACCATCTTCGCATCTCGCAGCTCAGAGTCACAGAACATCAAAACTAGATACATCCGCCTCACACCCTAGTGACCGAGCACCACCCACCTAACCAGACACACCCCCCTTCTCTCCCAAACCATCGAGCCATACCCTCTCCACCATCTTCTCCACAGCAGACCACCGTACACCACCACCTCTGCCACCAACTCACTGCCACCACCACACCTCCACCATCATCACCCCTATCTTTCTCCATCATACCCCCTTGTTCTAGCCTCCTATTATATAGTTTTCTCCCCTAATTTCTCTCTAAAAACCTAGGGAAGAAATCAATAAAATAGGACGAGTTGGAAAGATGCAATTGAGGCATGGGACGGAGCAGGGTGAACAAGGAAGGATGGGTCAGCGATTGATTGAAGAAATTGCGCCATCAAAGTAAGATTTTACGAAACCCTAATTTCTCAATTTTGGGATTTTTATAGAAAACCCTAATTTTCTGTTAGGAAGGCATGGAGGAGCTAGAATAGGGATGTGGGTTCGAATTAGACCCATTACGTTAGGTAAAATCATATACCTAATTTTACTGTTCAATTGGGTAAATTTGGGAATTGGGTGTAAGAACCCTAAAATGTAAATTGGGTATAAAAAGGGAACTGTGGGTGTGATGTGAACTTATGTTTGGACTAGCCTACATCCAGGACTCTCATGTCCTGTTAATTTTGAGTTTCTGCTTAATTTCAGTTCAATATGTGATATTCCTGTTAATTTCATTTTATGTTACTATCCATGTTCTGCTTAATATTGTTTCCTGTTAATTGTTATGCTCCTGTTATGTTTGTTATGTTATGTTATTTCCTGTTGTGTTCTGTGTGATTGTATTATCCATGTTATGTTTGTCTTAATTAGTTTGTGTGTTTGTTTCTACACATGAGCTTGTAAGTCCCCTGTTCATCTCACATGTTCTTATTCTGGGGTTTGATGCTTGACAACCATGAGGTCTCTTAACTGCAACATGTTCTAATTCCCCTCTAGGATGAGAAAAGAACTGAACCATGATGGTTAGCTATTAGGATGGTTTTTGCTGAGCTTAAAACAGTTTAGGCTAGTTGGATTCTTGAAAGATCACCTGATTTGTGATTAGTGGTGCTGTAAGAAGACCACTAATGCTAGGGGTCTGTGGTGGTTCTAAGGAATTCATTAGCTACTTTAGTTAGTGAGCCACTGCCTAGTTAGTCTGTGATTGGTTGTGCTTTAAACAGACAGCCAATACTAGGGGTTAGCTAAGGCTGTAAGGTTGGTTAACTAGATATTTGACAAAAACTTAACCTAGGTGAACTGGCTAGGTGAAGGAAACTCTCATCCATCTCCCTGCACTTCCCCTCCACAATTTCTTTTCCATGTTTTGTTTTGATTAAATTGTTCTTAGTTTTTCTTATTCTTTGCCACTGCCTTTGGCTCACTGCCACTGATTTTTTCTTTGGTTCTTTAGTTCACTGTCTGTCACTAGCTCAGCTATCTAGGAAACTTCAATTCACCCCAAGTCTCTGTGGAATGATCCCTTGCTTACTTTCTATACTAAAACTTGGCCTTGTATACTTGCAAGAGTTTTTGTGTGTTTTCCAAACCACACCAGTTCCCACTTAGCTGATAAACACCAGGGAGAAGACGAGCTAAAATCTCAAGGAATAGAGGATTCTTGGGATCATATAGAGGAAAAGAAACCCCTGCTCTTAACTGTCCAATGGTGACAATCATCCTCGATGAAGTCCAGGTTTCAGCCTGTATCCACCGGTAGTTTAATTCTATCAAATCAGTAGCATTGATGGGAGGAGTAACAGAGGAGTCGATTGCGGGAGATAGGGTGATTCCTACCATATTAAAGTCGGTCTTAAACTCTTCATAGGTCCAGGATGTGGTTGGAGGGGGAATCTTTCTGAGAGCCATTAAAAACAGAAGAACAGAGCTTACTGGAGATAAGAGGGGAAAGGAGGAAGACTAAAGTCTTAGATAGATGAGAAGAAGGAGTATTTATACCAGATGACTGGTCAAAACGACCCACGACTGAAGAATATGAACCGGTAATCGACGGTTACGAGGAAAAGTGAACCACGTGGAAGACGAAGAAAGGGAGGAAATGCGGTTATCAAACTTCAGACGGTTCTTATTCTCCTCTCTTTATGATCGAGCAGAATAAGAAAAGGCAAAATGTAGTTACCAAAGTATAAGCCGACACGTGGCCATAGGAAGGCGCGGGAATCTGGTGAAAAGATCTTACTTCAAGCCCCGAAATTCGTCGTCAGGGACTTGTCAAATCAAGTCATAATTATCCTTATCCGCACAACAGCGAAGTAAAGTTGGAGACGAGGTAACTCGCCAAAGGGGGGAGTAGAGCACGAGAAGAGTCAGATGTCCATTACGAAATAACCACGAAATAATGTGACTTGGCTTGGAAGAAAAGCTACCCCACGAAGTAGATGAATTATCGAGCAAGAAATGGGACAGGTGTCCCGACAAGACCACGTGAAGTCAGCGAAAGGTGGGGAAAAACTTTATGGAATATGCTCCAGGCGAAGCATAAAGTAACCTCGGCGAGATGATATGAGCTGTATACCACTTAGGCCTATAAATAGAGACATTTGGACAAGGTAAAAGAGAGAGATCTTTCGGAGGGGAGAGGTCTAGAATAGGAGAGAGAAATAGTCAAGGTTTCCTTATAATTCATAAGCTTGGAAAGGAATTAGGGTTTCCTAGAACCACGAGAGTAACTTGTATTTCGCTTGAGATTAATAAATAAATTTAAGTTCTTGTATTATCATGTCTTAAATCTTATTCACTTTCCATTTGGGTGTGTTGCTGGATTTCCAGTAATCACATCAAGCTGTGATGCGATATCCAGTCTAAAGAAATAAGTAGTTATCCCACGTTTATAATCTCTTAAAAAGAACCATTTTTTTTTCTCTTTTATCAATCAAAAACATCCATGTACATACTACGTGATGATTGATTGATTTTAGTTTCGCTTCATTATTTGTTCTCAGAAAAGAAATAAAAACGGTACAACTGTTTATAGTTTACCTTTTTAGGTTTTCCTTACTTTTCGTTAGGGTATTTGATATCGATGAGTACCCACGAGATATCAGACTATAATTTATTAGTTCTTTTCAATAAAGAAACATAAGGAATCGATGCTATTGGGACCCGTAGACAACTAAACAGCATACGACACTTGATGTTGTAGTCTATTTTGTCTTATATCGTTTGTTCTTTCTCTCTATGAGAAACTAAACATCACAAGTCACTATGCTGTAATCTCTTTTAGTTTCTTGTTTTTCTTTCGTTGGACCATGTTGCTTGACTTTAGTTTCATTTGATTTTTTGTTTTCTCTTTCCGATATCAATGATTTTTGAAAACGAGATATCAATTAAACTCATCTGCCGGAAGTACTGTTATTGATGGGTCTCTTTCGTGAATAGTATCTTTTGTACACATCTGTACCTAACTTTGTTAGGCACTATTATGCTATACACGATTTTCTTTATTTTTTTCTAATTTTCTTTACATAAACAGTAATGATGACCTTTTTGTACGCAGTGAAAGTTCACATATGTTGTTTTGTCCTATTTAGCACTGGTAGCATATGTCTAGAGCTGTGTCCAAAATTGTTGTCAGTTGCTTTGGGGAAAGACTTGAACCCTAATGATGACCTTTACTGTTTCTTTTTCTTTTATTTTTTCAGCGAAAGTTGTGGTGGCTGCAGTTTGCATATTAGACATCATTAGGTTATTGTTTATTATTTTTTAACCTGTAGCAGATCTACAATCCCATAGTATTTTCATGTGATATTTGTGATGTTATTATTTTCTTTTCCTTATGTGTTCTCTGTCTCCTTTCACTTGACAAAAAAGATGATAGGTTATTGGTTGGGTGAAAATATTTTACAATTCATGTAATTATGTTACACATCTATCCAAGCCAAAACACAGAAGTCGAACTTCCAAAAATATATGTTTATTTCTTTATAAAGGGAAATTGAACTTCCAAAAATATATGTTTATTTCTTTATAAAGGGAAATCTGGTACCCATTCTTTCTGTACGTTATGTATCTTTTCTTACCGCATATTAATTATTTATCGGTCATGTATGGCTATGTCGTCTAACCAATTTATTTTATTTTATTTTTCTTTTTCTAAAGGAATATATGGATTATGCTAATGGCACGTTTACAAGAAACGGTGAAGATACATGTCTTGTGGACAGTGCTACAACACGTACAATTCTTCGTGACAAACGATTTTTCTCCCATTTAACATTAGTTGCGGATACTGTTAGTACAATATCAAGGACCTCTAAACTTATGGAGGATTATGAAAAAGCCTTATTAATGTTACCTAATGGTACAAAAATCCATATTAATGATGCGCTATTTTCAACAAAATCTAACCGAAACTTGTTGAGTTTTTAAAGATATTCGTCTTAATGGGTATCATATTGAGACAACAAAAGAGGCCAACATAGAGTATCTTTCTATTACTACCATTGTCTCGGGAAAGAAACAAGTATTAGAAAAGCTTCCTGCTTTGTCTTCTGGATTGTATCATACTATCCTTATTGAATCACATCTTGTGAGTCATCCTAAGACTTCTTATCCCGGTGTTTTTAAATTTTGGCATGACCGTTTGGGTCATCCCGGATCAACTATGATGCGTAGAGGTATTGAAAACTCATATGGACATCCTCTAAATAGACTAAAAGTCTTATCATTTAATGATTGTCCATGCATCTCTTGTTATTAAGAAAAATTGATTATTAGGCCATCATTGATGAAAGTTGGCATCGAATCGCCTAATTTTCTGCAACGAATTCAAGGTGATATATGTGGACCAATTCACCCTTTGTGTGGACCATTTCGTTATTTTATGGTTCTTATTGATGCTTCAACACGATGGTCACATGTTTGCTTACTTTCGACTCGTATTGTTGCATTTGCAAGACTTCTTGCACAAATTATTAAGTTACGAGCTCGATTTTCATATTTTCTTATTAAGACTATTCGTCTTGATAATACTAGTGAATTTACCTCTAAAACATTTAATGATTATTGCGTGTCAATTGGCATTAATGTTGAACACCCCATCACTCACGTGCACACTCAAAATGGCTTGGCGGAATCATTTATTAAGCGCTTACAATTGATTGTGCGACCATTAATCTTAATGTCTAACTTGCAGTTTTCAGCACGGGGTTATGCAATATTACATGCTGCAGCATTGGTCCGTATAAGACCAACCAGCTATCAAAAATACTCACCTGTACAACTCGTATATGGGCATCAACCAAATATATCTCATCTTAGAACTTTTGGTTGTGTTGTGTATGTTCCCATTGCTCCACCACAGAGAGCGAAAATGGGTCCTCAACGTAGACTCGGCATATATGTTGGCTATGACTCTCCATCTATCATTTGGTATTTAGAACCTCAAACAAGAGATGTTTTTAAAGCAAGATTTTCTGATTGCCAATTTGATGAATCAAATTTCCCGTCGTTAGGGGGAGATAAGCCAAAACTTGAGGAACGCCGTGAAATTTCATGGAATACACCATCATTAGCGCACTTTGATCCTCGTACAAAACAATGTGAACTTGAGGTTCAAAGAATCATACATTTTCAAAATATTGCAAACCAAATGACTGATGCATTTACTGATACAAGTAAGGTAACAAAATCACATATACATGCTGCAAATACTCCTGCGAGAGTAAGTATCCCAGAAGGACATCATGATAATCAGTCCACGATACGCTTAAGACCTCTTGGTGCAAAGGATTTAGTTCCGCGGAAAAATAGATCAGTAGTTGGCATTACAGAAAAGCCATTCTCTCTGAAACATTGATTGATCAATCAAATACTGGTACACAAGTTGCACCTGAAGAGGCACATGTACCTCAAAATAATGAGATCTCTATAAACTATGTTGGTACAAGACAAAGCTGAGATATGAATACAATTATTCCTGATAGTAAATTTTCTTTTACAGTTGCTTTGGATGTCATTGAAAATATTAATGATCCTGAACCACAATCTATCGAAGAATGTCGTCGTAGAAAAGATTGACCTAAGTGGGAGGTTGCAATCCAAGCAGAGTACAACTCATTAGTAAAACGTGGAGTCGTTGGTCCTGTTGTTGTAACTCCTGAAAATGTAAAAGTTGTCGGATACAAATGGGTATTCGTACGAAAACGTAACGAGAAAAATGAAATTGTGAGATATAAAGCTCGACTCATTGCGCAAGGTTTCTCACAAAGACCAGGTATTGATTATCAAGAAACTTATTCTCCAGTGATGGATGCCATCACATTCGGGTTTCCTATTAGTTTGGCAGCTTCAGAAAAGCTTGAAATGCGTCTTATGGATGTAGTTACAGCTTATCTTTATGGGTCACTTGATAGTGACATTTGTATGAAACTTCCCGAGGGATTTCGTATGCCTGAAGCAGACAAGTCCAAAGATCATAGTGTATACTCAATAAAACTCCAAAGGGCTCTATATGGACTAAAGCAATCTTGAAGAATGTGGTATAATCGCCTCAGTGAATATTTATTGAAAGAGGGATATACCAATAATGCTATCTGTCCATGTGTTTTCATTAAGAAATCCAATTCTGGGCTTGCTATTATTGCAGTATACATTGATGATCTAAATCTTGTTGGAACTTTAAAATAACTCATTGAAACCGCTGCTTACTTGCAGAAAGAATTTGAGATGAAAGATCTTGGTAAAACTAAGTATTGTCTTGGTTTACAAATTGAGCATGTCTCAAATGGGATATTTGTCTATCAATCAACTTATACGGAAAAAGTCTTAAAACGATTTTATATGGACAAAGCACATCATTGAGTTCCCCTATGGTTGTGAGATCACTTGACGTGAATAAAGACCCATTTCGACCTAAAGAAGATGGTGAAGAACTTCTTGGTCCGGAAGTGCCATATCTAAGTGCAATTGGTGCTCTTATGTATCTTGCAAATTGCACAAGGCCAGATATTGCTTTTTCAATTAATTTGTTATCTAGATACAGTTTTGCTCCGACTCGAAGACACTGGAATGGAATCAAGCACTTATTACGTTATCTTAGTGGCACTATTGATTTAGGTTTATTTTACCAATATAAATCTGAGTCAAAACTAATTGTGTACGCAGATGCAGGTTATCTTTCAGATCCACGCAAAGGACGATCACAAACTGGGTATTTGTTTAATTATGGAGACACAATTATATCTTGGCGGTCAGTGAAGCAAACAATTTCAGCTACATCTACAAATCATTCTGAACTAATAGCAATCCATGAAGCAAGTCGTGAGAGCGTCTGGTTAAGGTCAGTAATACATCATATTCAAGAATCATGTGGACTTCCTTTAACAAAAGATTCACCGACAATATTATACGAAGACAATACTGCTTGCATTGCACAACTAAAGGAAGGATTTATCAAAGTTGATCGAATAAAGCACATCAGTCTGAAATTCTTTTTCTCACATGATCTACAGAATGATGGTGTGATTGATATCCAACAAGTACGTTCAAATCACAATCTAGCACACCTCTTCACTAAGGCATTACGAACTTCTACATTCAAGAAATTAGTTCACAAGATTGGAATGCGTCGACTTAAAGATTTGTAGGCCAAGATTTAGCTGAAGTATCCATCAGGGGGAGAATCATTAGGACTTAAACGCGCTGTACTCTTTCCTTCGTCAAGGTTTGTCCCACTGGGTTTACTTGTCAAAGTTTTAATGAGGCAGCATATGTGTTTCCAACACTGTTCTGAGTATCACACATTTCAGGTTTTTTCTCTCTTGATTTTCCTGATATATTTTGTGACTTAGACACAGTGGTCATCAGGGGGAATGTTATAAACGTGTATTGCACGGGTTTTAATACAGGGAATATCTAGGGTTTTGCGTTTATTTTACTTAGATGCCCTTGTATCTAGCCTATATAAATAGATGTTGTATTCTCCTTTCTTGTTACACACATTAATAAGAATTCTTCTTATCTCTCTAGTTTTTCTGTCTCTTTCTTTGTGTCACACTAAAAAGAAAAAAAGCTTACCATGATGAAAGAAGAGCTGATACAGTCAGAGAGGGATAATATAGTAATACCCTAGTATGACCGTCCGGTTGGTCAAGCAGCCTAGAGAAATGTAGCATAAGTCATGGCAAGCTAGGACAATCCATTTAGTCAATGAACAAGGTAATCTAGGCATCTAATCATGTACCATTTTAAGTATAAGCTACCGCGGTATATATGCTTTTGGATATGATCCTTCCACCAAGGAACACAAAGTGATCTCTCTTTGGATATCCAACCGGGAGCCTAGAAATCGCGAAGATCGGCTTTGCCAGGTTTTGACAGTAAGAAACAAATAATAGATGCCATCCCACCAATATTTATAATATTCTTACCCACCAGTCTGTTTACTAGTGTCTTTACTAGAACAAAAATGATTGCCATATCTGGAATAAAAAATACAATTGTTCTACTTCTACAACCTAAAGGAAAACCATAAGTTTCACAGTTCACATATCATTTATGACAAACAGATAGGTAATAATGAATTAAGAGCACACGACGTTTGCATGGGGGACACAAATTTTCAAAACTATAATTAGTTTCTTGATTCAAATGGTTTTGAAAACTGGACTCGGAAACAGGTGAGCCAGTAATATTTTGAATTCGGTTTGAGCACCAACTCAGTGATTTGTTGATGCAAATTTCCAAACTTTAATTGGTTTCCTAATTCTAATGGTGCAAAGTTAGGAAAGTATGATCGTCGATATTTTGTGTATAAAAAAGGCTTAACCTGTGCCGTAACGGCACGGACATAATTTTTATTTAGTTATGCATTTTCCGACATATGAATATTAAATATAATATGTATTAATATCAAGTTTATCCTTGTTATCGTTGCAAAAGTAAAGGGAAACCCGATAGACATTTTTATTCTTCACTTCACAAATTCTTTCTAACATTTTCCTCCTTGACATCCTCCCATACTATGTCTCTCCTTTTTCGAGTTGTATCCTCAAGTCAGCAATGAAATTATATCGAAACTAATTTTTACATATTTTGTCCCAAAAAAATAAATATTATTTGCTATGTTTTTTAGTTTAAAAAGATATCTTATCGATCTTTTGAAATGGTGTATTGCCTTTCTGCATCTTCCTTATTTTAGTGAAGGATGTTAGGATCTTCATGGACAATACGAACCTATTATGGGCCCGACAACATAGCACCGATAATGTCCCTACTTGGACACCTTGGGATAAGAGGTGTGCGTTTTTAATCTAAAAGGCCTCAGTGCTACGTAAGGAGATGCCCAAGCTTATTAAGCTCTACATGTACTCCTATTTATTCCATGTGGGACTATGCCTAGCTATACTTAAGTGGTTTATCGCGCCACATACTCCAACAATCTCCACCTTGGCGATATTAAACCGCTTCACCAGTCCAATCAGACTTCACCATATGATTACCATCTGCATATGCTACCAATCGATCATGATTATTGTCACTATGCGTCCTACAATCCTACTATACCTTGAGTTAATGAGAAGGAAAGCACCAACTCTAGCTTGAGCATTTTCTTGCCCACATAGAATCCTGCTACTTGAGAGTTAATGTGTGAGACACTAACTCCACCTTGAGCGTCAGTTCAACCTTGAGCATTTCCTTGCCGATCTAGAACCCTGCTCCACCTGAGTTAATGGGTGAGACACTAACTCCACCTTGAGCGCCAGTTCAACTTTGGGCCTTGCCTTCTTCACCTTGAGTATGATTCCACTTGCACCCTAAACCGGGTGACATCTACAACCACTTCTACGTTCGGACAGTAGCCCCAACCACGGGCTCTGATACCAATTGTTAGGATCTTCATGGACCATCAGAAACTACTCAGGGCCCGACCATATAACACCAAACCCCACTTGACCACCTTGGGATAAGAGGTGTGGGTTTTTTAACTAAAGTGCCTCCGTGCTATGTATGGAGATGCCCAAGCTTATTGTATGTTCTTACTATTTCAATGACATAATTAAAAGCTAATTCATTCACTTAAGATATTATATTTTAAAATATTAAGTCATTTCCGATGGTTACCGTTTTACTCACATACAATGTAGTTTAGTTTTTCAAAATTCTCATATATATTATGTACGTAATTCAATTTGGCAGGAAGAGTTCACCGAATGGAATATAGGTAATGGCTTGTCCTTTCGTAACATTGTGGCCTTTTCAATATAGTTGGATCCAGAGTTGGTAAAAGTCACTGAATTTATGAGTTCTCGGGCGAGAGTAATCTAGGGATGGGCTACATCCCAGAAAACTGGTGGCGGATGACCACATCAGTTTTAATTGAAAATCCCACACTGTCGAATAACTACAATAACTAAGTGGGGACAGTATTGGCGGAGGATCAGGTCATTACAAATGGTATTAGAGTCGACCACGGGTTACACGTCGAGGGAGAAAGAATATTCTTGGTGGATTGTGTCGGGAAAGGGTCTCACGAGTGAGATAAAATGCCAGAGTCTAGGAATGAACATATTACGTACCCGAGGACGGATCCAAATTAATTTGGAATATAAGCAATGGTTTGTCATTTCCTAACACTGAAACCTTTTCAGCATAATTTGCTTCGTAGTTGGCGAAAAATCTCTATAGTTAAGCATGCTCCGTATTGAGTAATCTTGGGATGGGTGACCTCCTAAGAAGCTGTTGCTAGATGACCGCAATGGTGACCATTGAAAACCCAATACTGTCAGATGACTGCAGTGGCTTAGTGAGGACATTACCGGTAGAGGGTCAGGCCATTACATTGTACGACGTTTTGCTTCCAAATGTGAGGTTATTTGTTGCATAAAAATAATAAAACCATGATTAGCTAGTAAGTCAAACCATTAAGTAATTAACCTAATAACAATAAGCTCTACTAACAGTAAACTCTGCTATCCATCATCATTGAATAAAAATAACGTTAAACCATTTATCAAGAAATACGTGAGGCGATGCGAAATTACTCACTGGGCACCAATACTTGCCACCGTCACTGTGGTCCACTTATATAATTGTTAGCCAATTTAACTAAGTTTGGTTCTGTTTTTTTCATTAATAAAAAAAAAACTTTGAAAACTTATTTATAGCAATATTTTTTCATCTTAGTGTTTGGTAAAGATTTCATAAAGTGTAAACTTCCAAAATCTATCAATTTTAAAAGTGGGGGGAGAAGGAGCTTTTAAAAGCTTCAAAAGCAAATGCTATAGTTCACCCTAGTTTCATATTTTATTTTCCAATTCTATCCCATCTTTTTTATAACTGACAACAATTATCCTTGAATCTAGGGATGGCCATTTGCCCCACCCAAACCCATCCCCATGGGTACCCGCCCCTATTGGGTAGGGTTTTACCCGTACAAACGGGTTTGGGGTTGGGTATGGGTAATACCCGAAATTAGTGAAGCGGGGATGAGATTCTAGGTCCCCGCCCCATACCTGCCCCGTAAGTTCCCATTTTAGGATTTTATATTTTTATTAATTATTTATATTATATTTAAACTAAGATATTATATTATATTATATTATAAAAGAAAAGGTAAAAGTATAAGATATCATTAATTATTTATATTATATTTAAACTAAGAAATTATATTATATTATAAAAAAAGGGTAAAAGTATAAGATATCATTAATTATTTATATTATATTTAAACTTAGAAATTATATTATATTATATTATAAAAGAAAACGTAAAAGTATAAGATGTCATTAATTATTTATATTATATTTAAATTAAGAAATTATATTATATTATATTATATTATTTAATTATTGTATTGATTATATTATATTATTCAAGCTTTCTTTATTATATATATTATATTACTTTATGTGCATATTACACAGTGATCCCAAAATGACAACTATATCCACACGAGGTGAATCCGAACAGTCTGAACACCATGTCGAGACAATTCCAAGTTCTCCAATGGATGATGACCATGGTGAAACTGCCGAGGCAAACATTACAGGTGATTGTGATAATGCCGAAGGTGAAATTGCTATAGTTTCAGGGAAGAAAAGATCCATAGTGTGGAACCACTTTGAAAAGAAAAAGATAAAAGGGGAAGACAAAGAAGTTTGCAAATATTGTCATAAACCATTAGGAGGAAAAAGCACAAATGGGACTAAGCATCTACACGTACACATGAAAAGATGTCCTCGACGTAAACAGCAAGACATAAGACAATCAATAATCACTCCGAGTAAAAAAAGTGACGGAAGAAGTCAGCTTAGCACGTACAGTTTTGATCAATCGTTCGCTAGGAAGGAACTTGCTTATATGATAATCATACACGAGTATCCGCTTTCCATCGTTAAACATGCAGGATTTAGACGATATTCAAATGCGCTTCAACCGTTGTTTAAGGTGGTATCTCGGAGCACAATTAAAAGGGATATCCTTAAAATCTATGATGAAGAAAAAACTAAAACAATGGAGGTGCTACAAAAACATCAAGGTAAAATTTTAGCGATTCCAGTTTCAACGATAGCTTCCGAATCAGCTTTTAGTACCGGAGGTAGATTTGTGAGTGTCCAACGTAATAGACTTCATCCAAAAACGTTGGAAGCTTTGATGTGCGCTCAAGACTGGCTATGGGATATGTTGAATGGTAATGAAATTCTCTTTTTATTGAAATGTTTTTTTTTTTACATTTAATACATCATTATGGTTATATGATACACTTTCTTATTTTGGCTAGGTGGATCAAAATTCGATGGTGAAACATTTTGGGAAGAAACTGAAGCAGACGATGAGGTGATCAACATGGAGGAAGATAATTGATAAGAAATAATTAAGAACTAAAATGAGTGATACTCGTTTATAGACCAATTTGTTTTTCTTTGCTTGTTTTACGATGAATTTATGAGTTTGAAATTTTAAATTATTATTATTATTATTATTGGTTGAACTTAGGTATTGATTATTAAATTAACTCATCATATTCGAGCTTAATGTTATGGGTAACCCGTAAAAAACCCGCCCCGTACGGGTATTTCCCATACCCGCCCCGTCCCAGATCAAGCGGGTAATGGGGAGGGTGTGGGTTTTATTTTTGAACGGGGCAGTGACTGGGATACAAGATCCCCGCCCCATACCCACCCCATGACCATACCTACTTGAATCTATTTATGATCACCAATTTTTATTCCTTATATTTTATTTTTTAAAGATAATTATTTTTTATTTTCAAACTACATTTTATGTTATATCGTATCACTGAAATATACTTTATTTTCAACAACAAATATTAAGAAATTATTAATTTTTAAAAAGTGGTTAAGAAAAATAACACTTTTTAGTAATAATGCTAATTAGTAAATTTAATACTACATGTGTATGTACTCTAATGGTAGAAAATTTAATTATTTTATTTTATACACAATAAAATTGAATAAACAATTTTGAGAGATATGTATGCTTTTGTCATTTTCTCACTAACTATAGTTGAACCTAATATTTTCAGAGATATGTCTGTTTTTTAAAATAGTTTTAGCTTTAGTTGATAATTTGCAACCATTCAATTGCTTTTTTTACAAAGCTCGGCACAGTAACGTCCATCGACAACCAATTGCTTTTTTTACATAGCTACGCGCAGTAACGTACATCGGAAAAACACTTTTGTAAAGCTCCCTGCAATACTAAACTAATTCTAAGTATTAACTAATAAAAATATATTTATTATCATCATTAGTAGAATAATTTATATATTATCATTTTTAATTCGACATTTAACAAAATATTATCATGGCTAATTAATGGACTATTTATTATGAAGAATTATGGAACCTTAATGACATGATAACTTTTGTCCATTAGATGCATTTCTAATCTCAATCACAACCATCACTTATGACAAACGATTACATCCCTAGATTTATCTCTTGTGAGGAAAAATTTGAACCGTCATTTACATAAGCAAAGTTATCCAAACTGAGCTTTATATTCTTGATTGATGATAATAATAAGAAAGTGAAGTCGCAAATTATTAGTATTGATTTTGCTTAATGGGATTGCATAAAAAAAACATAAACTGTTCCATTATATGAGTTACCGAAATATCCAGGTTTCTTGTAATTGTTCCTTAGATTAGTGGTTATTTATGTGTTTATAGGGCTTAACCCGTGCCTTAATTTGACATTTAACAAAATATTATCATGGCTAATTAATAGACTATTTATTATAAAGAATTATGGAACCTTAATGACATGATAACTTTTTTCCATTAGATGCATTTCTAATCTCAATCACAACCGTCGCTTATGACAAACGATTACATCCCTAAATTTATCTCTTGTGAGGACAAATCTGAACGCCACTTACATAGGCAAAATTATCCAAGCTGAGCTTTATATTCTTGATGATAATAATAAGAAAGTGAAGTAACAAAGTATTAGTATTGATTTTGCTTACGGGATTACATAAACAAAACATAAATTGTTCCATTATATGAGTTACCGGAAGATCCAGGTCTCTTGTACTTATTCCTTAGATTAGTGGTTATTTATGTGTTTATAGGGCTTAACCCGTGCCGTAACTAATATCTACTGATATTATTAGATTAGCGATTCATTCGACCTCCGCCACCGCTTCCACAACCTACGATCGCAACTAATACCCATTGATATTGTTTCTGTTTTTATCAAAATTACTTATTAATAGAAATACAACTATATTAATTTAATTAAGAGAAATTTTATAATGAAAAATTATTTATTATGAGTAATTAGTGAACAAATATTATTATGAGCAATTAATAAATCATTCAATATCATCAATCAGTGTGGAACACTAATTAGTTAGCTATTTATTATATTAATCATTTACTATATTTATTATATTAGATTTCCATTAATGGGTCATTAAATGTTAGTTTTATGGGAGAAATTACAGCCATAGATTTATCAATTGGGAGATGAAATCTTGGCCACCACTTACACGTGCGAGATGAGGATGTTGTCAAGAGAACTACATCTATAGATTTATCTTTTTGAGGACAAATCTGGACCACCACCAACACGGACTAACTTACCCAAAATGTGTTTTGTACTCAACATAGTGGACATCTGACCAATTTGAAAGCACGCGACCGAAGAAGAGATAAGGAGTTAAGAGAGAGCTCCTCGACATGGCAAAAGAAGAATTAACTCCCTACCAAAAACCAACCCTCCCCATCTTGACGATGATTGGAGGTACTGTACATACATTGTAGATCGTGAGGGGTGTGCAATCAAGGATGATCATTTTAGTGAAGAAGAGGTATCCAACGAATCTGATGATGAGGCTGCACTTCGAACAACTTCAGCAACTCGGAAACCAGATGTAGCCAGTATGACCAAGAAGCTTCCGATGAATCCTATCCCCATCAAGATTTGCCTCTTCATAAACCAGCAGATGGTGTATTCCTACTCACTTTTGATGGGTATCACAGAAACAAGAACAACAATGGAGGTTATGGGGCAATGCTGCGTTATGGCGATGGTACTCCTCTTGCTGCTGTTGCAGGAGGCTGTAAGCACTCTATTTCAGCATATTATCATATGTCTTAGAAGGACTCCAAAGTGGGATAAATCTTGCTATGCAGTTTCAAAGCATTCGCTTCATCTACTTTGTGCGCAACTCGCAAAGAGTCTGTGAGACACTACGGGGCTGCTTCTTCAAGAATGCTGCGGGTGCTTGTCGTTATCACCCTAGTCATGGTGCATGGAATGTGGTATGTCTTCCTTGTCTACACCAAAATCTGACTAGTGATGAACCAATTGAGTTCGTCTCTCCTATCATCAGGGATATAATAGTCAAAGGACAACGCTATTATCGCATCGAACGTCCTATAAAAGCTCATCCGAAAGAGTGGAACAAGCCAGCCGATTATCTTGATAAATTGGTGCGCTCCCCTGGGGAGGAAAAGAATTTTGGACAAGGTGAATTTCCGAAGGACTTGATGGCTCTTCTTAATGAGCATGGAGGGCGTAACCCTTCTCTTATCAATTAGTTATTGTTCGGTTAATTATTATCCTCAGAAATGTGAGTATAGGAAGATTACTTTGGGTATACCAAGTAAAACAAAATAGGATCATTAGAAATAAAATTAAGCTAAATATCTTTGAAAATAACTAAATTATCCTTATCCTGGCATTTTTAGGGGCGACCCAAAAGGAATTAGGGGCGACACTAAAAGACAAAAAAGATCACCCAAACGTAATTCTAAGCTACCTCTTATCTATGATTTTTCGAAATGGCCAATATGCCCTCATATAATTGGGAGCCTACACCATAATCGGTAGGTTAGAGGTGAATCGATAGGTTGAATTGAAACTATACCTACTGATTATAGTGTAGATACTTCGGCTAATAATCCCTTGTATAATCGGTAGGTTATCCAACTTGTAAGACTACCGATTATAAGGAGCCACGTATTCAACCTTGTCCAAATTCCATAGGTTCTGAGGGGTGCAAAGCCAACCATAACCACTTGGCTTAAGTTGTTGGTGTAGCCATAATTGGAAACTAAATAGGTTACAAAACCTACCGATTATAAGTTGCCCCAAAATGAAGTTTTTCTAAAATCCTTCACGTAATGAATTTTGAAACCTGTTATAATCGGAAGTTTGTACAACTTAACAACCTACATAAAGATAAATCTTCTTCAATCGTGAACTCCATAGGATTAATGATGGTTGTGCCATTCTGTTGAAGATGATGTTGGAGAGAGTTTAAAGGTATTTGTGTTCCATAGAGGGTAAAAGGATACAATCCTTGTATAGAGTTTAGAGTTCAAACGACTCTATTTTGCAGGGGAAACTGTATAATCGGTTGTTAAATAAGGTACTTTCCCTTCCAATTATACAGTTGCCCCAAAATTTGTTTTTGCCGAAATCTCAATTTTCTCGAATTTGAGAACTAGTATAATCGGTAGTCAAATAAGGTACTATCCTTCCGATTATACAGTTGCCCCAAATTTTGTTTTTGCAGAAATTTCAATTTTTTCGAATTTGGGAACTAGAATAATCGGTAGTTAATACGACTTCCGATTACACAGTTGCCCCAAATTTCTTCTTCGACAAGATCACCAATTTTGGGATTTAGGAGCTACTGTGATCGGTAGCGTAGTGAGGTTATTATTCTACCGATTGTTATACAACCAAGATACACATTTGGCACAAAAACGAACTTAATCGGTAGTATAACCACGTTAAGAACCTTCCGTTTGAGATATATCAATCGGTCAAAAAATAGCTTCCGATTATGTAAGGGAATTAACGTATTCTCCGCGTTTTTGGACATCCCTTAACGTTGTGTATGAGTTGAGAATAAAAAAATCGCCCCTAATTCTTTTGGGGTCGCCCCTAAAAATGTCAGGTTAAATATATAATCATTTCTCATTTTTTATTTATCTTTAAGTCTTTTTAATTTTTTTCTTAATTTTTCCCCCGAAATCATCATGGTCAATGATTTGCAGCCGAGATGTCTTTCCAATGGTGATATTTATGGAAAATTCGTAAAAGTAATCATGGTTTTGAAACATCAAATATTCTTGGAAAAAATTGTAAAAGTCGTTATGGTTAAAATTTAAGACCATGACTACTGTAAAATTAATGGAAAAGCTTTTTCATATTTTAAAATTTGCAAGAGTATCGTCATGGTAAATTTGTAAAAAAAACATTCATAAATTTTCAGAAAGCATCGTCATGGTACTGAACAATATCGACCATGTCGACTGATTAAGTGTGGTCAAATAGTGAAAGTTAGACCATGACGACACATAAGGAGAAATTTTGATCCATTTTGGTTGAAATATATAAATGGAAGTCATGGTCCTAAGATATCGACCATGATGATTAATATTGCGTCGTCCAGGTATTGACAATTGTTGAAAAAATCATCATGATCAATATGTATACCATAACGATTTTTCATGTATCAATTTTTTTCCCGGAAGAAATAGTGAAAAGTCATCATGGCATTGGTACTTACATGATGACGACTAAATATAAAATTGGACGTCATGGTCCTAAGATATCGACCATGACGACTAAAGTTGTGTCGTCAAGGTATTAACGATTGTTGCAAAAATCGTCATGGTTAATGAATATACGTGGAGTATGGTAATTCCCTGTTTCTCTTATCGGTAAAGAATTTGGTTTTAACAGTTTGAACTCAGGGCACTGATATCATCACCCCATAACTTTTTCATCAGTAATTCCATGTATAATATTTGATGAAGAAAATTCATCCAAAATGAAGGTAATCCATCCAAAATAATGAATTTGTTATCAAATCTTTCTAAGAGCAACCACAATCACGACCAAAATTTGGAGACTATAACCAAATTTGGTCCGAAAGTGAAGCACGATGGGATGGACTAAAGCTAAATTTGGTATGATTTTCTAGGGTTTGAGACTAAATGTAATTGCCGATCGAGACTATAACTAAATTTAATGGGGCGTAGGTATAGTGAGCGTTGTAGGTTAGGCGTGAATATAACGAGCGTATAAGATTGGACGTAAGTATTGTGTGCGCTTGAGAGTGGAGCGCTAATCCAAAGAACGTCTCAGCGGGGCGTTAATATAAACTACACCAAACCAAACGTTCACAAAATGTATGCATGATATCAGGCGTTGATATTATTGCCGACTCATGTTTTTTTCCCATCAAACTCACTTGATACTCTCGTCTCTCACTTGGAATTAACACTAGGTTGGTGATTTTGTGAACGCCCCACGTCTGGCGATAATAATACTTACGCCCCACATGAAGCGTGGATAATACTTAGGCCCCGTTCATATGCGTTCACAATAACGACGCCTGACCTCCATATGTTCATTATAACTCCGCTCACTGTCAAACGCTCATTATAACAACGTCAGACTAAATTATAGTCTTTCACCGCTGCGCTTTGCTTCTAGAAAAGTCAAAATATTTTAGTATTTAGTCTGTTTTTTACTCCCTCCGTTCCATTTTACTTGATGTTTTAGGGTTTTTTGATGTTCTCACTAATTTACCCTTTCTTTGGATTCATTACCATACCATTAATTTTCATTGATATCAGTAAATGGATAATTAATCTAATTTTTAAATCCACCCCATGGAGGATAAGTACTCCATCCCAAGTAAATTACAATAGGATTCGTAATTTACACTAAATATAGAAACTAAAAACTAGGTACTTTTAATTTTTAGAAAGCTATTAATATGGGTAAATTTGGAAAAAAATTACTCTCTACGTTATTCTTAATCAGCGTGAAAAACTCTACAACATCAAGTAAAATGGAACGGAAGGAGTAGTATTTAGTCCCGTTCATGGTTGTGGTTGCTCTAACACATAAGGGAAAAATTTATTAGTGTCTTAATTTTCTCGAACAAAAACAACTTTGATATCAGTTATAAAAAATATACTACCTCCGTTTCAAAAAAAAATAGACTTATTTACACATGAAACGGAAAGAGTACCGACTACTGATACAATTAATTGTTCTACCTCTGCGCCCTAAGTTTCACATTTCACATAACATAGTCTTTGCATCTCTCGGAATAGAAATCTGTCCACGAGATTTGCTTAAAAATAACACCACACTCTAGAACTCTCTCTAAACCAAGTTAATGCAATTAATTATCCACATAATTAGGGGTTGACTTGACTAAGTATATTGTATTTATTCACTAAATCATAACCGTACATCCGAGCCACGTGTGACGAACTGTCCTCAGTTTCAACTCTCTATTTCTCAGGAGTATATTCGTCATCCATGGTTCTCAATCAAAATCACATTTTTCTCCTCCTTTCCATCAAAGACTGATAGGAATCTGATTCATAAAATTTCCCCAGTTCAAACCCCTTTAAAAAATCCCCAAATCCAATTCCAAAAACCCTAGTTATCAGCACACAAACCTTAATTCAATCAAATTCTAATTTGGGTCAAAACAGATTTGGAAACATTCTCATCAGGTATGATAAAAATCCGATCTTTTTGAATTTTTTTCTTCATTTTTCAATGAATTCATCAGATTCAGAAAAAGGGTTTTTCCCAGAAGAAGTTATACTTCAAATCCTTGCAAGATTACCAATCAAATCACTATACAAATGTAAATCAGTTTGTAAAAATTGGTACAGGATACCTTCACAGAATTACTTTATTACCCTTTACAATGATATCTCCTCAAAGAATCCAATGATACTAGTTGAAGTCATCAAATCATTTTATGTCAAATCTAGTTATATATGTGTTGATAGATTTAAAGGTGTTGGTGAATTTTCTTTGGATTTTATTAAGAGTGACAGGGTTAAAGTCAGAGCATCATGTAATGGTTTGTTATGTTGTGCTAGTATTCCTAATAAGGGGGTTTACTATGTTTGCAATCCAATGACTAAAGAATATAAGTTGTTGCCGAAGACTCGAGAGAGGCCTATGACTAGGTTTCATCCTGATGATGAAGCTACATTAGTTGGTTTGGGTGTGGATATGGTTAAAGGGAAGTTTAATGTTGTTTTAGCAGGGTTTTACCGTCCGTTTGGTAGGAGACCGCTTGATTCATTTGTTTGCTTGGTGTATGATTCTGAGATGAATTGTTGGAAAAGATCGGTTACGTCGTTGAATGAGGAATTTACACATATGAACAAGAATCAAGTTGTGTTTGTGAATGGGTATTTGCATTGGTTGACGTATAATTGTATGTATGTACTTGTGTTTGATATTGAAAATGATGTTTGGAGGAAGATTTTGTTGCCGAAAGAAGTAGTGAATGGGTGTGGACATAGAGTTCATTTGTTGGAGTTGGATGGGTTTTTGTCAATGGTTCAGATCTCCGATTCCTGGATGACAATTTGGGTGTTGAAAGATTATGCAGAAGAAGAATGGTATGAGACGGATAAAGTGAGTCTCAGGTGTATCAAAGGACTTGTACCGAGTGTTTTTCCAATTAGTCAGACCAGTGAATTTGTATTATTGGCAACTCAAAGACAGGTATTGGTCTATCATCGAAAGAGTCGATTGTGGAAGGAAATGTATTCTGCGAAGAACAGTTCGACTTATCCATTATGGTTCTCGGCCCATGCTTTCAAAAGCACTATCTTCTCTTGTCGTGATGGTGCTGTGGACAACTCTCCTTAATGCAGGCATGTTTCTCAGGTTAATTGTGTTGTTGTATATAGGCTTTTACTGTTATGTTCTTAAAAGTTTGATTTTTTTTCTTTTCCCTTACTGACGAATCCTTGAAAATAGAAATTTCGTTTTAAGGCTTGAAAATTTCACAGTTCGTGGTTAGTTTCCTGCTGTAATATTAGTAACATGTTTGCTCAAATGCTGGTTGTCTGGAGCTTGTTATCTAACCTATTGTCAGTTGATTTCACTATTCTATATGTAACAAGTACTTCGTTGGTTTGAAATGTCTATCAAGCATGTTATGTTTTGCATTATGTCTGTTTGAAAGAGCTATTGGTTATGTTCCCATCCTTTTTCTATAAATGAGATCATGCATAAATAGTTTATAATATATTTTGCGTTATTGTTATCATACTGTTATCCCATTGGTATACTGAGATACCCATATCTGGTCATGTTCTGCCACCTGAATCTCAGTATTTACTTTCTAATTCTTTATCTTTTCGAGAACTCCTTTCTTTTTCCCGTGGATCAGAATTGGGGAAAGTTTTATGGGGAACCTACGACCCTTGTCTCCTGCAGACAACTTCAAGACGGTGGAGTTTTGCTTAAATTAAACACTTTGTAGTGTTTAACATTATAGAAATTTTCCACACACTAGCAGATGGCCCAGCGGTCACCCTGCAGTGACTGCTGACGTATAGGCAATTCCTGGTCCTGCATTGACATTTTGACCAATATGAATATGCCACATAGAGCAGTCAAATTCAACTTACTTAACTTGCCTGACACAGTGTACTTGTTTTCAAGAGATTTGTGTTATTGAACGGCTGTCCAAGCTTTAGACAGTCTAGATTACTGCAGCTGGATCAGCTGGATTATATTCAGCTCAATTATCTAAACTGCAGTCAAGTAAATGCCTGCAGCAGTGGCATATTCGAAAGCTCAACCTTGAAATTAGTCTTGATGCTAACAAATACAAAAAATGATTGGCAAGCGATTCTAACTGTCTTTTAACTACCTAATAGCTTGGTTATGTGATACCAGTAGGCCACCATGGAGGGAAGCTCATGTTGACACTAAAAATTCCCCCAAAATGAATACTGTATATCTTCTTGCGTGGAGCTCTTCGTTTGAGAGGAGTTCCTGTGAATGCAGGTTCTGATTTTAATGAAGTTGTTGAAGCTTTTGGGTATGAAGAATTTCCTTTTGTTGGTGTTGCTGCTGATGTTGGTGGGGTTTTCACTGCAAATGAGTCTTCTTCTCATCTTCTGATCAGGTTTGTACTTATCTTTACATGCGGTTTGTTATGTTTTTCCCAATTTACTTTCTTTTATTGTGATTATGCTGTTTTAGTTTAGGATACTAGTGAAACACTATCTTCAGTATGTTATTAATTTAGTATCAATATATATTCAAATTGGAATTGGATTTTCTTAGAGAAGGCGAGGATTCAGACTGTTGGAATTGGAACAGAAATTATTATCAGTATAAATTTGAGTAACACACAAATTACACTAGGAATATATATCTTCAGTATAGTTGCGATTGGTTCAGGAATAGAAATGTGTTGGGAATCAGTAATAGGCTTATAGGTTCATTCTTATTGCATTCTTCATCATTGCCGAGGAAACAGAGGATGCAGGGTCCACTGCTTTTCGGATTTTTACGATGTTGAAAGCAGTGCTTGCAGCATGCCCTGCAATGGCAAATACATCTTCTGTTACCTCCCCTGCACTTTCTCCAAATCTATATATAAGAACCAGAATAGCCAATAGCCAATAAGTTGACGAATCAGGGTAAGCTGAAATCAGGTTAAAAGATGTAAGTGGATGCAACCAGTAGGTCGAATGGGCTGAGCGGAGCTTTTACTTTTAAATCTTATACTAGTAGTTTATGTTACCAATTTATTATGAAAATGTAATTAAAAGCACACAAAAGAAAGTCTCATCAGTATATGGGTATTAGATACAAGTGGTTGGGTGATTATATTTTGAGTATCCTCACCTTTCACTGACCATTTTGGTTGCAGCTTTGGATGAGGCAGAAAGAGCTTTTTTTTCAGCAGCTTCAGCTGCATCCATAAAGTTGCCTGTATTTTCAAGGTGAGAATTTTTACTGAGCATTAACACTTGAGAATATTGCATTTGCTGAATGTGTGGAAAACAGTGTTTTACTTACTGAAAGCACCGATAGAATCCAAGAGGACCTTTCCAGGTCCTGTGGCTAGAATTTTCCCCCCTGCACGGGAGCTGATTGGTCCAACTGCTGATCCAGTGCCCATCTCGACGATATTAAGCACAGTTTTGCTCCTTTTCTCTGTGTTCTCTGAAACTGCCCTCACCCTGATTAAACAGCAAGATATCTTGATATGATATATGTTACTTTTTTTTTGTTTTTATGGTCTCTGCTTATATGTTAATTTTTGTGTATAACAGTGGGAGAAAACTTTCAAAAAAGGAAAAAAAAAAGGGTTTAGGAAATATTTCTGCCTGCGGAAGTTACCTTGCTAAGCCCTTACTGAGTACACACCTCTTCTTACCATCTGTGGTTTTCTTGCTGCTCTTGTTGGTTTCAGTTTCAAGGTCAGCCTTTGTTTCCTCAGTTGCTTCGGTTATAACCATTGCTCCTCCCTTTGCAACCTGCATTTTTTATGTGACAGGTTAGCATTGATATCATCAATAAAGCTAATAATCTCAATTTACAAACGATCTTGTTACCTGTTGGGTGTAGGCATTGCTCAACTTTGAAATCCCTTTAATAATCTCACCGGTTCTTCCTGGCATTACTTGTGCCAAGATTGCACTGTACTTTTCAATCTTTGGTGCAAGCTCTGCCCAATTAAGAGCCTGGGCATTCGAAGTAGTTTCCGAAGGACTGGAAGAAGAAACCCCAGAGAAGCAAGAGTATTCTTTAAGAAATGAATCAAGATCAGTCAAACCACTACCAGATTGTTGTGAGAAAGAAACACCATAGTTAAGATTCATATCTTCCATCGACAACGAAAATAAGTAATTAAGCTCGTCAAGTTTCACCACTGGCTCATCTTTTGTTAAAGGCCACTGAAGTTCATTACCAACCTTAATTTGAATAGCTAAAGTTACACTCTCAGCAGAAAGCTTAGCAAGATTGAAGTTTCCTTTTGCGATTTCTTCAGCTTCTCCTTCTTGAGCCAAATTAACGGTGCATCCAGGGATTTGTAACAGCAGTTCTTCTTTGGGTGTTGTGGTAACTGGGGATGATTCAAATGCATTTTCAGGTGAGGGTTTGTTCGAAGATGGTAGACTCTTACTAAGAAAATTGAAGAACATCATGTCGTCCGTATTTTTGTTAAGATTTGATGCAGGACAAAATGAAAGATAAAAACTACTTTTTATATAGCAAATTATAAGATATATATAAGAGGGAGAACAGAGGAAAGCTGTAAATGCATCAAGTGTCCTTGCCCTTCCAGTGGAAGTATGTCACGTAAGGCAATGAGACTTTCGGTTGTAGATAACTTTACATTAATATATCATGTTGGACAATTCTAATTATTCTTCCTACTGAAACTCTTACGACATAAATTGTCGGTACTGGCTGGTAGGGATTCTGCTGAAGCTAATCCACCACCTTGGACATTTTGACTGTTCACTTTTCAACTTAAATCTATTACACCCCTTTAAGTTGGATTGAACAGCAGGCTCTGTAAGTGTTCCACCTGTAGTACAGACCATAATGGTGCTCAACAAAGTTAATAATTACAACTAGGTTGCTCTGGAAAGGCTGATTCCCTTAGTCATTGCTAACATATTTGTTTATTTTTGTTGAAGGGCTGTTTTGAAAGTTGAATAAGATGCCAGTTTTTTTGCTTAGTTGAATAAGCTGCCATAATGAAATTTTCCTGTTTAGTTGAATTTTCCTGGATGAAATATGAGCACTACTAACCCTGCTAAGAAAATCGTGATACAGGGCTGCTGGAGTAGGTATGGTGTTGGAAATGTTGGCGCAGGAGGATGGTGTGGCAAAGGTCATGGGTCCAGTCCTGGTTATGTGATACCAGTATATGACCAAGGAAGGGAAGCTCATGTCGACACTAAAAATTTCCACCTTTATATGGAACTCTTCTTTTGAGTGGAGTTCATGTTAGTATTCTGATGTTAATGAAGTTGCTGAAGCTTTTAGCTATGAAGAGTTGGTGGTTCTGCTCTGATTGGTAGGGTTTTCGCTGCAAATGTGTCTCCTCCTGGTTAGAGAACACTTTTCATCATGAAATGGCTCAGGTTTGTACTTCTTTTGCATGGTTTTGTTTGGTTTTGCTCATTTACTTTCTTTTATTGTGATTATGCTAATTTAGTTTAGGATATTAGTGAAATACTATCTTCATTATATTATCATCAATGTAAGTTTAAATAACAATTAGATTTTCTAGAGTAAGAGAGGTTTCACACTGTTGGATAGGAAATTATTTAGTATTACACTAATTACACTGGGAATATTATCTTCAATATAGTTGCGATTGGTTCAGAAGTAGATATGTGTAGGGCACTTGTTGCCTCAAAGGTTCTTCTTTATTGCATTCTTTCCCATTGTAGAGGAAACAGAGGATGCGGGGTCGATTGCTTGTCGGATTTTTACAATGTTGGAAGCAGTTCTAGCAGCATGCTCTGCAATGGCAAATACATTCTGTTGCCTCCCCTGCACTTTCTCCGAATCTGTTTACACAAACCAATGGCCAATAAGTTAAAGAACCAGGAGAAGTTGAAATCAGTTTAAAAGATGTAAATGGATGCAACCAGTAGGTAGAATGGTCTGAGCCGAGCTCTTACTTTTAAATCTTATAGCATTTTATGTTACCAAATCATCATGAAAATGTAATCAAGAGCACACAAAAGGAAGTGTCATTAGTCGATGGGTATTAGACATAAGTGGTAGGGTGATTATATGTTTGCATCCTCACCTATCACTAACCATTTTGGTTGCAGTTTTGGATGAAGCAGAAAGAGCTTGTTTTTCGGCAACTTCAGCTGCATCCATAACCCTGCCTGTATTCATGAGAAATACTTGAATGATTTTCTGAACATGAACATTATTGCATTTGCTGAATATGGTGTGAAAGCTAGTGTTTTACTTACTGAAAGCACCGAAAGAATCCAAGACGACCTGTCCAGGTACTGTGTCTAGAATTTGTTTCCCTGCATTGGGGCTGATTGGTCCAGCTGCTGATTCAGTGCCCATCTCGACGATATTAAGCACAATCTTGCTCCTTTGCTCTGTCCTCTCTGAAATTGCCTTAACCCTGATTAAACAACAACAAATCCATATATGTTATGTTTGATAATCTCTAGTTATATGTCAAAAGGAAAAAAGGAAAGAAAAAAAGAGAGTTCAGGGAAATTTGTGCTTGCTGAAGCTACCTTTCTAAACCCTTACTCTGATGAGTACACTCTTCATTGTGCCATCGGTGGTTTTCATGCTGTTTTCTGTTTCAAAGTCGCGCTCATTTCCTCGGTTGCTTCGGTTATAACCATTGCTCCTACCTTTTGAATCTGTATTTTTTTTATGTGGTAGGTGCAGGTTAGCACTAGAATCAAGTAAGCTTAATAATCTCAATTGACAAGCAACTTTTTTTTTTGAGGATTTATATATTTACCTGTTTGGTGTAGGGATTGCTCAACTTGAAAATCCCTTTGACAGTCTCACCGGTTTCGCTTGGTATTGCTTTTGCCAAGGCTGCATTGTAATTTTCGTTTCTTGGTGCAAGCTTCTCCCAATCAAGAGCCTGAGCATCCGAAGAAGTTTTAGAAGTACTGGAAGAAGAAACCCCAGAGAAACAAGAGTGTTCTTTAAGAAATGAATCAAGATCAGTCAAACCACTTCCAGATTGTTGTGAGAAAGATACACCATAGTTAAGATTCATATCTACCATCCGCAACGAAAATAAATAATCAAGCTCATCAAGTTTCACCACTGGCTCATCTTTTGTTAAAGGCCATTGAAGTTCATCACCAACCTTAACTAAGACAGCTAAAGGTACATTCTCGGAAGAAAGCTTAACAAGATTAAAGTCTCCTTTGGCGATTTCTACAGCTTCTCCTTCTTGAACCAGATTTACCGTACATCCGGGGAGCTGCAACAACAATTCTTCTTTGGGTGTTGTGGTAACTGCGGATGATGCAAATGCATTTTCAGGTGAGTGTTTGTACGAAGATGGTAGACTCTTACTACGAAGACCAAAAGACATCCTGTCAACCGTATTTTTGTTTTTAAGTATATATATCGATGCAGAACACAATGAAATATAGAGAAGGTACTTTACTAGAGGAAAACTATAAGTTATATAGGAGGGAGAACAGAAGAAAGCTGTAAATGAATAAAGAGAAGAGATGTTTTAGCACAATGATAAGAAGATATGTCATGCGTCGAATCTCCTTTCCTTTCCTGTGGAAGTACTGCACGTAAACACAATGAGACTTTCGGTTGGAGATAACTTTATATCATGTTTGGACAATCCTAATATTCCTACTGAAACTCTTACGTAATTGTCAGTATACTGGTTGGTTCTCTGGAAAGTGGGTTTGTTCGGTCATTTCTTTTTAAGGTTTCCATCTCCTTCATACACTACATCGGTGTTCAACACTACTCACAACTAGCTCCATCTGGAAAGTCTGGTTCCCTGGTCATTGCTCACATATTTGTTTTTTCTTGTGGAAGGGTTGTTCTGAAAGTTAGATAAGTAAATGCCATAACGAACCTTTACCAGTTGAAGTTTCCTGGATAAGAAGATGCCTCTCCAAGCCTATATAGTGTACAAAGTGTTCCGCTAGAAATAAACTACTTTAACTTGATTGCGACAAATTACAAAGAGATCAGTATGATATACCTGGTAAGTCGTGATGCCTTCGACATTACAACTTAATGCAATTCTCTACTTGGAAGGTGTCGTCTATGGATACTGCATTCACACTCCGTTAGATGGAATGGACCAACTGGAACAAATGCTTACGTACCAGCAAACTAACAAATGAAACCTATTTTCAGGCATACCCAATCTTTTTTTTTTTTTTTTTTTTGTGACATACTTAATAAGGACAAAATAGAGTCACTAGGTAGTAAAACCAATAACCCGTCTCGATGATATTTGATAATGAAAGTAATGTCCTTATCATTTATATATTTTAGTTTTTAAAATTTAATTTTTAATTTATTTATTTTGTTTATTTATTTATTTTGAATTTATTTCTTTAGTTTTTTAAATTATTTTCTGTGTTTATAAAACCTAGATCTAGGTTCGGCTAATAACTTATCAAGCCGAGCTCAATTTTTAAAATATACTTAGATTCGGCTAATAAGTTATCAGCCGAACTTTATTCTTTAGCTGCCGATTCTAAGTTCGGCTGACTCGAGAAAAAAATAGGACATCCGAACTTAGCATCGTTCTTCATAAAATGAAGTTCGGCAAACATTTTTATGTTTACTTATCAGCCGAACTGTTACACTTTTAGAATGAAGATCAATGAGTAGTTCGGATGATAATTCGTTTCAATTGTATGCCGAACTTCACTTTGTAATTAGTCGAAAATGATGAAAATCGTAGTCCGGTTAGTGTCGGTTGGAGCATGGAAGAGAAAAGAAAAGAAAAATGATTAAGAAAAAAATTAAATAAAAATAACAAAAAAATCTTATAAAAAAGTTAATATTTCAAAAATAAATAAATAAATAACTTCAAAAAAAAGTTTCTAATAAAATTTAAAAAGAATAATTAATTAAATTAAATTAATAAAATTTAAATAAATTTCAGATTGGAAGGATTATTCTAGCTGTTCAGCTTTGATTCATAGATTGGTTCACCAACCTGTCCCATTGCCGCGCAAACAGCCTATAAAGAAGAAGCAAGACAGTGCCAATTTGAATGCGTGTAGGAAGAAAATGAGTTGCGGACATTTCTCAGCTGTGATTCGGGTGTTGTCTTCAAGTGGTGTTGCTCCTCGCAACGAATCTACTTTCGTTGAATTACAATTGAAATATCCAGCAGCCCCGTCCCCTTTTATTCCACCGGACTCAATTGGTGTTGATTCAATTGTGGTTGATTCCAAGGCCGTTCTTGGCGCCATCAAGAGTTTCCCAAAAGGAATTTCTTGTGGTCGTGACGGTTTGCGTGCACAACATTTATTGGATGCTTCAAGTGGTGCGGCTTCAGCAGTGGCGGATGAGTTGGTGGCTTCAATTACAGGGGTTGTCAATTTATGGTTTGGCAGGGCGATGTCCCAGTGGTTTAGGTGAGTTCATAGCTAGTGCACCCCTAACACCGTTATTGAATCCGGATGGTGGTCTTAGGCCCATTGTTGTTGGTACCATTTGGCGTAGGTTGGTCTCTAAGATAGCTGCTTTCTCCGTTGGCAAGGCTATGACTTCTTACCTGGGTGATCATCAATTCGGGGTTGGTGTGTCTGTTGGAGGTGAGAGTATTTTACACGCTGTAAATAACATGCTGGGGTTGAAAGGTCAATCCACAAATATGTCAATGTTGCTCGTTGTTTTTTCAAACGCGTTCAATATGCTTTGCCGTTCTCATCTCATTAAGAAAGTTCGACTTCATTGTCCAGATATTTCACGGTGGGTGGAATTTTTCTATAGTAGGCCTGCTAAACTTTATTATGATCAATATATTTTGTCCTCGGCACTGGGTGTTCAACAAGGGGATCCCCTCGGTCCGCTGTTGTTTGCCTTGGCACTCCATCCTTTGGTGAAAACCATTGCCTCTCAGTGCAAACTTGATTTGCATGCCTGGTACCTTGATGATGGGACTATTATTGGTGACACTCTTGAGGTAGCTAAAGCTCTGAGTATTATAGAATCTGAGGGCCCGGGTAGAGGGTTACATCTTAACATAAAGAAGATGGAGGTCTTTTGGCCGACCGCTGATCCTAGAAGCCTTGATGAAGATGTTTTTCCTCGTGATATATGCAGACCGACCAATGGTGTTAAACTTCTGGGGGGGGGGGGGGGGGGGGGGGGGGGGACAATGAGTTTAGATTTGGATTTTATTAGTGATATGGCGGTGGCTAGAGTTAACAAGACCATTCAGCTAATGTCTGCTATCAAAAAACTCAAAGACCCGCAAAGTGAGATGTTATATTACTTCGCAACTGCACCGGAGTGTCCATATTGTACTTCGCTATGCACACTACTAATCATGCATCTTTACAACATGCCACTGAACTATTTGATAATCATTTATTTCAGTACTTGAGACTGCTGGTCACAGGTCATGGGTCAGGCTTTGGGCCTTTGCAACGGCGAATTGCTACTCTTCCCATCAAGGAAGGTGGTCTTGGCATTTACACTATGTCAGACACCCGTAACTATTGTTATCAAGCATCTCAGAGTCATACGGTCTCGGTTCAAAAGGTGATCCTTGGTAACTTATTTTCTTCATACAAAGGTTTCGTTTATCAGGCGGCGCTTCAGAACTTCATCCAGGTATGTGGTTTAGCTTCTAACTATTGCGTTGATGATACTGCCCCCCCTTCTATGCACTCCCTGACAGTCACTTATTTTGACGCAGTTAAGAAGCAAATCCCAAACCAATTCTCTATGTCTGCAAGAGATTCTATTTTGTGGAAATGTAATCGTGTTAAGCATGCTCAAGATTACCTTTTGGCCGTACTCATTAGTGGTCTGAATCAATGTCTTGGACCAAGACAGTTTAGAGCCGTAGTTTGCTATCGCCTTGGTATCCCATTGTTTGCTGAAGGTGACCTATGCTCAAGTTGTAATAGACCCATGGATATTTTTGGTGATCATGCTCTTCAATGTGCCAAGGATGTTTGGATATTTAGGATATGTGTCATGATGTAGTAAAAAGAGGGGCTTTTAGGAAAGCTTAAAAAAGAAAGGACAAGGTACAATGGAAAGGCAACTCTCTCTCCTACCATATTTGGAATTGTGAGGTCATTTGGTGTGTCTAGGACGGGTAGGACCAGAATCAAATTCACCCATCAACACTTGGCGACCACACCCGGAAGCTCGTGCCTAGATCACCATGATGCACCCAGGAGGCACCGGCTCAGACGCGATAGAGAATCTAAACATACCTCCGCTCAACCCTGAAGGCGAGAGAGTAGGAATAGTAATAGACCCGATCACACAAGTAAGAAAACCAGGAGCTACTCGTGAAAAAGACAAATAGCAGGAAACTGAGGAGGTGGCACCTACCCAACCCTCTCTCAAAGAAATCCAGAAAGAGCTAGAAGACCACATACGCAGGTAGAAGGAATTGAGAAAGCTTATGAAGGCATCCAACGCGGCGAAAAGCGCCAAAGAAACAACGGAGAATGCAAAGGAACAAGATGAGGCACCTGTAGCTATGACACATGAGGCAATGGCAAGATACTTAGAGATGAATTACAGAGTCGTAAAACAGGACAACTACAACTTCATGGCGAGTCCTTATACTCTCGAAATCACAGAATACCAGTATCCAGAAGATTACACCTCACCGAAGTTCAAAGTCTACAACGGCCAGGGTAACGCGAGGGAACACCTCAGCCGGTTCCTATCCGCTATGAATGATCGGGCAACCGATGGGAAACTGTGTCTCACAGAATTTCCAAAGTCGTTAACCGACACAACATTCTCGTGGTACGATAACCTAAAGCCATGAGAGTCAGCTCATGGACGACCATGTCCACACTCTTCATTAGAAAATTCTATTCAGCGAAAAGGAAAGTCACGACCATCGACTTGAGCAAATGTAACCAGCGCTCAGGGGAGGAAATAGGAAAGTATATTTCCATATTCAGCCTCCTCACTCTGGATTGCCACGAGGACGTCAAGAAGGAATCTCTATTGGATATCTGTATACGAGGAATGACCCCATCCTTCAAGAAAATTTTGGTCAACTTTCGCTTTCCCACATCCGTAAATTAGAAGAAGAAGCCGCAAGAATCGCCGACTGCATCGAGGAACCAAGCTCAGACTACATCTGGCGGAACTCGGTTAACACCGTATCAACCGTACCCAGAAACACTTGTGTAAATAATAACCGAGAGGGTTGGGGAACACAGGCACTTCCACCACCTTTGCCCTGCAGCAAGGAACAAATCGTAGGATTATTAGAACAATGGATAGCAAACAAAGAAGTTCAACTGACTCCAACAAATATGGATCCGAGCACCATTGATACAAACGGTGCTAGATATTTCCACTTCCACCGCAGGGTACAACACCCCACAATTGACTGTTTTAATCTTCGAAGAATGTCCCAGAAAAAATTGGAAGTAGACGAGATTGAGATGGGTAACCCGGAGGGTGGTAGGGCGATACAAAACCAAGTCATTATGCTCACCCATGACCCAAGCGGAGATGACTGGAAGCCTTGGGATGACGACGAAGGGGAAGCATGCACAGTTGAAGTAGAGAATCCAGCATTTGCAAACACAGACAGCGTGGCTAGCCAGTTTGCTAAAACGGTATTAGCTCAACAGTTCTTCGAATCGCTCGTCTTCAGCGAGGATCAGATCAAAGAAGCGTCTAAGTCTATAGCAGCCATAGCAGCAGGGAGGCCTTGCGGTCTCCTTCCCAAGGAAGAAATCGTATTCACAAACGAAAACATTTGTTACCCGGGGGAGCACCTCAGGCCTCTATACCTCACAGCGCATATCAATAGGCAACCACTGAAGAGAGCTTTTATCGATGGAGGCGCGCCTTTGAACCTAATTTCGGTACACACACTAGAAGTTCTGGGAGTACAACGGTATGAAATCAGAATGCATACTACGATGCTTAAAGGGTTTCACGCGCAGACAACCATTGGGATTGTAAACCTGGTCATGAAGGTTGGCCCCATCCAAGGCCTACACCATTTTATGTACAAGAAGACGATACCACATTCCATGTGTTGTTGGGGCGAGGCTGGCTACTCAACCACAAGGTAGTTGCATCGACATACCACCAATGCGCAAAAACCAATATCAGAGGCAAACAGTACCAAATCCCCTCAACGAGCAACCCCTTCGACCCAGAGGAAGCATATATGGAGGATGCAATTTTCTACGATGTGCAAAAGAAGAGGATGAGATGCCAGAAATGAAGCTCATCTCGTTACCAAAATGGGGAGAAGAGGAAAAACCGAAGCCAGACAAGTCCGTGTTTATCCCTTCCAGGATGGTATTCCCGACAGAGAAGAAGAGGAAGCAAGAAGAGTAGCCCAGTTTTCAACGTTTTTCCAATCCAGATGGGGGGCATGTATACCGCTTATAGCAATTAGCCGAGGGAGAACCCGCAGATGAACCAGATTAAGCTGATACAACAATGATGGAAGTGGAAGTTCCCAATGAAAGCATAGAACAGGGTCTGTCGGAACTCCATTATAACACAATTGACGACGATGAGCTACGAAACCAGTTGATAGAGGCTACCGTCAAGACCACCGGAGAGCGAACACCAGGGGACCTCACTCTGGATGGGACAGAAGAAGTCAACATAGGGACACAGGAAGACGAGCTCCTTATCACAATAAGCAAGATCCTAGACGAAGGGGAGAGGGCAGCTCTGATCGCGCTACTCAAGGATTACAAGGATGTCTTTGCCTACGACTATGACGAAATTCCAGGTCTAGATAGCAATCTGGTGGTACACAATCTTTGAGTCTCTCCAGAATTCAACCCCGTCAAACAAAGGAGAAGGGAGTTCCCTATAGCTACCGCACTCGCGATAAAAGAAGAAGTGTATCGATTTCTTAAAGCCAAGTTTATTAATCCTATCCAACACCCCACCTGGCTAGCCAGCATTGTTCCCGTCACGCAAAAGAATGGAAAAGTCAGATGCTGCGTAGACTACAGAGACCTGAACCGAGCATGTCCGAAGGATGATTTCCCGCTTCCGAACATCGATATGACGCTAGACGCGACAGGAGGGAAGGGGAGTCATTCCTTCATGGATGGCTTCAGCAGATATAACCAAATAAAGATGGATCCTTCGGACGCCAGAAAGACCGCCTTCCAAACTCTATATGACAACTTTTATTATGTGGTAATGTCGTTCGGCCTAAAGAATGCTGGTGTCACGTACCAACGCGCCATGACGTCCATATTTCATGATTTGATGCATCATATGGTAGAAGTATATGTCGACGACATCGTAGTCAAGACGCAAAAGTCCGAGGATCATACCTCCCACCTAAGAACGGCTTTTGAAAGATGCAGAACGTTCAAGATTAAAATGAACCCCCTCAAGTGCGCCTTTGGAGTAACATCGAGGAAGTTCCTAGGATTCATGGTGACTACTGAGGGAATTCGAGTGGATCCAAGCAAAGTTGAAGTGATCACGATGATGACGCCGCCATCTAACTCAAAAGAATTGCAATCTTTCGTAGGACGAATATCGTACATAAGGCGCTTCGTGCCTGGTCTGGAGCAGCTAATGACAACATTCCTCCCGCTACTAAAGAAATATATCCCTTTCGTGTGGGGAGAAGATCAGTGTGTTGCTTTCGAGAAACTAAAACAATGCCTTGTAAGCCCCAAAATTCTGAGGCCTCCGATGCAGGGGTCCCCCTCTACCTTTACACGGTGTTCACTGGTTTGGCGATAGGCGCAGTCCTGGCACAAGACATGGGAGGAAACGATCTATCACCTATCTACTACGTCAGTCGAGTCCTACGGGATGCATAGTTGAGGTACCCACGCGTATAGAAAGCGTGCCTAGCCTTTATATACACGACCCAAAAGCTACGACCTTATCTTTTGATCCACGAAATTATCGCGGTGGCAGCAGCGAACCCCATAGCCTACTTGGCCTCCAATCCCGTCCTGACGGGGAGAACCGCCCATTGGTTGCTACAATTGTCGGAGTTCGAGATTAAGTATCAACAACCAAATGCGATGCGAGGACAAGCGATATCTGATCTCATAGTTATGTTTCCTGGAGAAGGAGATGATGAAGTACATGAGTATGTACCCGGGGAAGTAGCGGCTGCAAACGCTGACAAACCTTGGACAATGTTCTTTGATGGGCCAAAATGGTGTTCGAAGCGCCACGAGGGGATCTGCTCTCATGCTCATTTAAACTGGACTTCCCCTGTAACAATAATGTCGCACAATACGAGGCATTGATCTTGGGACTCCGAATGGAAAAAGAGCTTAACCTAGGAAGCATAGAGGTTAAAGGCGATTCGAGACTTGTAACAAATCAAGTGAACGTAGATTTCCATGTCAAGGAGCCACACCTAGCACCCTATCGGACGGAGGCTCAAAGATTGATGAACCAAACGGGATCGACTCTGGATCATACTGGTAGAGGCAGAAATAAGCACGCGGATGCCCTAGAAACCTTGGCAAGCAAATTACAATTAAACGACGAGGAAGAGAGCATGGTCGCAATAAGAAGAAAGTAGCTCCCCAGTACTTGGAAAGAAGACCTGTCTTTCAAAGAGGCGGATGATTGGAGACGGGTATATATCGAAGAACTAACCCGAATGGATGAAGGACGAGTAATACCCGTTCAAGCTTTGAAGCAATTCGTAATGATCCAGGGAGCCTTGTATTACAGGGCAGCCGGAGGGTCCCTTGCGAGATGTGTAAATAAAACAGAAGCTGAAAAGCTACTCCAAGAACTACACGCTGAAACATGCGGGAAAACCGGTGCCATACATCTTTATAGAAGACTCCAAAGGATGGGTATGTACTGGCCAAGCATGTCAGCTCAAGTATCAGCGCTCCAGGACAACTACGCTGACTGTCAAGCACCGCTGCAACCAGCAGAGGTCTGCACTGTCCAAGAAATAGATTGGAGGCGACCCTACCTCGATTTCATCCAACACAAGAGATTACCAAGTGACAGGCATGCAGCTATCAAGATCCAAACGAAAGCGGGACATTTCTTTGTACACGAGGATATCCTTTATCGCAGAAGTTACAGTAATGCCGCACTATGGTGTTTATCGGAACAGGAAGCAGTAGAAGTAATGACTCGGTCCCACGATGTCGAACACCAAGGGAGGAGGAAATTGTTCCTACAACTTTATGAAGGGGGCTTTTATTAGCCAACTATGGAAAGCGACACCGCGGAACACGTCAGGAAATGCCAACACTGCTAGACATATGGAAACCTGATCCAAGCGCCGCATACCTTACTGCATATCATAGTGATACCTTGTCCATTCCATAGTTGGGGACTTGATCTCATAGGGTCGATCAACCCGTTGTCCTCGAAACGTCATAAATACATAATAACAACCACGGAATACGCGTCCAAGTGGGTCGAAGCGATACCCCTGAAAGATTACGCCGGTGCTACAACAGTCGCGTTCATCAAAGAACATATCATTGATAGATTCGGCGCACCCATGATAATCAGAGCAGACAATGCAAAATCGTTTGTAAACAAGGACGTGATCGACCTGCTCCGCCAATACAACATAAGGCTCTACACATCGACTCCCTACTACCCTAAAGCGAACAGACAAGCGGAGGCAACTAACAAGACGCTCATCCGCATCCTTAGTAGAATAGTGCATGATCATCATAGATAATGGCACGAACAATTCACGGAGGCGCTCTGGGTTGTACAGGATATCAAAGCGCAGTTCCACGGGAGCATCCCCTTATTCACTCGTCTATGGAGAAGACGCGATCTTGCCTGCAGAAATAGTGATCCCATCCGCGAGGGTAGCAATGTCTAGCCACACCTCACCCGATGAAATAAGTCTCTTCGCCCATCTAGATACGATAGAGGAAAGGAGAACGAGAGTAGAAAGATTCGCAGAAGCTTACAGAAAACGCGCAGCTAACTATTATAACCAGAGCGAAAAAGAAAGAGTATTCAAGGTGGACGAATTGGTTTTGAAAATCGCACCACAGGTACAAAGAAATGCCAGTGCCGGAAAATTTTCCGCGAACTGGGAAGGCCCGTTTATGATAAGGAAGGTAGCAGAAAGCGGATACTATAAGCTCAGACGTATGAATGGAACCAAAGTCAAGACGCCCTTCAATGAAAAGTGGCTGAATTTTTTTTACGCATGAGTCATACCATGTAAACAACCGTTATGAGCAATAAAAGTAAGTTGACAAAAATAGCGCATCTGCAACAGGTCTCAGAGAAGCCAAAGGCGCCTGATCGACTGAAAAATTCACAAAAGGTCTCAGGGAAGCCAAAGGCGCCTGATCGACTGAAAAATTCACAAAAGGTCTCAGGGCAGCCAAAGGCGCCTGTTTGACTGACAAATTCACAAAAGGTCTCAGGGCAGCCAAAGGCGCCTGATTGACTGAAAAATTCACAATAGGTCTCGTAGCAGCCAAAGTCGCCTGATCGACTGACAAAATTCACAAAAGGTCTCAGGGGCAGCCAAAGGTGCCTGATTGACTGACAAATTTTTGGCTGATTGACTGACAAATTCACAAAAGGTCTCAGGGAAGCCAAAGTCGCCTGATTGACTGACAAATTCACAAAAGGTCTCAGAGCATCCAAAGGCGCCTGATTGACTGACAAATTCACAAAAGGTCTCAGGGCAGTCAAAGGCGCCTGATTGACCGTCAGATTTACAAAGGTCTCAGAGCATACAAAGGCGCCTGATTGACCGAAAGAGTCACAAAGTTCTCAGGACAGCAAAAAAAAGGAGGGGGAGTAGGCGCGTTTAACAAACGCCCGCCCCACCCGAAACCCCTTTGAAACAATAAATAAAAAAGAGGGGGAGTAGGCGCGTTTAACAAACGCCAGCCCCACCCAAAACCCCTTTGAAAAAGTAAAAAAGCGGCCATCGTCCCACTGCGCAGTAGCCAAACGAAGGTCCTGACCAGCTTCATGCACTAACTTAAGGACGTCATGGATAACATCACCCTGAACCTCAGCCTCATGGGAAATAGAACGGGTATCCTCATGATCGTCGTATTCCTTGCGCACCTTATCTCGATGAATCAACCTGAGCGTCCATAGTAGGCCCGCTTCCTCTTTCAGAATTAATAAGCGAGCCAACTCATTCTCGAGGTGGGAATAAGATACAAGCGTAGATGCAGCCGCTAAAGTCAGGGTATGCCCAAGAAGTGGTAAACCCCCCTGATGAGAAATCCAAAGATGATAATCTGATATGGCGCGATCCATAGCAGCCACCATCATCAGAGAATCCGCGTACAATTGGTTGGTTGCATCACAAGCGGTAACAGCCTCGTCCAACGCCCACTGGATCTCCAACGACACCCGACCGGACGATTCGGCTTGCCGAGCAGCTTGGTACACCTCATGCTGCGCCCTGAAATTCACGCGCTTAGCGTCCCTATTTACCTTTCTCTGGGCCCGAAGCTCCTCAATCTCGGCTTTCATAAAAAGAAGTCGCTTCATCTGATCACGCTTAAACGTCTCCGAGACTAACATGGAGATAGGTGTCAAGGCTAGTATATACCCATGAAGAGAATTAGCCATGCTGGCGATTTGCTGGTCGATATATATACATATATATACAATGGCCTAAACTGAGAGACAAGAACTACACACAAAGATATATATACAAGAAAGGCTGGCGTGGGTTACGATGCAATTAACCACGTTCCCCCTTTGAATGCCTATACACGTGTCAACCCACACTAAAAGAAAGGTGGCAACCCCAATGTAAACCAGATGTAAACACCGGGGACTCAGGAATTAAAGTTCATAGCCAGCATGACAGCATTCATAAGATTAAAGGTAAGCAATTAACCAGAAGAGAAAAATTTAGGACAAACAACAAAAGGAGATAATATGAGAATTGAGAAAGGAAAAGAACTCGAAGAAAAGCGCGTAAAAAAGAACAATAAGGGAAGTCATCCTCAAAACAACGCGTAATTCAATCGTCTATCAACGCACGACAATGAGCGATGTCCATGTCCACAACCTCTGTCATGAGCCTACTCTCGTCACACTGAGTATTGGCTTGAGACAACCCCCAATTGGCGTCACTCAACAACTTATGGATATCTCGAACGCTCTTCCCCTCGGCCTTCGCCTCGCAAGCTAATGCAAGAGTTCCCTCATGCTCATCACGATCCTGGCGTGCCGCGTCTCAACGGGCTTGTCTAAAATCGCGCAACACACCTATCTCCTCCCTCAATACCAACAAGCGTTCGAGTTCGTCTTTAAGATAGGACGGGTTCACGAGCGCAGAAACAACAGTTAAGGATAGAGGTGTCCGAGAAGACGGGGAGCCGCATGACCAGAAACATGCAAGCGACAGTCAGCAATGGCATACCCAATGGTCGCCTTCATCGTTGAAGACTCGGTGAGTAATGAAACAGCAACATTATGAGTTGTAACAGCGTCGTCCAGAGCTTGCTGAATCGCATACGTCAATCGCCCGGCCTCCTCGGCGGCATGCGCTTCGTAATGATCTGCAAATTGAGCGCACAGGAAATCTCTTTTGGCTAACCTATGCTCGCAAAGCACCTCAACCTCGGCTTCTACCATCAACAAATGCGCCAATTCCAACCTTTTTAACATCGAAACTAACGCGGGAACTGGTGCTAGAGTTAACACGTATCCGTAGAGAGAATGAGCCATTTGAGTAAGGCGACCGACAAAGGATAGGGAGGTGAAGATAAAAGCTTGAAGTTGATGACTAGACTTGGAGCCTAACGTTACTATATAAAGAAAAGAGCGTCATAAATGACCTACGACCACTCTGTTTCCGGCGACACGCAGTGCACGAAGACATGAAAGAATTTGACTATTGGATCATCTGATAATTGATCCAATAGTCAGGGGACTAATGTTGATACATGAAAAAATACCCCCTTAACGAGTTGGGGTGCCCCTAAGAATAAAGGTGAGCTTGGGTTGCGGTATGGGGACTTGGGGACTAAACCCAAGTCCAAGTAGGAAATACCATGAAGATGGGAGGACAAGGGAGGAATTAATGGAGAAGAAAAAGGTTATGTTAAAGAACGGCATTACGGGTAATTAAGAGGTGTTAGGACATGTGTCATGATGTAGTAAAAAGAGGGGCTTTTAGGAAAGCTTATAAAAGAAAGGACAAAGTACAATGAAAAGACAACTTTCTCTCCTACCATTTTTGGAATTGTGAGGTCATTTGGTGTGGTTAGGACGGCTAATGTTATTACAACTTTGTTTATAAATAAGTAAGTAAAATAATTAATTAAGATTATCCAAGTAATTTAAATATCATTAGACACCCTTTACTAATTAGGCTAAGCATTGAGTATGCCTCGAAAAAATTTGACATGCCTTAAAATAGGTTTCTAACAAATGTCTTCAACTATAAGTACGATAATAGGCCCAAGTGCTGTGATAACATGTGTGAATCGCAGCAGTATGCTCACTTCTTTTGGAAGGTTGGTTGGAGGCATACAAAATGATTAACCTTACTGATGTAGCTTGTTATAGGGTGTCTAAGACTAGTTGAATTACATAGATAACATTGACTAATTAATTTATTTACTTTATTTTTTTTTAAATTTTCTTTTTCTTTTTGGTTTTGCTAAATATTTTATCTTATTATATCGAAAAATGAATTAGAAAGAAATATGAGAAATTTGCGGATAATCGGAAGGGAGCCTAGCAACGAGCTGTGCTCCAATTCCTTTTTGAATAACAACTCCTAATATATGAAAAAGAATCTCCGAAACTGACATTCACACCATGACTAGCAACATAATTATGCCGTCTTTTTAGAAAATCTATAATATATCCACCAAGTTCCCCCATAGTAGTGAAAAGAAGAACACCGAAACCAAGTCCTTGAGCCACAAACCTTTCCAAATGTTGCGTTTACGAGTTACAACATTGTTGATAGCTTGGCCAGGGACAAAAGTACGTACACCACCACCAATAAAAGGAGATACACCCGTTATATCCATGCACATGTCATGTCCGTTATCCCAGTTATAGACCAACATATCAGCAAGTCTCAAAAGAATTCAATTTTTTATCATATTTTTAATTTTTAATTATCTTTATTATGGTTTTTCTTATTTAATTCCTTTAAATTTTAAATTGGTTTTAAATTTTATTTAATTTTACAAATAATGAAAAACTTACAAAAAAAAGTTATAAAAAATATTAAAATAAATAAATAAAAGCATTAAAAAATAAATTAAAAAATCTTAAAAGTACAAATGATAAGGGCGTTATTGTCATTATAAAATATGCCAGATAAGGGGTTATTGGTTTCACTACCTAGTGACTCTATTTTGTCTTTATTGAGTATGCCTTAATCAAGTCTTCTTTTTTTGGGACAGAATTGAGTATCTGCACACACACGCAACAAAATAAAACAACAGATAGCCATGAGTTTTAAGAGACAAACTTGAAAAGTTGGGTTCTACATTAAAAGTGAAATTTTTTGAATGATGATGGAACATAGAGGCACACCATGAATATCATGGCGCGTGCAACCGGTATGACCAATGAGAATCCATAGACGAAGAAAATTGATAGATTTATTAAGAGATAATGATTAATTTTATTAAAGATTTGATAAAAACAATTACAAATAAAAAACAATCCTAATATGGGTTGTACAGAGGAAAGAGAAAGAAAAGCTATCATAGATGTTAAAAGTTATTACAATAGTAATATTTTATAATTCAGAAGTATTGACATTCCCCTCGGGTTAATAGTGAACCGAACTGCATTAGTTTGTTAGCCAAAGAAAAAACACTTCATGCACAAGATCCTTTGTGAATATGTCTTTAATTTGATCATTAGATGGTGTAGGAGAAGAAAATATACAAGCATACGTGTCGAGAGATCTAGGAAAAAGTAGCTTAATTAGATACAATTATTTGTAGGAAACAGGACATTGTTAGCTCTTATCCAAACTAGTCAGCCATAAGGGCATTATTGTAACTCGTGTACATCCCCACGGACCCCACCCCTTTATAAGGGAAAGAGAGATATGTTTGAGGGGACCGATCTCCCTCCTCCTAACAAGAACTCCAATCCCTTTTAATGGAGTTTGTATGTAACACCGATTTTGTAACACCATCGATCACGTAATGGCCGATGATCGAACTCCAATCCCTTTTAATGGAAAGAGAGATACGTAGGTTTCATTAATGGCCGAACCACGTAAAAACTCTTGTGTTCATGTTTACTTTGATGCACTTCATCTCTTCTTTGTTGAGTAGATCTTTATCTTAGGTGTTAGGTTTTATTGGGTGTGGTTGTTAGATTTTTAGCATCTACATTCTGGAGCCGACTAAGGGGACCGAAGTCACCAATATGTAGTTTTTATTCTGGAAGTAGTAGTTCCAGTGAAGCTACCGAGTGTTGAAGTGTGAAGAGTAAATGTGGAACTCGAACTAAAAATAATGATCTTCAGACATCAAACAGGCGACAAACTAAGAGGAGGGGGACTTGAAGTTCTGTATGCGTAAACCAGAGGGGAACATGGAAAGAACTTCAACAAATTGGAAGAGGGAAAATCATCACCGAGAAACAGAGGACAAATCTACTTTCTTATCTTCTCTTATCTTGTTCAAACACTGAAAGTTTCAAGTTTTAAGATTTTCAAAAAGCCTTCTACCAAACTGGGTGTTGCTCTTGAGCAAAAATGGGATTTTTTTTCTGAAATCTAAGCACGATTTTAGTTCTGACTGGAGATTTACTATTGTGAAAACGTTGAGTGACAAAATCCCTAGCCCATTTGGGAGTTTATCTGTTTGTTCATCTAAGGTTTTTCTATCTTGAATGATAAAATTTATTTTTGACTATTCACTCAATTGATTTGATGTTGCAGCGATGATGGTGAGATGGTGTGATTACTAACAGTACGACTTCACCCTTGGAGAGTTGCATGAATACCAGAAAATAGTTTGAGACGATCTAACTTGTAATATAGCTCGGCATCAATTCCCATCTCGGGGCAATTCCAGACCAGTGTTGGTTCAGCTGCAACTTAGGGCATCATCGGACTCTGATCTTCAAGCGAGCGACCACGTGGATGAAATTTACAATCACTTTAATCGGGTCGTCTCAGTACAATATTGGAGGAGATCGTCATCGCAACCAAATATTATGATCAATCAAACTTTGGTCGGATTGTTTTACTCATGTTGGTTTATAGCATCAACCTTAGGTCTGGCCATAGCTGGGTTCATCGGGGCAGCCTCAATCAATGACCATCTCCACCGAGTCTGTTCGTAGCATGAATGGAAATTACAGCAACTCAGCTTTGTGTAATTCCATGTCGGAACAAATTGCAACACGATTCAATCTCGATTTTGCTCATCAATGGAAATTACAGCAACTCGGGGCCAGCAACATCGCCTAGTTCCGTTCGTCCACAAACCCTAGCTGGGGCAATTCATTTTATCTCGGGAAAGATCAACCATATCGGACGAGACTGTAGTTTCATATCAACTCGGGTTGATCAGTTCAGGAAGATTCAACTGACTCGCCTCGGGAACTCAGTTCGGGAAAATTGAGTCTGTTCGTTCTAGGATAACACATCTCCATCGGGTTCTTCCTCTATAACAGGGAATATGAAGAAGGATGCCTACCGGGTCAACTGTACAGATAAGTTTAAACCCGTTTGGTTGTGTTATTTCAAATCCTTAATGGTTTATTGTCAATGCTGTTAGTTTGATTAAATAGTGGCTTGTACGAGTTAGCTGTTTTCTGTGTTTCACATCACTTACCCTCGTGTTTTTGTTTGGGTCACTAACCATTGCCCTTTACTTTGTCGTTACTTTTGGATCCAGAGCGATCGTTACGAGGTTGTTGCGGATTTAGTACAGACAAGCCTTCTTTTTTCAATTCCCATGGATGTACCCATGTCTTTTGCGACTCCCCTAGTTTCCATGCAATGGGCTCTTCGGTTCGAATTCTTTGCCACTCCTAAGAACGTGGATTGGACAAGATACGAGCATCCCCTTCTTATTGAGGGAAGAGATAAAGGGGAATGGGTACTTCCGATAACTGTACATGCACCTCCACCACGAGCTCAGCCTGCTCATACAAGATGTGAAAGTCCCGATTCTCTCGGACCCATATGGAGCCGTAACTGAAGGTGCACAAATTCAATGCCGAGCATCACTGAGAAGCAAAACGGTGTTGGCAGCACAAGCTCGAGCCTCAGGCGTTGACGTTGACGTACTCTCCGAGGAAGGGTTAGCTTTGCTCACGGAGACGAATCGATTCTGTCTGAACAAGCCACCACATGCCTCACCAGTACGGATTGCGTCGTAATATGTAACTTATGCTTCTCCTTAGCATGCACTACTGACAATGGAGAGAAAGACCAGTGGTGGTGGCAAAGTTCCGAGACAAGAACATACCATTGTGCTATGTTCGGTTGGTTCTCAACTAACCGAACTTTGGTGTACAAAGTTTGTTTGGTTCGTAACCTGCATGCACTTTTGATCTAACCGAACTTTACGTAATATAGGAGTATATAAGTTTACAAAGTTCGGTTCTTTCGTAAACTTGAACCTAACTGCTAACTAACCGAACTTTGAATTCGGTTTCTGCGATAGAATTGTGAAGTTACCGAACTTAACAAACAAAAAAAATGTGAAGTTCCAGCATCTATTGGCTAAGTTCGGTTACTTTGTAGTTTTAAAATTTTTTGCGAAAAAACCGAACTCTATTGGCTAAGTTCGGTTATTTTGGAACACAACATAGTGGCCACAACAACACAGTTCGGTTAGACTGGATTTGTTTTTTTCTCGGTTCTAAGGGTGGAGTTCGGTTACTTTGTAGTTTTAAAAATTTTTGCGAAACAACCGAACAGAGAGTTCGGTGACTTAGTTATAAATCCAATAGAACCGAACTGTTCTTCGTGTTCTTCATTTTCAAGAAGTTCGGTTAGTAAACTAGGGTTTTTTGGAAAATCGGCCTAACCGAACATGGCTCTGTAACTCCTATTAAAACCCTATTTTAATGGTTTCTATTCGATTGAAGCAATCAAAATCAAATTAAAGTGAAGGGTTTGTTGGAAAATACCTCCGGAGTGGTCCCATGGCAGAATCAGGCTGCGACTGGCGTCTTTTATACTCGATAAAATTATCACGTAACAGAACTTAATTGTGATTGCATTAATGTTGTTACATTTCTTAAATAGGCGGTGGTGGTGGTGGTGGGAGGAGGTGGTGGTGGTAATCGGTGGTTGGTGGTGGTGATAATCGGAGGTGGTGGTGGTGGTAATCGGCGGTGGTGGTGGTGGTAATTGGTGGTTGGTGGTGGTAATAATCAAAGGTGGTGGTGGTGGTAATCGGCGGTGGTGGGCGGTGGTGGTGGGAGGAGGTGGTTATATATATAGGTGGTTATTATGTTGGTTTTAAATTAAATTAGGTTAAAGGTAGGTTAGTCATTTCAACGTTTTAGGACACCCCTTATCACTATATGGAAGGTGGCTGAATAAAACCATGGTTCCCTCAAAAAAACCATGGTCCCTAAAATATCATTCAACTTTAACCAGGGGGATCAGCTAGAAGGGAATTTTAGCTCAGGCCCGTTATACAAAAAAAAAGGCTGGTGCTGGAACAGAAATTTTCTTCAGTTTTACAGACAGGTAGGAGTTCGTCTATTTGGAAGGGTGCATTTACCGACTTTAGAGGGAGAATACCGGATTACATTGTCGGCTTTGTCAACTGCATTTACTTACATATTATTAACAAGTGGAAGTTGGTTTTTACTAGGCAAGTAGAGGGAGACAATAGAGATTCAACCAGAACTTCAAATGAGAGCAGAAAAGCCAAAAGGATCAATTATCAATTCTCCACAGACCATTATCGTGTTTCCTCAAAATCTCTGTTTATATGTCAAGCACTACCAACCCTATGTAAGTTGCAAGAGGGAAGGGTTTATATATATATATCGTGAAAAATATAAGAAAATTTCTGGATTGATATTTCAATTATTTTGACTTCGATTTTGATTTTTTCTTCCTGTTTCCTGAAAGAATGAGTGAGATCCCAAGACCTCGACTAAATGCTTGGTTAAAGAGAAGCCGAGATTGGAAGGTGGATGCGAATGGGAACCATGAAATAAATACTACTGGAGCAAATATAACCAATCCCATTGCAGCATCATATAGTCGAGCAAACTCACGTACTGAATCCCATAATCCCAGATGCTTTATGATCCATTTCCATGTAATAGCAATCTGTGTCAAAGAGATCAAAACAATAATGTGGTCAGCTTTCAGTGTTAAATTTGCTCCAAAAAAAAAAAGGATATACCAATGAGATTAACATGGGTCGGAAAAGCAATATAGATGAAAAGGCAACAGGAAAGTTAACTTACAGATAGAATGGCCCAACCAGTTGGAATAAATGCTAAGATACCAGCAAACAAATCTGGTACTGATAATTTAGTGAAAACAACGACCAATGTAACTAAAACAATAAGCCCAATGGCTGTGAGTCCCTGTACGAATCGCAGCAGTATGCTCGACTTTCTTGGGACAAAGGTGAATATCTGAAAAAGAAAAGAAGAAAAAATACCCATGAGATTTAAGAGACAAACTTGAAAAAACCAGGCCTAAAGCAAATGTCAAAGAAAAGTCCTATTAAAGGTGAAAATTTTAAGGATGATGGAGCACTGAGGCACACCTTGAATATCATGACAAATGCAACCAGTATAACCCATGAGAATCCATAGACCTGGAAGAAAATGAAACAATAAGTTGTCAGATCGAGAAAAACTCAAGCAGGATGGTAACATCCAAATGTAAAACTTATCTGTCCCTCGAAAGCAAAAGCATTGGAGTGAGAAGTTACCGTAAGTGATGTGTTCGTTCCAGTTAAATGGAGTTTATAAACAATGCCATACTGGAAGAAGAAAAATCTCAGACTCAAGATTGTTTCCAAGATACGTCCTCTCGTGGTTTGGATATGACTCTACAGAGATAAGAATGTTTTGTTCCATTAAAGTGCTCAAACTTTCCCAATTGACAAAAACATTTCTGCAGAGAATTATCAGTGGAAATATATTTAAACTTTCCCAATTGGCTTATGAGAAACTTCATCCTTTAAAACTAAACAAATATATTTAAGGGAAATTGTGCTACTCAACCTGCTCTTCCTCCCACCAAGATTCCCAGCTTTTGTCTCCCTTGGCCCCTACTCCACCTTTATAAAGAAGCCAACTTGTCCAATCATCGAAGTCCTCCACATTTCTATTTATGACATGAAAGTGATAGTAACTTTAGATTAGGTGGCTGAGAAGCTATCAGTTTCGACTACCCTTCAAGTTAGACGTTAAATAATTCTTTTGGGTGAGAAAATTCTACAAGGTGTAATCCATAGTCAAAAGAATCTCATCCAGCAGTTTCAAGCACATTTTGAAGTTAACAAAAAAGTTTCAAACATCCATTTTAAATAAAGGTATTTTGTGAGGATGCTACAAGGTTATATTTTCACAAGAGTCTTCTGCAGCTTTTGGATCATCTCAAAGTGGACCTAATCAAGCATAGAGCATCCACAACGTTGTATGCTAAAATGGTATGGTGTAAGTTACCATTTTAGCATACAAGTCACAACGGGGAGAATATTAAATATAACAGGTGGAGAATCAAACATATCCCGTAAGTCTACGCGGGGTTTAAAACTCATCTTAAAGTCAGGAGATGTTTAAAACACCTCCTAACTCTAGGATGAGCTTCAAACCACACCAAAAAAATTGATTTTAACATGACGGGGTTCTAAACTCCGTGTTCCATTTGATTTATAGATTTTTGGTCATGCGGAGTTTAAAACTTCGTCTACCATTTGGGTATACTATTTGATTTATAGTCTTCCCACTGCCACCCTCTATACGGTACAAATACCAATTAACCAGACCCGTTGTGGATGCTCTAATAAAGTTAATTCAACGTCTATAGAATTTAAAGAATGTCATAAAACTTACTTTTGCCACTCAAACCCAGAGGGGTTGAAGATATAAGGAGCAAAGAGCCATGAGAAGACTAGGAACCAACTGCTTATTGTAATCAATACATAGGAAATACCACCACCGTCTGAATAACCATAAGCTATGAAAACAACAAGGAGTAGCGCAACTTCAAGCCTGCAAACAAGGAAAACCAGAGTCAGAGAAAAAATTGTAATGAAATAGTAATGTAAAAACAAATCGTAAACCACAAAGAAAGCTACAGCACGAAATAGACTTACGCCTTCACAAAATGACTTCGTGAATAAAGCCTATAATTCTCAGCAAACTTGATATGTTCCACAACAAATCCTCTACCAGTTGCTTTGTACTGTTTGAAAATTTAGAATAGAATGTAATTACAAGCGCCATGAAAAAGAAAACATTCTACGTAAATAGACAACATACTTTTGCCCCGCCATGTAGGATTGTGCGACCAAAATAATGAGTTCTGGTCCCAAGAGAGAATGTGAAGAAAACTGAACACAGCTGGAGCTGCATGACAATGAAACTCAAAACAGCCTGCAAACATTTAGACCAGCATTAAAAACAAGGAAGTTGTAAAATCTTATTGGGCCGGTGACTCCATACATAAAGTTCCAGAATACAGTCTAACTGTAAAACTTCCATATATGAATACTCTGTATAGAAATAACCTTAACCTCCATATGGGAATAAAATCCTAGAATATTGAAAAAGTATGTACTAGGATATTGAAAAAAATCTAGTATATTGAAAGTCATACTTTTTCTACGTCCCAATTAATATATATTTACCTCCCATACAAGAATAAGTCACATATCAGAGAAAATGTAGATCCAGATTGAAGATTATATGAGTTGTGCTTATTAAACCTAGTATTTATGCATGCAAGGTAAGCATAAATGAAACTTTAATTACTACATCTCTGGAGACATAATTGTGGCTTCTTGGTACTTGTATAGATAAAATCAGAATGTCATGTTTTCCAAGTAAATAACCTCTTTATGTGAGTAAATTTGTATAGTCCCAGCTCAAAAACATTAGGGAATACCTTCACCAATCCCAACTCAAGTATAAAGCCCATAATCATTGGGACTGCAGTAAATATTCCGATCTGGACCAAAAATTGAGCATTTAGAGCAGCAGTCAGTGAAATATTATCTGACATCTTTGCTTCACGTGAAATTCCACTATCAAGTCCAGAGAGAGCCTGAAAAATTATACGTTACGTAACATTAGACTAAGAATTTTGAAAGCAAAGGTACTTCAACAATTCATGTGAAAGATGGAAGCAAGTTTGTAGACTTACAAGGTAAGCCCTTCCATATAAGAAAATGTATACAGTAAGAACAGTCATCTGCATCATACCAACATTTTGTTAAAATTATCCACATACAACTGTGTAAGTACGTAACACTATCAAAAAGAGAGTCTTAAAGGTGCAAGGAAAGGAATAAAAAGATGCAAAAAGAATTGCTTACCATGGTGCACACATAAAAACCCACTGTTGTAAAAAAGAAAGACAACATTCTAAAGAAGTCGAATAGTTGGCCTATCCTGTACACATCTCTGCTTAAGACTTGCTCACCATTCCCACCTGCCACTTTACCTTCGAACAACGCAATTTGATTGAGACCAACATCCCTTCCTTTTCCAACCTGCAAAATGATCCGCCTTCAGAAAATTAGTGGAAGGGTCTTCTTAGAGAAACAAGCATGAGACTGCGGTGAAATTTAACCTGAATGTATTCATGGTGTGTGATGTTACCCTGTCGCAGGGTGGAGTTAAATCCTGCACAATTATGTAATCAGAACTCAATTTGGAAGGAGGAACCACTCATGAATAAGTATAAAACACTTACATATGAAAGGAACTATTTCATAAAGACACTTGCATAAGATGAAATTCGAGGCGCAGCATTTGTATATAGTTGATTACGTATCCCGGAAATACAAAATAAAAATTGACCTAAAAGGAGATGGGACAATTAAATTCTTCTTACCAACAAGAAAAGTGAAAATTGTTGTCACTAATACCCAGAGATGATAAATTTTGAAACTCCTAGTAAGGATATAATATATAAAGCATATGGGTTCAAGAATCAAAATCAATATGATCCACCTACTTAATTTGAGACCACTTGACATGCAGAATGAAGAAAGATGATGGTATCTGTGAGAGATATGGGTATAAAATTAAGCTTCTAATTAGGTAATTCCAAGGCTGATGATTGATTGGAGAAAAACAAAATAAGACAGACAAACTGATGAAGCCATGAAACACTCTAAACAACAATCAAACAACTGCGAAGCTACCTTAAGAGTTTCATTCTTGACGGAGGAAATCTTTAATTAAAAGTGTCCCAATCAAGACAGAACATTATCTTTGCTGAAAACGAAGCACATCATAAAAGACAATTGTTTGAAAACTAGTCCACAAATACCTGCAAAAATATCCTCACTGATATTGATAACACGCGATGCCTTACTAATTCCACCTCGGGATATATGAAATATCCGATCAAACACATCAGGATGACCATAATGCATGCGGACCCTGTAAGAAATAGAAAGGCGTTATCAGTGCTTTCTTTCAGTGAAAATATTGTGCCCTCTCCAGAAAAGTTATCTAAACCTCTATGTTGTTTAAATTTTCAATAGAGGGAGTTGGTGCGGTTTGTTTTTGTCTGGAACGTTCAAACTACACATCGGATTTTTAAAAAAATAATCACTTCGATTTTTGACAGAAGTTAATATCTGACATCAGTATGAGCCTATGAGGGCTGAGTCACACAGCCCAACCTAGGTCAAAGTAATTCAAGACGATGAAGGCCTGTTGGAAGGGGCCTCAGAGAGGGTGCTGTGGACCTCAAAATATACAACGATATGGCTCCTTAGCAATTGACACTTCCAACTTCTCTATAAACATAAAAAGGAATGTGCGGTAATTTTTTTTACACTATACGATCAACAACTTGTACAGAGAATTTCAATGCATCTACCACAATGTATACATCAAAATGCTTAAGAAAAGTATTAATGAACCACTTACTTGAGAGGATATGCCAGAACGCGTTGACCCAAGGTGACAAAACTAGTTTCTTGATTGGACATAAACCAAGCTAAACAAGAAACACTGCAAAGATCCCCCAATAATTGATAAGAGATACATTCGAGAGGAAAACTGATAAACATGTGACTGTGAAGATAAACAATTCCCTCCCTACCTTCCAGTAAATACATGCTCTCTAACCCCGAGAATAGTTGGAGGTCGAAGACCATGATCTCCTTTGAATTCCTCAAGAAGATTTCTCAATTTCATAGCCTCCTCAAGGTAGTTATCCTACACCCCACAGATGTATGATTACTACGAGTAGAACGAAGAAATTTGCAGAACTTGTTACTGGGAGGTGCACATAAACCTACAATTGTAAGTTAGGATATGCTAGGGAAAATTTGTTACATGGCACATGCAGGTAGCGTCGAGTTAATTATAACTTAACACTACTCGAACCATGGCTTCCACTCAGGTTACTCTTAGAAGGTAGTACTTTTTAAGTTGGCTAAGTTATCGTCCTGAGAGAATATTAATCTGAAAAGACTTTCCAGTATTTTCTGCTTTTTTTTTACATATAGCCAAGGTCGCCAAATCCTTTTGTTAACCATTTTTCGGTAACTTCACAAGTGGAGGTATATACTGACATGTTTTCAGGTAATACAAAAGCAAACTCAACTCACATGATATGCTCACCTGATTCATGTCGATAGTTTGAATAGCTTCTCCCCGAGTGAAGATTATAGCATGGTTTTGGTTTTCAGGTTTCCCTTCTCCGAGCTTTGGATTTCCAGGCAGCTTGATAGAATATATTTCCTGCATGAATGAGACAATTTCAATTATCAGTTTTGAAAAAGAAAGGAAAACAACATATAAAACATGTAACAAATGTAACATGAAAAAACATGTAGCTTTAAACAACCGAACAGATGGAAGTCGCGGAACTCGGGTCTCGAACTGACAGAAAAAAAAGGCCATTTTAGATATAAAAAGGTTGCTTCAGGTTTGCCAGACCAGCAAAAACAAGGAGTTCCAAACACACTGCCCAACACTAGGCATCTTGAGACTTATCAGTGAAGATAAATATTATTAAACAAACCAATAATTTTTACATATATAGACTGCTTGTTAGAACTCACCTGATCCTTCCCATTCAGATCAGCTTTTACCAGCTTTGAGTAAAATTCTTTTTTGATCTTTCCATCAGTTGTACCACTCTCTTCCTCGTGTATAAATGCAACTCGAAGGGCTTCATTTCTATTAATAAACATATAAACGAAACCTAGAAAAGTGTTAAAAGGATATACTTATTTTGGACCTTACAAGTATGACCAGTTAAGCATACAATAACCACATGCAATAAATCGTTGCAACACACAGATACCAAACCAGCTTAAGTACTTGACATTGGTATTACATAAACAAGATAGTAGTTAAATTGTTGTGTGTGCTCTCAACTTCATAGCACAAAAAGGGGAGCAAGATATTAAACCATATACTGTAAAAGAGAAATATTAAAAGAAATAGTAATATTTGAAAAATAAAATAAACCTCTGCAACAGAAGTGCGATATCAGCTGCTTGGGGAGCTTTATCCTGTTTCTGCTTCCCATAAATTTGGCATGAAATCACATATGTAAATTTTAGATCTGCCTGGGCTCGAGCTTCACGAGATAATTCAAACCCTTGTGTTGTAGGAAATCTGGATCCTGAATAACCATTGTCTGCTGCAATGAGATCAAATTTTATGCATTAATATCACCCGACACCCATTCAAAAACAATCCCCTCAACTAGACACTACTACTTGCAAGGGCATTACCTTCAATTCTTCTCTTTTCTAAATAGCTTTGTAACATCAGGGCCCTTCTATAATACATCATACCACGTACTGCATAAGATAAGAAATGACCAAGCACAACCGGAAGAAAATGGCATGAGTATTTTCAAATGCAAACGCATACAAAGCACTAAAAGTCCCTAAATTTCCAGCTGTAGCGATTCGGAGTCTCCTGAAAAATATTTGTACTTTAAGTTTAACTAACCTGTCCTTGCTAAAGTTTGGCCGCGATAAGATACCCAAAACCGAAGCTCCAAGTTATCAGTGGGGCTCGCCAGCAGTTCTTCATCTTTGATGGATACTTCCCGACCAATCCGTTCCAAAAAGTTAAACCACTCATCTATGAAGTAAATTGAAGTCATTGTTGAAATACTAATCAGAGAAACAACAATTTTTAACCATTTGGAACTGAACTTTAACTACCATGGGTAGCATCTAGGAAAAAAAAATCAATTATAAGCTGAAACATATGCTAGCACAAGGAGAAAAACGTTACCTTTAAATATTGTCTTAAGATAAAAAAGAGTAGAAATTCCATCATCATTTTCATCCATCAACTCATCTGAGCTATATAGCACAGTCTCGCCATAGTATGGGGTGAATACACTGTTTTGAAGAAAAAAAAAGAACATTCAGAACATTTAAGACAGCATCGAATAAAAATCCAAAAAATCTTCAGTTTCTATGTTATTATACGCACCAGAATGGAATCATTTCTGAAACAGGCTTCGCCACAGGCATGTCCATGAATAACGAATTCGTAAAGAACTGTAATCTTCTCCGTGCTTCAAGATTTTTTGGAATATTATCTCCTGAATCCGTTACAGTAAGAAATAGGTATAATCGGTGCAACTGCTCTTTCTGTGATGAAAATACAGAATATATTGTCAAATTCTGTACAACAAAATCAAAATAGGAAGCAGGCAAAACAACAGGCTAAAAAACTCACTATTTCTGGACTGTTGGGCCACTGTATCCTAGAAAATAAGCGGCCTTCATTTCTAGCTTTCACAAGAATATTCCATGTATCAAGCTGCTCCCTGAGATAGTAAGTTGGTCCATTAAAAAGATTAGGTCAAAATTGTGTGGAACCCATGTTACTATTATTTTGAAGTCACGTCTGCATATACCTTAAATTGGATGACACCAGATCCTGTGTAACAACTTCATACAACTCATACATTGCTTTTGCGGCACCTCTTGCAAGCTCAGGAGTCGGATCAAGTTTCTGCACATACCCATTTTTATAGTTCAGGTCAATAAATTTATAACATGGTACAGATAAATAAAAGGGAAAATAGAATAGTATGACATCTGCAGTGATTGAAAACTAGATACAAAACCAATCAACCAAGCTAAACACCACTGTCGTATAAGCCCCATAATCACCTAACTGAATTGTGCTTGAGAAGCTTGGGAAAAACCAAGTGATCAACCTAGGCCAAATTCCATAATAAAACACCTCCATAACAGTCTTAATAACCGAGATGATCAATTCTTGGCCACACCTCTAGAGATCACTTAAGCAGTTGTGAGGTGAGTTGGCTTAATGGAATTTTTTATGCTACTCCCTACGTTGTCAAAGGCGAGCAAGGCGACGCTTAATATACAATGCAAGGTGCATGATTCATAGGGTGGGGTTCTTGCATCATTTCAAATCCTCATATTTTAGCTTGCCAAGAATCACTGCCCTTTCTGATTGGAAAGCTAAAACATGCAAATCCTTACTACTCCTAATTGCTTAGAGCAGGGTTGTTAATTTAAATGGTTCATGGGCATGCACATCAGATTTATGGAAAACAAAAGCATAAATATTTAGGTTAGTAGAATTCATAATAAGTCCAAAATTTAGAAACAATTACCAGGAGCCCAACCAATGCAGTAAACCTTGACAACACTAGGGGAAGCTTCTTCATATTTAAGGTTACAAGGAGTGAACCATTCAACACGCTGTCATTGATCTCACGGAAAATCTTTTCAACCCTACATGACGTGAACCAGGTTTAGAGCATTTCATTTTTCAGGATGTATTAAGCATAATATGGTACAAATAAACATAATTTGGAGCACATCAAACAAGCCGATAATGTTGAAAGGGTTTAAATAATCCCATACCAAAGTCTTCCTTCACCCTCTACTAAAGAGTGCAAGATCTTTTCTATACTGTAGTAACATTCCCTAACGGCTTCTGCCATATACTCTTCCCTACATATGCTGGCCCAGAGATCTGCTTGTGAATCCTTGCACACCGTAGCTAAATCCCTTGCTAGCAAGATCTGGAAGGTCGGAGAAAGCAATATTTCTATGTCAAAGAGATGGAGAAGATAATACTGCATTGGTAAAAAAGATGCCCAAGATATACTCAATTAATTTTAGGATTGCATGTTCAAAAAGCACACCTTACTGCTCAAAAGAAACAAGGGCCACTGAACTAATCTAAGACTTCCAGAATTGCTAGGTATGCAGAGCAAGTCCCTTTCCCTGATAAACATGGAAAACACAAAATAATCAGTAGGTACCATATTCATATGTGTGGTAACATGAGTTCTAAGTAGTTCTAAGTAAATTATAAACGACCCCATACGCATTCTGGAATTCCATTTCGCTGATAGACTTTTGCTTTGAAAAAGATTGGTTTGGTATTACAAACTGTCATGCCACTTACCGGTTACTAATATAATCTTCTTCACGCAAGCTTTCGATGATCTCATTCCAGAAAGGAGAGAATACAGATGCATAAGCCTTATTTATTTCTTCGGAATCCTGAATTAAGCATATAAAATATTCGCTTGCACGATTAGTACATTGTAAGTATGTCAGAAAATTGTTAAGAAATATCCAAATATCCAAAGAGAAGGTCCGAGGTTTTTCATTTTCTATTTTTTAAGAAACGGAGAAATTTAATGTTGATGCTTGATTATAGCATTATTGAATCCTCTGCCACTTGCATTCTGGTTTATATAAATATATATGCAGAGGACTTCACTTAATATCGAAGCAATTCAGAATAAGAATATCAGAGAGTTACCTGAGATTCACTGTCAACAGGCATCCTGTGAGATCAAAGATCAAAGGTGTTTTTTAAGATTTAAAAGACACAAGAGTATAAAATCTGTTATAAGCTAATAAATATAAAGGCAGATACCTTACTGCCTGAGAAGACACAAGCTTTTTCGCAAAGGCTGCTGGAAAACTTTCAAAACGTTTGTGTAGCATTTCAAGTGTCCGTATCTGCCATAGGCCCATAAGTAAACATGGATTCTTCAGTAGTCTTAGTAACTAAAGTGGATATTCACAAGTGCATGGAGGCTCTTTGATGCAGTCATTATGTATGAAGGTACTGTAGTTAATTTTATGCCTTAAGTGGTTGGATAATCGGTCTGTCCATCTCACATAAATCAATTTCGAAATTTGAAAAGAAAGAGATTGTTACCTCCCCTAACCGTGCACGAGCACCCATCACACCGCCAATAATAGCAGATAAAAGAGTGTACCAAATGTGAATGTCCATAATGTAGATCTGCATAATATCTTACAACTTTATTATGGATGTCTAAAAACAAGGGCATATATTTTAGGACTCTAGAGTACTAATTTACTATGACATTTGCCCATGAGGGAGGTTCCAGTAACATGTTAATTCGACATTGTGTTGACAGTTTCGACTTTGTCGGATCCGCTGGGTCCACATGGGAGCTGATTAGAGGCTAGCTTTTTCGAAGAATGATCTTTTCATTGCAAACAACATCCTCACTAAATAATAGTGGATTCAGGAACATGTAATCTTACCAACTATCGATATCAAATCAATGGTTGATAAGTTATTCATTCAACCATTAAATTTCACTTATAGCATGATATAGTCCAAAAATCTCATGAATTCGTGATTCTTTCTAAGTATAATCTACCTTACCAAAAACAACCTTGCCACAAAAAATTTACATTTTCATTCACTGCCCTGTGGAGACCACAAGAAACTACACCACAATGTGAATATATATTAGCATTTCTACGGCTCTCTCTTCTTTATCCAGACACTTAGGTTTCATGGGACGTCACATCTATCCTTGTAAGACATTAATACTTAAGCATACCTTCTCATGATAAATGGAGTTTAAGAATAAGGAATTAACTCACAGCCACAACAGGAGCCCATACGCTAAGAACCGTCAAGGCATTACCGTTGTCTGCCAAATGATATCGCAGACATATTACTAAAGTAAATATCATTCCGACTCTAATAAAAAGATAGTTTACCGGTACAAAATCAAGCATCAAAGAAGTGGAAAATCAGAGCAAAGATGGGCAGCAGTTAAGTTAAAATTTCATCTGGTTTCACGCAAATAACTAATGAAGGAAAATAATCAATCAACCAAAAATTGTCAAAAAAAATAAAAAATAAAATCAAAATTCTACATAAATATATAAATAAATGACTTACTCTTTGAGATGATACTATGCCAGGAGTACTGTAAATTCCGGAGGCCGATAATCACATTTGTAGGCTTGACTAGAGGCTGTATCTATATAAGGAGATAATGACAAGTCAATGGAATACTAGTCAAAAAATAGTATTTGATAGTTGATTGTTTAATACAATGATAAGAACATAGGAACCTCACTGAAGGAGATCAATTGTGTGACATTAAGGCGTACCTGAAGAAAGTAGGCAAATGTGAATTTACACACAAAGACAACTAACCAGTAGCACACGTATCTGCATTTTCGCAAGAACTTGTTAATATATTTCACAGAACTTGAAAATGTTTCAATTCCAGGTAACAGCTGTAACAGGCAACATTGGCTCAAGGCTTCATTCAGATCAAGCGACTAGCTCATGGTCGAAGGAGGTAGGCCCAAACCCAGTATGTGGCGAAGGGGAAGTAACCAAATGTTTAGGCATTACAATAGCAACAATACATGTTTCTATATTCCTCAAAATGCCAAAGTGTGAAAGAGAGTCGGGCAGTAGAAAAGAATGCTACATATCAAGCCAGTATATATTCATGATGTATTAATAGCTAAACAATATTCCTTCACCGCAATAAGAAATTGACTATGCATTAATCATGGAAACTACACCTATATGGTATACCAAGCCAACGAATAATGGATACAAAAGTTTTGGAGTATATGCACATTCGAGTTAGTGGTTACCTCGAATAATCACCCATCCTCTCAAACAGGCCACGACCCACAAAGTATCGCTCCTGAAAAACAGCAACAATCTCAATAAACATGGACAAGCAGATCTTGGTTTTCTAATACAATTATGATCTAAAAGGTCAATTGGGAATAAACATACCTCATAAATCCACTTGAAAAACTGAAAGAAGGACTGATTAGTCCTTTCTGACAAAGTGTGAGAAGCCGGAAACTTAAGAAACAATGCAAGAAATACTCGCAAAGCAGCATAAACACTCAAAATAAGAATATATAACCGAAAATAGTTAGAGTTCTGGTCCTTCCTCTCTTTAAGAACCATCCTGAAATATGTAAAGGTCTATATTAGTTATGAAAAACCTTTTTGGCAACACTACTTTTAAAAGGTTTCCTAGGAGGCGAAGTGGATAAGGGACTCACACGTAAATATATGTTATAGCTACTGAACTGATGCCAAACCAAAAGAAGCGAATAAAAAGGCGTGAGAGCGCCATTCCTCTCGCTGTAGTATAAGCCCCAAACATAAGCAGGACATCAAGAGAACCTACATAGCAACAAACAATAGTTCAGAATATTTTAAGTTGAAAGATAGTGATAATGAAAGTACAAACTGCAAAGGCAAACAGCTTACTCTCTATGAAGCACATGACAGCAAATGTTGGTCCAATACTGAGTACTTCCTTGAAAGTATTGAGGTCCATTCTTCCGTCATTGAAAGCTATAATTGTCAGACTCTGTAGATATAGAAACAAGCACGCCTCTATTACTAAACCATTGAAAAGCAAATAATATGGACCGGCTGACCAACTTTCGTCAATCGAATGTAACACACCTGAAACATTAAGACCAAAAATATCCATAGTCGATGGAAACTTCGATAAAGGTGAAGAAATGTCCGGTGCTCCACAAAACTGCTTTTAGCTGTCTGCAAGAGTTCAAGAAAAAAACTGAGCACCCAAAAATAATTACTACGAGACAAGGGGATTACATAGAAATGAGTTCCTCTTACCCTTTTCCGCCCTTTAGGGTGCAATAGAAACGAACTGTCCTTCTTCATTGGCCATTTCAACTCAAAGCAAGTAGGAGACCTGCAAATACATCGAGAATGACAACAATACGAACAAGTAACCAAGTAAGAAGCCTGAGCTTATAGAAAAGTCAGGAAAGACAAACCAGAAATACTCATTGAAGTCGTCGTAATTCCTCCAATCTGAGTGTGCAGCTTTCCCACTGTTAAGTATAGAAGTTTCCTGCAGATAAATCAGTGAGATGGAAGAACTGTTCAACTAAGAACAAGCATACAGGTAACTTAACAGGTTAGTTAGCAGATATAACATGTTGGCGAAAAATATTTATGGTGTTTAAAATCCATTCACATAGCTTATGTCGTATTCTCCCACTGATTCTACAGAGTGCTTTACATAGAGGAATTCACCTACTGATAAATAATTCCAACTCAACCTCTACAGATCCGCCACGATAAATGATAGTGGCAGCATACAAAAGACAAACTAGCATTACATGCATAAACACAGTAGAAAGCATGCACATGTCTCCTATCTTAATTAATCCTTAAGATGGGAATTCCACTGCTGTACGTGGTATCATAACCAATGGTCATATAATAAAGAAAAACCACTTTATTAAATCTGTCATTGATTTGGTGAACCCATAAGTACTTGCAGTTACACATCAAATAAGAAAATGATGCACTAACCTTTGCCATTGTTTCATAAATGGGAGAAATGACTTGTTCAAGGTAAGACACAGAACCATTATCACCAGTACAGCTTTTAGCTGGTTGCGCCTCGCTATGGTCCAATTTCTCATTTAGCTCTTCTGCCATCTGCTTATCCAAGAAAGTTGAATCTAAGAAGGTATATGTGGAGTTTTCAAATACTATTAGAGGGGAACTCCATCTTAGGTAAAAAATTATGCCAGCAGCCTTATAATACACATGCTACTTTAGTTAATCAATTTGATTATATATTATATCGATACAAATGATAGAATCAAATAGGCATTAGACAACTTACCATGGAAAACAGACACATATGTGGCTGTTACTATGCAGGTGAAAATCTTTTATAATCAAATATTTTAATCTGAACGTATTTGTGGAAAATCTGAATGCAGGTGAGCTAGTCTTGGTCATAGTTACTGGATAAATTGGTATACGTGACTAATCAATATGCACAGAGACACTTACATGGTGAAATATATAACAAATGCATTCCGGAAGAAAGCGGACATTTGCAGCCTCCCCCCAAACACAGAAGTATAAAGAAACCAAAAAGAGTTTCCTGTCCTTGTTTATCGCTTCTAAACTGCTGAAAGTAAGATATGTTAGTTTCAATATCAGCATATGAAGAACGGGAAATATTTTTGAAAATACATGAGGATTGCCAACTTCAGGAATTACCTGTTCCAAACAGGGTGTATGTGCAAATATTTGCACCATTTGATGTAATTATCCAGTACTTTTAACAAAACCTCAGTAACAGCTTTCTCATCTATCTTCTATCAAAGAGTAAGAAAGAGTATTGATCAGTTTTAGCAACATCTTACCTATTGACAGTCCACCCCAAAACCTGGTATCTAACTTAAGTGTTCCATTTTGGATCAGAAAATAGTATTCCCTCCTTCCCTAAAAAATTGATACTTTTCCTACTTGCACATTTTTTAAGGAAACAATACGAAATAATAACTTTTTAAGTTTTTCTTCCAATTATTATACCCTTGAATGTAATACCGTAAAAACACTTAGAAGTGGCATATATCTCAAATTAAAGAAAGATGTATGTAAATTATATATCATTGGATGCTTTTTAAAAGACATACACGAGTATAAACATGACTATCACATTATTTGCATTTGCTAGAGTAAGATTTAACAACCCTAATTATAAAAAAGAATTACTTTGTAAGTATATCATCTAAAAAAAGAAAAGTATCAGTTATTAGGGGACAAAAAAAAAGTATCACTTATTTAGACGGAGGGAGTACAAGATAATCAACACAAGTTTAAATGGTAAAGTTTAGTTAAAGTTGGGAGCATCTTACTGGCTCAGTTCCAACAGGTAGGCTAAGACGAGTTTGTGCGTTTGCAACAGAAAGAATTACATTCTCGCGCTGGTTCTTGATATTGTCTTTCTGTCAGCAAAAAAATTGGAAAATAGAGTGCCGATCAAGATTCAGAAGAAATATTTCCGAAAGGAGAAGCCATAATATATTAAAAAGGAGTAGCCACATTGGAATCTGATTAACTAAAACAGTTTATATATCACACAAGTTAATGTGCACATTTTGGTGCATGAACATCATTTCTCAACGCATTCTAAAGATGAAAAACAGTTCACAAGCACTCACTCAACCAACATATCCAAGCTTGAAGCGAAATGACAACTCTTATGTATAAAATTGTGTAAGATTGCCAATGAACATACGGGAAAATCTTTGTACACACTAACACACATACCTGGAAACCAAACACATATTCCAAGAGATCAAACATATCGAGATTTCGCATCCCAGAAACCTCGACGTCAGCAGGCAGTCTAGGAAAAGATTCGGTGTATCTTATTGCAGATGTTGCAGCTTTAACCTGGGAAGGTCACAAACACAAAATAGAAGATAATCACATACAGTAAAAACTCCATATATTTATAAATAATCATGGTCCCAACTTGGGCCAGTTGTAAATAGTAATAAACTCCATATTTTAATATTAATTGATTTTTCTAGTCCCACCATAAGGAATTTACCTCCATATATTAATATAATTTACATAATCGGAAAATTATTGATCTTCTTACATCAAAATTTAAGATAAAGAAAAATATGTAGCTATTAGTTGTTTGAGAAAATGATGCAATTTTTTGGATTGTTATCGCATCTTTTGATTTGCGTATGCGTAAGACCTCGTTATTATGTGCACCTTCTTGTTGAATCCAAAATATTTCCAACTTGTCGAGCAAGTTTAAAGCTTCTTGTCGAGCAATTTTTTGTTGGTATACCTCCCTATATTAATACACTCCATATATTAATAATTTTGTGAAGTCCCAAGGCTATTAATATATGGAGTTTTTACTGTACAACTCTTGAGATAATAAAGCATAAGATCATTTCAAAGTTTCCATAATATTATGAGTAAGCTGGTAAAGATGTAGAGTGAGCTAAGGACATAACTACTAACTAGGTTAGGGAAGAGCACTCCCAGTTCTAACGGCTGTTACCTCAGTTATAGCAACTAATTGGTTACACTAAGTACATGACCCTGTGACTGAATTACAGGAGCGCCTGAACATGCAAGCTTGACAAGTTGTCTTTTAGACTTTTACAGTTAACAGTTATAGAGACGGAAGAGGTAAATAAAATGAGAAATCATAACTCACTTCTGGGAACATCCCTATAGCATTGGTCAAAGATGGTGCGCCCAAGGGCACTATATTATATGTATTAAGTTCTCCTGTCAATGCTCCGTCTGTTTTTTTGATTCTACGCAACTGTACAAACAATAAAAAAAAAGAGGGTAGTCATTTTTCAGTATAGCTGTACAAGCATCAACTGCTGATAGCAACTAAAATTGCAGCCTGAGCAAGAGGAATAAGACAATGCATTGATTTCAGATTGTTGTAAGAGTAAATGCACCACACCTCCTCCATAATTTTCTTGCCCACGCCATCAGGATCTGCACCTTTGTGTAGTGCCTCCATAACAACAATTAAAGCCCTCAGGGTGGCGAATATCTTTTTCATTTCTAATGATCTGTGTTCCAGCCTGCAAGAAGGAAAAACATTCTGAACGAAAAGGCTACATTAACTTAAAAACTAGCAATTATGGTGGGTCTCCTCAAGTCGACTCCAGCATAGAATTCCAACGACGGCTCAAGATAAGTGGACAGCATGCTCAAATGACACACACACACACAGAGAGAGAGAGAGAGAGAGAGAGAGAGAGAGAGAGAGAGAGAGAGAGAGAGAGAGAGAGAGAGGTTCTAAGTTCGAGATCAGGATCTTAATAGACAGCCCAAAAAATGCCTATGCATAAGCACATACTTCAAAGAATAGAAGAAAAAAAATGTGACTACAAGAACATACTCTCCCAGTGTAACACTAAATGTTCCAGATTCTCTCCATTTCTGTTCTTCTTTCTGAATATCATCCACCCTGTGCCTTCTCTTGTACAGGAGATAAAATTCCCATAGGCGCTCAATATCACGGTTGCGATCAATTCTTTCCCCATCTCTCTTGGAAAACTTTTGCTGCAAAATATCATCAACCATTTGAAAGTACGATATGAAATTAAAACAAAGACTGAGATGACTATAGTTAGACTGAGCTTGCATAAAATTTGTGTAAGCCAGAAAAGATGCAGATGAAAAGAATAAAGTCAGAAAAGACAAACTGCGGTAATACCTTAATAACCGACAATAAACCAGTTTTGAACTGGAGTACACCTCTGCCATCACTATTGTGATCCAGATCATGTGCCATTGAATATGCTTGCTCGCACACTGAATATAAAAAAAAACACAATGATAAATACCAGCATATCAACAGCTCCAACTCCCAAAACAAATACCAGCTAATAGTGTGGAACTCCACTAACATGAACATAATCTCACCAATAACAAAGTAATAACTTTGTAACCTATGCAGGTGATAGAGTCCGCAAACAAAAATAAAAGACTTGTCTGCTATCAATTCCATAAAAATTCCTTTTCATGCAAGGACAGGTTGGTTCGAGGACCCCTTGGTCAATGTAAAGTAGGTCCTGATTCCGGGACGGAGCCGTATGACATGAGAGGGTCACGTATGGTTCCTTTGAGAAGGGTGTGACACCACCAAATTCAGGCCCGACGAGTGGTCCAAGGAGAAAACTGAATTAAACAAGACACTAACCAAATAGAAAAAAAAAAAGAGAAATAATCTTGTTTCTTCTGGACATGGATCCAGCAAGTGTTGATATCTTCTTTTCTAACCACGTATCTATCTTCTAAACATAGTTTAAAGTCAAGTACAAAGCCATTGACATCAAAAATGTTGCAACTCAGGAACACAATTTCCACTAATCACATTTAACTTCACTAGATAATTAGTACAAACTAATTTATACGTGTTAAATTCATCTAATTGTACAAAGTACAAAACCTGCATTCCTCAAAATTTTAGTTTTTTTTACCAATAACCTGGATTCTTCAATTTCCAGCACAACATTCATATAAACACAAGTATTACAGGTGAAAATGGAAAGAAAAACTGAGTTCCCCTACTAACATCAAAACAACCTTCTGATTTCTTATGAAGACTAATTTAGACATGTAAAGTTGACCATGGATAAAAAAAAAATGTTGAGTTGACTTACTGATCCTGGAGACATTTGGATCTTCAGCTTGGATCTCATCAGCAGCTTGTAAAATCAAATCAATATTATTCCCACCGCCTTTAAGTGAAGCTGGTACAGCACCAGCAATACCACTAGATTTCCTTTCAATACTACCCTGACCACTACTCAGTAGTTGTTCTCTTTGTAATGTTGTTCTTACTAATCTTTCCCAATTACTAATTGCTCTCGCCATTCTCTCCAAAAAATAGACAAATTATCTCTTAAGATTTAATCACTGAAGAAGAAAATAGTTGAAATCGATGAAAACAAAAGCATCTTTTTCGTCTCAAGAAGGAAGAGTTTCTGAGACTTCCAGGAAATGAAGAATGAGACTATTGAATGGATGAGGGGGGGAACTGAAATGTTCAACTAAAAGTGATTTGATTTTTCAAATGAAAAAAACTACAAGTGGTAGTCATTGCACAGAATTGGACATCACATTTTGTATTCACATTAATCAATTGACTTCTCCTCAAAAACAGGAGATATGTCAAACTTACCATTTGTATCTCCTCCTCCGGTAAAAACAGCAATTTACCGTTCTCAATTGAAATCTTTCCATACTTGTTTTGTGGATTTGCTGCTTCTTCCAACATTTTCTAAAACCCTAAACCCCCAATTTTCATTTTCAATCTCTCTCTAAATAAAATCAAACTAAACAAGAGGAGGAGATTTGTATTCATATTATACCTCTTGTAGATCACCATTTCTCTTCTCGAAGTGATTAAACCCCAAATTTTTCGAATCCTTCTTCAAATTCCCCAAATTATCACGATGATTAGAAAACACATTGACAAAAACGTAGAAAGCCGAGAGAAATCAATTGGAGCTCTCGAGTCGTGCTACTGGAGCAAGCCGCAATTGTCTCCCTGAGTATTCTACATTCTCATCGCTGCTTTCTCCCAATGACATCCTACTCCTCTGGAATCCCCAGTAATTTCCTCTCTCTCTCTCTCTCTCTGGGAGAGATTCTCCGTTTTACTAACATTTTGACGTTTTTAACCCTGCAGTTACCCCTTCACCGCGGGACAGGAAGCCTAATTAGTAATTCTCGTAATCATTCCCGAATGATTCGCGAACGTATCCGTACTGACCGAATCCGAAAGATATTTCCGAACTATTTGAATTCCGAACCTAGTTCCCCGATTATATGGACCTCACGAATGATTCGCGAACGTATCCGAACTGATCGAATCCGAATGATATTTCTGAACTAGATTTGAACGCCCAACCTCGCTCTCCCTAGGTAACTCTCTAACCAGAGTTTTGTTGATTGGTTTTTGTTTGATTTTCTATATACTTTATATTTAAATACAATAATTCAGTTAAAATTTTATATTGGTAGTTGTTTAACCAGTGTTTTATGTGTTGATTTTTGTTTAAAAGTAAACTCGTTTTGTAATACATTTATGCGATTAAATTGTTTACTTCTTGTTAAATAATCACGCTAAAATGTTTTTTTTCCATCTGATAAATCATATACAAATAAAATTAGTCTCGTAATAAGGTCATAATACTTATCAATTTATCATATATGTAAGCTGAATTTTAAGTGCCGAACTCACATTTATAAACCGAATATACACGTACGGATGTCGTTCCGAACTATTGTCCGAACAACGAACCGTTGACCGGATTTTTGACCGAAACCGACCTATCTGAATCCGTATAATTCACGTGCGTATGCCGTCTCGAACTACTACCCGTACCCCGAATTGCTAACTAGGACAGGAAGCACCCACGAGAAGGGTATAAATGGGGAATAATTTTTGGAAACGTGCCTTTTTAATGTCTCGTAGTCTAAAGCCCTGAGGCCTCTAACTCGATCTCCCGGACTCCAACTCCAGGTTGTTGTTTTTTTCTCTAACATGTTTTCTGCTAGCAAGCAAGGCATATATGTCCATCTTCGCTCAGGGTTGATGCAGCGTCTTTCCAAACAAGGGAAGTTTTTGATGTGACAAGAACGATGGCTAGTAACAACGGATCATGTGTTGTTCCAGGAAATAGGGAACAACAATCGTATCAATATGCTCCCAAGGGATCCAAGAGAAAGCTAAAGCTTTGGAGAGTTATAATTATGCCCAATGACCTGCTAATCCTGCCAATAATAACGACTCATTATGGCCTTTAGAGTCTTGTCCAGTCCCCAATGACCTTCTAATCCTCCACCATGAAGCTCCCTAATGATTTTTTTCTCTTAAAGAGATAATAGGAATACACAATTAGTTTCCTCGAAAGAAATAACCACCATGGATGACAAAAGGTATACCTGGAGTTATTGATGATGACAAAGGTATACCTGAAGTGAAGTTTGGGTCAGTTGAATATTGTCCTTTAATCTCTTCAAAACCGACCACGTGAGCTTGCATCGACGTCACCAGCATATGTCGGCGACTAAGAGCGTCAGCCACCTTGTTCGCTGCACCAGATTTGTGTTTCAAGGAAAAGGTAAACTCTTGAAGATAGTCAGCCCATTTTGCATGACGAGGTTTCAATTTATTTTGGGTCTGCAAACAACGTAAAGCTTCATGATCCGAATAAACAACAAAGTATTTTTATGGACAAGATAATATCTCCAATGTTGTAAAGCACGGATTAGGGCATAGAATTCCATATCATAGGTTGAGTATTTCCTTTTGGCTTTTTTCAGTTTCTCGCTGAAGTACGCTGCTTAAAACGGCACCAATTCCAAAATTAGAAGTATCACGCTCCACCACAAACAACTTTTCAAAGTCGGAAGAGCTAATACTGGAGCTTCAGTCATCAACTTCTTAATATTCTCAATCGTAAATGATGCATCCTTCGTCCATTGGAAAGTTGTTCCTAAGACATTCAGTTATGGGGCTCATAACACTAGTGGAAAAGAGCAGTTTCACAACCGCCAGGACAAGTCATAGATCCGATTAAATGACTTGCTTTAACCGTCGCGGAAATGGTTGTTGTTTGAGCGTCTTTTTCATCTATGACGTGGCTATGCGGGTCGCGGAACAACCTATATCAACAATCGATTTTATAGGTCAAGGTATTAAGACTGACCTTCATCAGTCGTAGATATACATTTTAATATAAAAAAATAATAGATTCAGATTGGATGACTTGCCTGCACTGAATCTATCTAAGATGAAACAAGTCTGACTAAGACTAAAATGAAATTCAAATTACAATGAAATGAAACCTGGATTCATAAATTCAAATGTCCATTTATTCAAGAACCGGTATTCATTGTCAATTCATACATGTTCAAATAGCAGAATTTCAAACCTGCACTTAGCTTCAAAAAAAAAAACCTGAATTTGCACCAATACAAGTCTTAGCTGATAGAGTCACATGTTTCTTAAAGACAGGTGCGAGTCTGAATACCCTAGTTTACACTGAGTTGTTGAATCAACTTTCTTCTTTGGAACCGCCTCACAAATAGCAAAGACATGTGTTTGGTTCTTTTTGTGGACCCATATCTGTCAAGTATAACACATCCCTGAGCACACGCTGGATTCCAACAAAACTTATCTGCAATATTTGAGATGAACCTAATCACAATGGTGAACTGAGACAAAGTTAACATAAGGAAAAAATTGAGATGTTAAGGAAATAGTATTACCTCACTGCTTGTCCCAAAGGTAGTAATCTACTGCCATCATCTACAAGTCCTTTAAACCTAAAACAGAAAATGTGAAAAAGAACGGGTGGGGTTTTCAGGATTCCCATCCCTTCCTACTACTTCAACAGTTACCTAAGATCACCAAATGGTATTCCACATTATATAGTACTTCAATTTTACAGAAACATAAAAGAATAGAAGAAAAAAACATGACCTATCAGATCCTGGAGCAAATTATAAACCTCAGACTACTTTGAGTTGCAGGAAGGGTAATGGATCGGAAAGACCAAAATTTTCGAGCTCATAATGAGAGTAATTTTAAGAAAACTATAAAACTTCATGCATAGGAATCAGTATCCCACGGCTAATTGCACTTCATATGAAAGAATGATATGTCGTCCAAGGGTATCTAACAAATGTAAGCGAGGAAGACTGGATCTATGAACCTAGTAGATAAGTACCAAATAATCAGAGTAAATTCTCAAACTTAGTAATAAATGCTTCACTAACTGAAGATGACAATATCTCATGGGATGGTTATTCATACCCCTCCAGTGTTAGTAGCCTTTGTTGAAGTAATAAAAATATTAGATTTCCTCATAACATCAACTGCTTAGGGACTACAAGTGATAGTTCACCTACGAACCAAATCATAATTCACAATTATAAAAGATATGAGTACCAGTTGTATGTCTCAAGCAAAACAAACTCACCAAAATTAAAATTAAGACAAAAGAAAATATCCCATGAAAAACTAATAAGTATATGATCTTGTCTGCCTAAAACAGAAAGAGAGGACTAACAATGGCCACTCATTAACTTAAGCTTACCTCTTCTCCCATATGAAGTAACAAAGTCTAAAAGTCATTTTCTGGAGAGAAATGTCCTTAACGGTACAGATCTGCTCCTTTAAAACACAAGGTTTTTTTCCCTCTATAACACTGAAACAACATTATGTGAAGGTCATTCGAATCTGTTCGAATCTAATAATTTTACTACAACAAAGACTATCTACATTCTGTATGTAATCCAAAGAAGAATCAACTTTATAATAATCAATTAACATTAATTCTGGCTATCTAATTAGATCAATGGAAGAAGCAAAAACAAAATTAAGTTACAGAGTCATCAACTTGGCTATAGTTTACATGATAAATTAGATGTTGAAACTTAAAATCAGAAAAATGAGAGAAAGAACGAGATCTTACCTGTTGTTGGTGATATTGATTATCCAGGACCACCATATCCTTGGTAAGAATACGTGTTAGGATCTTGAGAAGCTGAAACATATCCATAGGTTTTATAAACTCCATTTTATTTGTACATGTTGCAGCATGCCACTAGTTTGGATCAGCATGCTGCTGAACCATACACCAGATGAATCAAATATTTAGGAAGATTAGTTTGTTACCCATGCGTATAACACTTAAATAGAGCAATATTTAAGAAGAATGGACATAAATCATCTTTCACTATCATCCCTGAGCTAAAACTGCATTTCCAACGATTACAATCCAAGGCTTAACACAATCAAATACAAACTCAGTTTGAGCATCAATCCCAGAATTTTACTACGTACTACAACTACATTTGAGCAAGAGGATGTACAGTCATGCAGACCGGACCAATAGTATGCATCACTTTGTAGACTGCACAACGATAAATCATTGAGTTGTTAGTTAACCCAAGTTCTGATGAAATGTGAAAAATGAAGAAGAACAAATCAAGCATGACATGAGGCCAAAGCGACCACAGCAGTATGCTCATAACCTTGCAAAACTTTTCGCTTTCCAACTGTTTTGGACTTCTCCCTGAATTTGCAAACAAGAAAGTTAGTGAATCAAAGACTGTTAATTACATACAGAATTGTAGAAAAGATCCAAATTAGGAGAACGAACAAGTAATTGTTTTACCTCCTTTTCGTGACACATATGCAGATGCAACTATCTTGGCCGCTAATTCAGCTTTCTTCACTGAAGCCGCCTCTTAAAACCTGCGTTTGTCTCTCTGCTTGCTTCAAATCTAAACTACCTGAAAAATAACCAACAATAGCAATGAGTGGGTCTATTTTTCCCTGTCATAAACACACAAAAAGAAGACCGTCATGCATCAGAACCAACAAAACAGAGGAAAATAGAACCAACAACTCTACAACAAACCTACATTAGCAGCTCGACTGAAGCAAATTCAAAGACCAGCCCTGGTGTATTGTAGATCATCCCTAAGAAAATGTTTGTCCTGAAGGTAGTAAACTGATGCCACCATCTACAAGACCTTTGAACCTAATTAAACAACAAAAATGAAAGTAAGTAAAAGAAAAATTTAATGGAAAAGATTCCATAAATATATATTTCTTGCAAAAATGGAAAAACTGCATGATGCAAGGGTAAATAAAGAATACAAGTATGCAACAAGTGCATTTATCTTTCCATCACCACCTGCAAGAAATTCAACAATTAATTTCAAAAAATGTTCAACGTAAAGCAACCCAAGTATACCATTGCATCCACATAACTTAAACCTTCATTTTGTACCTGGCTGAAGCTAAGGTCTTTTCTATCTAAAGTTTAACTCCAATCCCGAATTCAACTACATAAATATAAGTTAATCGTAACAATCATAAGACAATGAGAATGTAATACCAGGAACAAGACAAAGTATAGGTATTTATCAATGAGAGAGTTGGCAGAATACGGTAAGGACTTTAGTGGTTGAGGAGTCCAATTTTGGGACAAAAAGAAGTCAAAATTAATATTTTTGAACGGGGTAACTTAAAGGATCAATTAGATATTACCAATAATCATGTGATGTGACAAGACATTCAACGACGATTTCTTTGTTGAGTAATATAGTTGAACTGGCATAGAAAATCTAAGAACACAACAAAATGCAACATCGGAGTTAGAGACTGATACAGACCCACAGGCTTAAGCCTACTTCACCAATTATTGGTTTTGAAGATCTTGTTGAATTGCTCTTGCAGAGCTGTCTTCTCCCTCAAAACCTGATTCGATTGCATTTGCATCATACTTCCAAAATGTGCCAGACGGGTCTGTGTAATATCTACAAACATAGCCTCACAGTTTATAAGTTGTCTAAAATAAATACCAATATGAGTGTGTTAATACAAGATAAAAATTTGGAAGGCCATTCTAATTTCTAATCGGCCTTACAAAAGAATTATAAATACAATACTTGAAATATATGAGGAATATAAAAAAAGGCTAAAAACTTGCAGGCTCGGCCCGTTTCCGCCATGACCAGCAATGAGAAGAGTGATATACCAAAAGGATGAGACTTTTGAGAACCACAACATCCAAGACCAGAACTAATTCATGGACCTAAAACAATAAGGAATGACGTAAAGAGAGAACTGACCGTGGACTTTTCTTCGCCTTGACCTAATTGTAATGCAAGAGCACATAAAGCTTGTGTTGTGGGTTCACAAGTCAACCTAAAAATTAGAACCATTTACTGAACTACCCAATATTATTTATCTAGCGTCCTGTATCCAATAGTTCACCTTCAAAAATCAGATTTCTTATAGCCACAATTTTCAGTTCCTATAGCAAAGTTTACAATCAGTCCATACAAGTGGCATTGGCAAGCAACGCTTACATCTTACTATTTACTAAGCTTTGTAAACTAACCACCAAAATGACAACACACTTTCCACAATCCATTCTAGCAACACACTTTCCAAAATCCAACAAAGAAGAAAGATCTCACTTCCAAATAGTGGTGGTAGGTTTTCTACAACGTACAAAGAAAAGAACAAGTCGAAAGTTGATCATGATGAATAAGATATGAATATGTAACCTACTTTGTTTTGAAATAATATGGAATTGGAAGTACGTTTTAGTTGTTAAACTGATAATAAATTATTTATTTGAATCAGGAGGTTATTTTATTTATATACAGTAGAACCTCTATATAAGAATACTCCATATAGGAATAACCTCCATATAAGAATAAAATCTCTGGTCCCGATTTAGGCCAGTTATATTTAAGAATAAACTTCATATTGGAATAAGTCATATTATTTTTTGGTCCCGTCTTAAGGAACTTACCTCCATATAAGAATAATTCATAATAATATATAGATAATATAGGTCATTTCGTACATCAAAGTTTAAGACAAAAAAGATTTTTTTAACTAATTTGGAAAATCCTTTTACTTTTAGCAGGTGTGATGTTTTTTTTTTGCACGACTCATTGAAATATCTTTGATCGTATGATTACATTTGTCAATTTTTCTATATCGTTTTTGAATTTCATGTGGATTGTGTCACTACCAAACTTCGTATATTTAACTAATACATGTGAAACTAAACAAATTGCATATGTGAAACTAATTTTTTTTTTATGTTTTCTTAGGTATTGCATAGGTCCATTGTGTTTTCTTATTTAACTTCCTGTATCATATATGTGAAACTAAACAAAATTTAACTAGTATTGCCTATGTATTTTGTGATGTTTGTTGTGCGTAATTATATTTTCTCCTAAGTACATATATAGCAATTTTTTATTGATCACTTCAAGGTAGACCTCCATATAAGAATAATTTCTTGTGGTCCCTAGGATATTCTTATATAGAGGTTCTACTGTATTTTGATGATTTTTAATAAAATAGTTCAATACATCAGAATTTTCACATTGAAAATTGATAAATTAAATCAAATGAGTATGAACATATTCGTATTAAGTTATGTATAAAAATCAAAAAATCCATGTTGAAACAAAACGAACTTGTAATATGGTTACAAGAACCTCTTTTGTTTAGACTTGGTATATGTGCTTTCACTCTTGATTGAGCAGGAATTTCAGCTTACCATGGGTTTCATTTCTCAATATTGCAGTTGGATTCATTATGTTGATTTACATAATATTATCATCCCTATTTGTTATTGGGAATATAATACTTTTGATTACATAAAATTTCCTATGTTTTCGAATAACCTTTTCACTTCCACTGGTCAAATATATGAAACCGACAAGATCCTGGCACCACAATATAATCTTAACGTTGCGTCTTATGAAAATTATGGCAAGTTATTTCTCGGCCCATTATCCGCTCTTTCAACTGGGTCAGGATTTGCAAGATTTTCAGCTACTATAGTTGATGTTGCGCTCTTTCATGGCAGGTATATATATATATATATATTACGTAGTTCTTTTGAATCATTATGAAACACTTTTAGAATCTTTTATACTATGATGTCCTCTTTCTAGTGTTGTTCAACATAAGCATTTCCCCAATGTTCTGCTACAGCAGAAAATTCTGTATCAAATAAATTGTTGGTATTTTATATTGCTTGCCTTCGAATCTTGTTGTTTCATTCACACTACATCCGCATGGAAAAATGTGAATGTGAAATCATGCAAAACTAATGAAGGCTTATGAAGAAGTTCCTCAGTGGTGGTATCTCATTCTATTGGGTGGAAGCATTGGTTTGTGTCTCTTAATGCTTTTCATTTTGCCAAAAGATATTCAGCTGCATAGGCCGGGGATGCTCTTTGCATTCATGTTGGATTTTATCGTTACCTTAACCATTGGAGTCATTCAAGCAACTACCAACCAAGTATTTACTTCCAATTTCTTTTAGATTTTCCCTTTTTCCATTGATTTCCAGTACAAAAAAATAAGACATCAGTAAAATCAAATATTGCACTAACTATTGGATTGATGTGTCCATTATTGTGTATGGATTGATTTCTTTGATTCAGTTGTTTCTGGTTAAGAAAAAATGTGTCAATTTATTTGAATTTAGAGTTGGTATCTTCTTTATTGCTTGGTATAAAATGTTTTTGCTTAACGAAATTCGGTGTGATTGCGGTGTTGTATTGTATACGTTTGTTTCAATTGCTTCCGGTTAAGAAAATAATTGTGCAAGTCAATTTATTTGGTTTGTATGAACTGTTTATGGCTTAACGAAATACAGATCATTTGTTTAGTCCAATTGGATTCTGAATAAGATAAACTAAGTTAATTCTGATCTTAGTTAACTTATCAAATTGGAGGATTCGGTTATTCAAGTCTAACCGAATGCCTTGACAAGAAAAACTAGTTAACTAACCTAGTGTTTGTCTTGTCTAAAAGAAAGGTCTAAGTTATTGTCTGAATAATTAGAGCCTGATGAGAAAAATAGATTTAATTTTGATTCTTTATTTTGGTCTTATCAAAATAAGCGGTTGTACATACATAATCGGTTTAACAAGGGAATTGAGTTTCTTAGTCGATTTGTTAGTCTATTAGGGAAAATTGCACCAGGCAATTGTTTCCTTGATAACATATTAAAACTAACAGGAGTTTACTCAATAAATACTTTTTGTGATTTCCAGAGACTTTAATAGATTTCCAAAGTATTGTATTATTGGTTGTATACTTTTGAAAACTCTTTGTAAATATATGTTACTCATTATATACTTGTAAAACCTCGTTTAAAGTTTGTGTTAGTCGTTATAAACAAGAAAATTTAAAGACTTTGCATACTTACCAATTTTTAAGACTTTGAATCACATTTATGTGTATATTTGCGTTAGAGAAAGTCTTGCAAAATATGAAAGATTTTGGGTGAAATCTACAAAAGTTTAAAACTTCATTTATTATATTTTCTTTTTTTTTTGATATTTTTTTTTTATTTCAAGTTGATGCAAGCGCTTGCACGTATAATCTAGATCCATTTTTTTCTCTCTCTCTATTTTTTAATTATATCCTAAATACATACATATATAAATATATATCATATATGAAATGATCAAACTTTTGTGATTTTGTTATTCGGTGAAATGAAAATTTTCATTGATGGCTAAAGTGTTTCAGATTATGATTGTTGCTCAATTAAATTTGGAATCAACATTTTTCAAAAAAAATTTTGATATGATAAATTTTATAGAACTCTACAAATCTCTAGATTTGTCATGTTTGGTTGTTATACAATTTGTTAGAGCATTGGTCGGTCGAACTCGCATGTGTTGCTATCTCAAGCATGTTTGTCAATGTTAGTGATCAAAACTATATGTCTTGATTTCTAGCCTATTTATAGATGTATCGGACTAAGACATAGATAGTGTAGTTGAGCTTAGATCTCTCAGCGTTCATCATTTGAAGACGAAGAACTACTAAGGGGATCTTTTGGAACTTCATCAATAAAAGGTATGTGGAGACTTAAACTCATCTATCACTTGAAAAGTATATTTCTTCTTTATCTCCTATATTGAGACGTAAGTCGTGTTACGATATATTTTTCTACTATACACATTTGAGATTTCGAGCTGAGTTTATCTCGCTTATATATTTCTCGAAATATGTGTTGGCAAGCTTTCTCTTTAGTCATGTTCATCTTACATTCGTGATGAAAGTCCGAATAAGATCATATGAAAACTGCCGAGTTACATCTAACATGGTTTGTGTGATACAATCATTTGGTGTTGCCTTGGAATGTTTCATTATGATAATTTCAATAAATTGAAAATTGCTTTGAAGAAAAATAATTTGTGAACAACAACTATATAACGTCCTCTAAGAAAGTTTCAATGATTGAAATTAAGAGTTGATGAGAAAACGAACTTTGAATATAACAAATATATGGTGTGTTCACACATTAGTGTACAAATCCATAAAACGGAAACCAAGTGTATGCATATGTGTATATACAATATTGGTGAAGGAGACAACATAATTATGCGTACCCGTACGCATACTGGTAGAGGTTTTCGAACCGAAAACATCTGCTGTGTTTAGGAATTACAAACTCCTAAACTAGTCACTTTAAGTATACGTACCCGTACGCATACTAGAGGAAGTTTTCGAACCAAAAATATCTGCTGGGTTTGGAATTACAAACTCCTAAACTAGTCACCTTAAGTATGCGTACCCGTACGCATACTGGCGGAAGTTTTCTAAACGAGAATTTCTGCCGAGTTTGGAAACTTAACAAACCCAAATCTGGTTGCTTAAGTACGCATACCCGTACGCATATTTAAGCTGGTTATTTTGTCAAATCGGTTTGTTCATGAACTTAAAAATTTAAATCTTAAGGAATGCAATCTTTGCAAACTGTGGCTATAATCTTCACGATTGATTCAAGTGAATCAAACCGATCTGGTTTCAATTGTGTTCTTCTATGCAATTGAACAACTCTTTAACTAGTTTCATTTGAGTCATTTACTAGTTATGGATAATATGAATAAGGTTAATATGAGAGTAAACATATGGCTAACCTCGGTTAACTAAGTGTTGAGCCAACATGAGTGTACATGTTTGGGAACGGTTACATAAACCTAAATGAGGGTACATTTCATTTGTGTGTAACAAGCTAAGTTCGATCTAACAGTTAAAAGATATTAACTTGGTTGAATCAGGTTTTTCATATAACGGTGAATATTGAATGCTTTGTTACCAAGGTAACTTGGATTGCAAACCCTGATTTGAAAACTATATAAAGGAGAACTCTAACAACTGGGAAACAAAATCCCCACACCTTCTGTGTGATACTAGTTGTATATCTAAAGTCGATTCTCCTTTAACCTTAGGTTTCTTCTCGAGATCCTGTAGGTTAACGACTTGAAGACTGCATTGGGATTGTGAAGCTAAACCCATACTACTTCTCTTGTAGTTATGTGATATGATCTTGCTGTTTCTATCGTACGAGTACAATTGTAAAATTGTCTTGAGATTTATTTCTCCGATAGGCAAGATAGAAAAGTAATCACAAACATCTTTCGTCTCATTGTTTGTGATTCCACAATATCTAGTTTCGCCATCATACGATTTAAATTATTGTGAGGTGATTGATAATACTGAGCGGTTCTTCGGGAATATAAGTCTGGTTTATCAATTGGTTCCTGTTCACCTTGATTTATCGAAAGACGGAACAAAAACTCTTGGGTATTTCCGTGGGAGACATATTTATTCAATCCTATAGACTTTTCTGTGTGAGACAAATTTGTTTATCAAGTCTTCGACTTTGGGTCGTAGTAACTCTTGGTTGTGGGCGAGATCAGCTAAAGGAATAAAGAGCGTAGTATCCAGCTGGGATCAGAGATGTAAGGAGCGCAACTGTACCTTTAATCAGTGTGTGATTGATTAGGGTTCAACTACAGTCCAGTCCGAAGTTAATTGGTAGTAGGCTAGTGTCTGTAGCGGCTTAATACAGTGTGGTGTTCAAACTGGACTAGGTCCCGGGGCATTATATTTTGTTATATAATTGAAATATCACAGGTTGTGCGTTGTATCGATCAATTAGGAAATACAACCTTTGGTTGTTGATTGAGATTGATTGAACCTTAAACATTGGTCTTTGGTACCGTTCAAGTTTACTCCTCTTATATTCAATCGGGCTCGCATATTTCTATTTGCGGATTGAATTAAGAGTTAGAGATATTAAACTCTTTGATATACTTTATTCTAGATTGAGTCTGATTGTCTAGTTGATTCTCAAGAAAGTGTATTAGAGTAAGTCCTCTCAGACTGCCAAACGAATTGTTGGGTGTGGTTGTTAAACCCCCGCATTTTCACAATTCTCTAGAAATCTTGTTTTCATAACTTTTTAGAACTCTACAAATCTCTACAAGAATTAGGCCAACTCTACAAAACTCTGCAAGTATTTTTCCAACTACGTAGAACTCTCCAAAAGTTTTTATTTTTCATGACTCTTTTTAAATTTATACAAATCTACAAAAGTATTTATTAAGTAAACCCCTAAAAATTGCTTTTGTAGATTCGGTTTAAATATTAGTTATCTAAAATGGTATGTGAAACCCTCGTTCTTACTCTTATAGGTTGTTACAAGTCTTTTAGAGTTGTTAGATTCTTTCGGTTTGTCCATTATTTGCTCGTATCTTTGTCACTTCGTGACAATAAGGGGGAGAAATATATGGAGTAAACAAGTGATATGCAATCACTAAGGAAAGGACAATTGGTGCTTAAACGTTTTATCTAACGAAAGAGTTATGCATTGACTAAGGGGGAGAAACATATCATATTACTGTATTCACTATGGATAAAGAAATCCAACCTTATGTGAACGAAAAGAGGGAATAACAAAGATGTAAGCTAGGTAATAAGAAGATCTTACCTTTAAGGGGAGTAAAAACTTTTGATATTCATATGTCAACAACGACATTTATTATTGAATACATGCAGGTTACTGTGTTGTTGAATCTCGGAATCATGCGTAGTTTTTTTTACCATATGTAATAGGAGTTTTTTCACTAAAATTGACAAAGGGGGAGATTGTTAGAGCATAGCTCGGTTGGACCCAACAAACGTTGGTATGTCAAGTTTGGTTGTCATATTTTAGTGTCAAAATCTCATTTAAGAATTGCTTGATTATGTACTAGAGTCAACTTCGTTTAGGCTAGACTAGAAAGTTTAGGAATTTTGAGATAAACAAATATTACTCGGAAGACCCGAATAAAGTGAAGAAGCAACAACTACAACGACAACATCATCCTTCATCTTGAGGTTAGTAATATTGACTTGAATATTTCAACTTCTAACATATCTTTCAAGTCGTGCTATATTAAAAACACAACATGCGAAGCTGGACATATTGTATATAGTGTATATCCTACTCTAGTATAGAGACATGATCAAATTAGTTGATTATAGTATTAAGGAATTAGGATACGAAGTATAACGTTTATTTATTGAACTTCGTATTATATGACATCAACATAATCTTGTATATATTGTTATGATTATGTGTATGGGTTATGGTGAAGATTTCATCTTAGGAAACATTGCTTTACAATTGTTTAAAGGAAGTACATTCATGAACTCGTTTTACGAACTGAAAGGGAAATCAAGATATATTGGTTCGGGTATTCATTGCACATTCATTGATGACCAATATGTAAATTATGGTTTGTTAACTAAACCTGAGTAATCACCACGATATGGTATGATCGATCCTTGTAAGTGGTGTGACCGATTCATGTAATTGGCGTGACCGATCTCAAGCAATTAGTGTGGTCGATCCTTGTGAGAGACGTAACCGATCCCAAATAATACCATGAGAAGTTGAAACCGATCCTTGTGAGAGGTGTAACTGATCCTTGTGAGAGGTGTAATCAATTCGTATTAGGAGTGTAAGCGTTCCAGTAAAGATATGTGACTTATCTCAAGTATGACGAACATATTAAGGTAGAACCGATCCCAGTGATTGGTACAACCGATTCAACCCATGTAAGTGACTTGATTTGATCAATCACTTAAGTTGTCTTGTAATTTTGGTAGAACTGATTCTAAAATTGTTTGGAAGTATCGTAGAAACGATTCCAAGAATACAAATCCATTGTGATATGAAATAAGGATTTGTATTGTAAAGATGTCAACATACTTTAACATGAGCATTCACTCTTATCATTTATTGTCCAAATATATTCCTTAGTACTCAAGGTGATCCTTAGCCGAAATAAATTAAAGATCTTTTAATTAAGATATTGTTATAAACGTGTAATTATGTTAAGAATATCTAGGGTGAATCTCGTTTATTATTGCGATGTCATTGTGTTTAGCCATATAAATAGAGGCTCTAATGTTTGTCTATTGTACACATGAATAAGAAATACTCTCTTTTCTTCTTCCTATTTTCTGTCTCCTTCTCCTTTTACAAGACGTTATCACCGCCGACATGAGCAAATAAATTAATCCGTATCTGATTACTCATTCTTTTGGTTTGATTTGATTACTCATTCTTTTGGTTTGATTTGATTTTTTTTTATCTTCTCTAATTTATCAGCGGGACTAACTTGAGTTTTTATTGGCTTATTTTAGGTATAGGCCATGAACTAATCTCGGTAAAGTGCTACAGACTTACAGTGTCCTTACTGGACATGGATTAAAGTGGTGACAATCACTTCATGGTTCTATTCCAAACGTAAGTCTTATTGACAACAAAAAAAAAAAAAAAAAAAAATTGTTGGCCACCAACATCTTGAACGGTGATGTTTCTTGCACATGCGTTTTATTTGGATTAGGGTGCTAGTATTTTATGCGTTTAATACAGTTGCCGGTAGATGTATTATTTTATTTTTCTTCTCTTTCTTCACCATACAGGATAATTCATCAAATAATTACGGTATTATTATTTTACCTATTGTTTAAAGTATGGTTCACCAAATAATTACGGTCGCATTATTGTCACGTATGACGGTGATCAACTTTACAAGTAAAGTTTGGATTTCCTTTTTTCTCTAATACTTTGCATAGAGAAAGATAAAACAAAAATCCATCAAAAGATGGTTTACGGTTTTTATTCAACCAAATTTAATAAAACCGTGATCACCAAAAATTGGTGTAATTGTGATCTAATTATCTTCACGGTTTCTAATCACATGCATGGTTGAAAAACCTACGGCCAATTATATTTGGTATCTTTGTTCATTAGGAAAGGATCATGTGATTTAATCATATATGGTTTCTATATATCTACAAGAAACCATCCACAACATTATGGATTTTCCATGTGCAATCAATTCTGTGAAAGAGGATGTTAAAATTGGCACTCACGAAATTTTAGCCAATATTGTTCGATTTTCGTAGTTTGAACAAATCTTTACCATCAAATATGGTTTTCTACTAATAAACCATGAATGTCCATTTCTTACAAGAAATCATGGATTTCTCAATATAATAATATAAATTATCTCTTTATTTGTTAATAAGAATCATATAAGCCAATTGATTTGGTTCTTCCCTATCGATCCTAAAGGGATATATAAAGTATCGTTATTATGATATTAACAATTGCAAACACCAAGAGGAATTGCTACATCTTAAGGGATATTGAGCATTTTTTTTCTTCCTCTTGGTAGATCTCCAAAATTTAAAATAGTTCCACTTGTAGTTGGAATTGGACACTAAGGATCAAAGGGTGCGCACCCGGCTTGTTAGCTATATCATTAGTCCTTGTTGTGACTATATGGATCTTGATATAATTTTCTTTTGAAAAAAAAATGTCCATAATTTCATTCTAGTTCATTATCTCGTTGATCCTTGAAGTCATGAAATTATTTTGGAGTTTTATTTGTATATTTTGGCTGTAACTAATAAAATACATAGTTGATGTTCAATTTGTCTCTCAAGTGGGTTACAATTTTGGGATAATTTTTTTTATGGCTCTTGGAATCAGTATCTACTGTCCCAACCCTAGTTAGCAATTCGGAGTTCGGAAAACGTACGGAACGGCAAACATATGTGTATTATTTGGATTTATAAAATTTAAATTCGATCAACAATCCGGTCAACGGTTCGTGATTCGGTAATAAATCAGAACAACATACGTACATGTATAATTCGTTTTACAGATTTGAGTTCGGGGCACAAAATTCGGACTATATAAATATTACACTAGTATATATTTATAGTGGGGACGTAACATTTTAAGTCAAATTATAGTGGGAACATAACATTTATAGTTGAATTCATGTACACGGGAAGAAATTTTATGATTTATATAAGATAAATGCCATATTAGCAACAGCTAACGTCTAGTCCAGTGGTCTGATGGATGGTGAACGAAGTTTGAGGTCGTTGGTTCAAAACCCCTTTGATAACATTTTTATCAAAACCTTCTAAAAAGGTGGGACTTAGCCACTTAGGCAATGGGCCTTAGTTCAAAGGTTGGGCTGCGCTGCGCTGCTTCCTTTGAGGTCGTTGGTTCAAACCCCTTTGATAACATTTTTATCAAAACCTTCTAAAAAGGTGGGACTTAGGCAATGGGCCTTAGTTCTATGGTTGGGCTGCGCTGCTTCCTTTGAGGTCGTTGGTTCAAACCCCTTTGGTAACATTTTTATCAAAACCTTCTAAAAAGGTGGGACTTAGGCAATGGGCCTTAGTTCTATGGTTGGGCTGCGCTGCTTCCTTGGATTTGTTGGGCCGACTTTGTAACACGAATTCTCGTTTCGTAAAAATTTGTGAATGATTCGGCGAATTGCTAGCTAGGATCCCACCTGCTATTGTTAATATTCAGAAATTATTATAAGTATATATCTTCGAATTAATCGGATAATACTTTACGAAATTTGTTTTCGTTTTTATGAGATGAGAATATTTCCGCCGTAATCAGGGGGAGACTATACACTACCAACAAAAATTGATGTTAATTAAATTTAATGTTATATCAGTTTCTCTCCCATCATGATAAAATTGAAAAAGGCTGCTATTGACTAAGCATGAAATGTCTCATTTAAGAGGAAAATCCAATCACATCTAATAAAATAAGTAGCGTTCCATAATAAGCTACTGGCAGTGCTCAAAGTAGCGTTCCATAATAAGCTACTGGTAGTGCTCCAATTGAGTGTACCAAAAACACGATTCACATTCTCAAATTAATTATATCCTCATTTGAAGGGGAGGAGATTACAATGCTCGTGGACGCTCGTACTATCAATTATGTAATTCTTTTCAAGATGTGCATACGCTTGAGAATTGTATGGGATCGTAATTAGTTGTCGAATATTCATTTAAAGTAGCTACTGAAATAAATGATGGTGGTTTTGAACCCCTCTGCAGAAAAATATTGACATATGTGATTGGTTGGCATACAATCCAAATTAGATTGGATTGATTTCTCGATTAACACAATTTTGGATCCAAGACTTAACACCGTAAATATGCCAAGCCTATTAATCACAGGTCAGTGTAGTCATAATGTGTTATATGAGAAATATGTTCGTTGAAAGCGATTTGAGGGTTTCTTTTTTCCTCAGACCCTAGGATTGGTTCATTAATTGTTCTTCTTATAAGACACATTTGGCATGGTAAGTCCTTGAAGGACTCATATAGTTGATAGACACATTTTTGTGTCTAATTTGATCTCAATACTATATATTGTTGGCACTCGATTTTGTACTAATTTTGTTATTTTATGTATTTGTAGGTATTTTTTGGAAATAAATATTTTTGGAAAATTCGGCTCGAAAAGTTGATTTTGGCCCCCGGAGGACAAGTGTTATTCGGACTCTCTCTTTTGGATAAGGGGTAACCTAATTACTAAGGGGCACCCCCAGGTCACCCCCAAGGCAGCTGCTATTCGCACCCCAGTTCTGGTTAGGGGGAGGACACCCTTTCTTCACGATTCAAAATATGGCGGGAAAATCTTATGCCATGCACACTTCACTGGCAGTTTAGGGTTCGATCTTGTGTGGGCTTTGAGCGAGATTCAATCGCTGAAAATGATTGGGATGGACCTAATATAGCCTAACAGGCTTGGTACAATGAATTGGATTGAAAAACTTGGGCCAGAAATCCGAGTTTGGAAGTAAACAGGGGACCGAGATATTTTTAATTACGGAAGCTGTGTGAAGATTGGGAGAAGATATTTGGGAAGATATTCTCTCATGATATTATACGAACAATTTAAGACAATCCAGAGACGCGTAGAAGAGTTAAACAGGGAAGAAAATCCCATATCCTGCATGAAATACAAAGAAAATATTCCCGACGTTAATGTAGATTTCGGGGAGTTATTGTGAAGATTTGAAGGCATTAAACAGTATATAAAGGCTCTTTGGGACTACTAGAGAGGGTGTCGAGAGTTTGGGGAGGTTTGGAGGCGAGCAGAGAGGCGCAGGAGGAGTTGCAGAGAAGTTACCTGCTGCTGCTGCTGCTGCTGCCATTAACACGCCTGAAAAACACGAAGAACGGACTCGCAGAAGCAGTCGTTCCTCAACAGTGAAATCGACTGTCGTCTGTGGGTCGTAGTTCTTCAACGACAACAGCACCTCAGCTCTGTCGTTGATTCTGGACGCCTTCTGTGGGTCGCAGAGTTCTGTTTTACATCAATTTCTTGTATTTCTCTTCATTGTAAAACACTTTTGAGCATCAATGAAATATTTTGAGAGCATTTTTACTATGATGAGTTAAACCCCAACACTGGGGTGATGGAGGAAGCCTTATTTCACACTTGGGTAATTATATTTAATTCTTCTCATGACTTTTGCACTAATTTTAATTGAAATTATGATTTGAAAAAATTAGTTGTCATTTGATTTGATGCGGCATGCTTAGCTTAGATGATTTGATGCCTCATGCTTAACATTTACATCTAATATTTGGAGAATTTATCTTGGCAAAAATAAGAGTCAATATATTTTATATATTTACTGAGCTATAATTGTTAAAAGAATCATTATTTGAACCTTAAGAAATGAATTCGGTGGAATCCTAAACCCCAGTACCTCTTGCACCATTGTTAATATTTTTGTGTATATAATTTTTATTAAATCTAAAAAAATCTGCTTTCACAAGTCTGAAAAGAACCCTATTTTATAACCACTATTACTACAACCCCACGAAAAATCTTTAATCATTTTGGCGCCGCCGACGCGGATTTGTGCTTAGGTAGAATTTTTAGGTTTTTTTTTAATTATTTGTTCCTTTTTACTTTGTCTTTTTGTCTTTGATTTACAGGTTCGAAGTGGAGCACCAAGGACTTGGAGAGGGAAAAGCTTAAAGCGAAAAGAAAAAAAAAAAGGACAATTTTAGGATTTAGTTTTTAATTTTTAATTTTTTAATTTTTAATTTTTTTAGAGTGTGTGAGGAAAACTGTAATTTTTTTTTATTTAGTTTGGACTTTGGACTTTAAACAATTGGACTTTATTTTTTTAACCCTACGGAAGGGTATTATTAATAAAAAAAAAAATTATATAAACTGTGTGCAGGGAAGGACGACGATTACTATATCGTCTCGGCCCCTCGGGTTCGCACACGGCATAGGAGTCGTGGCCCGAGTCGACGACAACGGTTCATCGCCCGTTTGGTACGGGAGGTAAGTCCAATCGAAACACCCGCGAATCTCCTGCAAGTGGGTTACTGTCTGCCTTAAGGTGATAATTGTTTGAGGACGAACCGGACTGTCTTTATTTTCCTAGTAAAGGGCAAGGCCTGGCCTAAACAAGATAAGGGTTCGGATTTCATCACCGTGCTCTTCTTGCCCGCCTTAGGAAAACGAAACCGAACGCGAACCTAAGCTTAAAATTTGGAATAGAACGAGACCGATAGGGTAACGATCTTAATAGGAAACTTGTTCGAAAAATATTGGTTGCTCTTTAAGCACACTCCAAAGTTCATGATGGTTTCTGTGAGTTGAATGGGTGACTGCGCCGCCTTGTGATAGCGGTGAGGCCTTGGGTATCAAAGCTCTACTAAGCTTCCCTCGCCTCTATTCAACTTACTTTGACTCAGATTGATTCCAGAGGGGTTTGCTCAAATTGCAACGAATTCCCTTTCGAAAGATAGAAGCTGGTCTAGAAACAATCTAAGTGGAGCCATCATGCTTTTTGTTTGCTAGAAATCTTTAGGTTTGTTTTGGTGGAGTCGAGTCGGCCTTGTTTGTGATTGTGTAGAATTCCCTTGCAATTAAGAATGTCGAACTGGTATGATAGAAGCCAATACAATGAGTATCGACCTGAATTTGAATATGGACATCATCAGTTTTATGACCATGGTGGGAATAGTAGTTGGGAACGCCAACCTTTTCAAGGTTATGGTTCATACCATAGTGAGCCCAATTACTATCCACACACGAATTGGTCTTACGAGCAAGAAAATCAGGAATATTATAGTACTAGTCATGCATTTTTGGAAAATTACTTAAAAACTAGTCCTGATTATGACATTTCTAAACCTGTTCAATCTCTAGAAGAAACCTACCAACAAATTCGAAGGGAGTATGAACGTGCAGTTAGTTCAAGAGAAGAGAGTACACAACGGTCTAAGATATTCAATGAGACTTGTGAAAGTATAAGTGTTACGCTCAGTGAAATTCAAGCACGTTTAGAGGCAGAAAATGAACAGTTAGCTAATGCTGCTCGAAATAATCTAAATTTCCAAAATAGTGTTTCCAATTCTACCCTTGATATCAATAGTGATTATTTGCCCAATCTAGAGGACGAGGTTAGAATAAAAGACACTACTTATTTAGATAAGGTTCAATCATCTTTTTACTATTATGATGATGAGGATAGTAGTAATGAAGAATCTGAAATATGTAGGCATAGTGATCAGGAATCTATTAATCCAATTGAGCTTTATAATGATATTATTTCTAGTTCAAATCCAAATAATTTTTATGATTATTCACCTATTCAAAAGGACGAGGATTTGATTAGGGATACCACCGTTTTAGACGATGTAGTTTTTCCTTTTGATTACGAAGCCGATAGTGGTTTAGAGGAACGGGTTTATTCCGAAAATGCTGTTTTAGAGTCTAGCGACTCAGAAACAATAGTATTAGATGAAGAAGATATACCCGTAGAGATGAGTAAAGATGCACTACCTGATAATAACTTAGAAGAATCTCTTGAATATTTTAAGGACTCTGAAGATACGGAAATTCAAGAAATAATTAGAGGTCTTCTAGAGACACTGAAAACTCTAAGTTTGGGGGTGATTACCTTCCTAGTGCCTTACCTTTAACTTAGAAAGTCCCTCACTTAGGACTTGACTTGTGCCTCAACCATTTTACAAGATTACCTTCATACTCGTTTTCCCGAACCTAATGATGTCCAGGAAGAAGTTCAGTCGTTAGAAACCCATCCTCTGGTTGATGTGGTTTGCCTAGGCTATGATACCCAGATTGACTTTGTTTTCCCACCAAATAGTTTTCTTCCAACTGTGGGAACGTTTATATTCCAAATGTGTCGAATATTAAGTTGTGAGACTAGACCTAAATGCTTTAGGAAATTAGAATCGACACATTTGCTTAAGAATGACCACTACTCTCACTGTGGTCAATTATATAAGTCAAACCTGATTGACTTAAAGGATCCTCAGTTATTTAGGTTATTATTATTTTGTGATTCTAAGTTCTTATTTGAGTTTTTCCAGACTCTAGGACCTAATAATTTGGATCCAACCTATGAGGAAATGCATCCGAGGAAAATATTTTATTTAGACCCTTTCATAGAACCTGAACCGCAATTAGATATAAATATCTTAATCAGGAAACTAGATAAGGGCATGTTATTCTTGTTCACTTTCTTGGGTTATTGTAGTTTCCTTTGGTCAGCTCTTTTTCGTTTTGAAGACCCACAATTATTTCGACTGTTACTTTATGGTTCGAGTTGACTAATCCTTTCCTAAGTCTGGCTGAAGACTTTAAACTTAGCACTTCTTGGGAGGTAACCCAATATTCTTGCAACACGGTAATATCCTTCCTTAACTCTTTTGCTTCAAATAGTAACAGTTTCTCCTTGTTCATGCTTTTAGTTTCATCTTTAGAACATTGAGGACAATGTTAGATTTAAGTTTGGGGGTATGGGAGAAACTTTTTAGTTGCAATAAATAAACTCCAGAGCCTAGAAATTTACGCCTATTAAGGATAGCACTAACCAATCTAAGTGGATGGAAACATTTTTGTTTTAGGAGCTGAGGAACCAATCTGACTAGATGGAAACATCTATAGAGTCTATTCATAAAAGCACAGAGCTCAGGTGTTAGAAATAACATGATAGTTTCGCCATATCTCGTCGAGTCCTTTTCACTTCTATTTTTAGTTTTCTTTTATTTCAAGTGATTTGGTGGGGCACACGATTCAAGTTGTTACCTTTGCTAGGGTGAAATAGAGTGACTGAGTTACCTTTTCAAAAAAAAAAAAAAAAAAAAAAGACCGGACCAGTTAGACCAATCGGAATAAGTATTAACACTTGGATAGCAATATGCGTGTGTTCTCCCTGTTTCCGTCGCCTAAGCAAGCGTGGAATGCAGGACCCGTGGGAACTATCGTGTAATCTGCTGACAAGAAGCATCCGCTTGGATCAAAAAGATCTATTCATGCCGTTAAGTTAAAAAAAAAAAGAGTGAATTGTTATGTGTAGTCAACTGCTGGTTCCCTTGTATTTGCCAGTTTGTTGATCTAGATTTAAGTTATTGACCACTGGTTCCCTTGCATATGCCAGTGTGTTAATATTAGTCAGACCGGTATCTCAGTCATTTAGGTTAGGTTCACCTTGGCAGAGGCCTTCAGACAGATATGGGAAACACCGTTCACTTTTCAACCATCTACATTTTTCTTTTTCCATCTTCTTAATCTTTTCATGTGATTAGTCTGACTCCGAGTATGATGTCCATCGTGAAACTATCTTAGTAGAGCTCTGTCACTTATATGAATTTTAGTATGCTTGAGTGCAAACTCGTATACAACAATTGGAATTTCGCGTCAGGGTACTTCCTCCTGTAATTAATAAGTATGCCAACCAAGGAGGTTCTTTAGTGCTTTCCAAGATTTTTCGTAGATAGCTAGGGTCTGGAGTATTGGTTTTTGTGGGTACACCTCTGATAAACCCACCCGAGATTAACTCGGTCACTTTTCAAGAATAAATTTTGCTCGAGGACTAGCAAATAATAAGTTTGGGGGTATTTGATAGACACATTTTTGTGTCTAATTTGATCTCAATACTATATATTGTTGGCACTCGATTTTGTACTAATTTTGTTATTTTATGTATTTGTAGGTATTTTTTTTTATTTTTGGAAAATTCGGCTCGAAAAGTTGATTTTGGCCCCCGGAGGACAAGTGTTATTCGGACTCTCGCTTTTGGATAAGGGGTAACCTAATTACTAAGGGGCACCCCCAGGTCACCCCCAAGGCAGCTGCTATTCGCACCCCAGTTCTGGTTAGGGGGAGGACACCCTTTCTTCACGATTCAAAAAATGGCGGGAAAATCTTATGCCATGCACACTTCACTGGCAGTTTAGGGTTCGATCTTGTGTGGGCTTTGAGCGAGATTCAATCGCTGGAAATGATTGGGATGGACCTAATATAGCCTAACAGGCTTGGTACAATGAATTGGATTGAAAAACTTGGGCCAGAAATCCGAGTTTGGAAGTAAACAGGGGACCGAGATATTTTTAATTACGGAAGCTGTGTGAAGATTGGGAGAAGATATTTGGGAAGATATTCTCTCATGATATTATACGAACAATTTAAGACAATCCAGAGACGCGTAGAAGAGTTAAACAGGGAAGAAAATCCCATATCCTGCATGAAATACAAAGAAAATATTCCCGACGTTAATGTAGATTTCGGGGAGTTATTGTGAAGATTTGAAGGCATTAAACAGTATATAAAGGCTCTTTGGGTCTACTAGAGAGGGTGTCGAGAGTTTGGGGAGGTTTGGAGGCGAGCAGAGAGGCGCAGGAGGAGTTGCAGAGAAGTTACCTGCTGCTGCTGCCATTAACACGCCTGAAGAACACGAAGAACGGACTCGCAGCAGCAGTCGTTCCTCAACAGTGAAATCGACTGTCGGCTGTGGGTCGTAGTTCTTCAACGACAACAGCACCTCAGCTATGTCGTTGATTCTGGACGCCTTCTGTGGGTCGCAGAGTTCTGTTTTACATCAATTTCTTGTATTTCTCTTCATTGTAAAACACTTTTGAGCATCAATGAAATATTTTGAGAGCATTTTTACTATGATGAGTTAAACCCCAACACTGGGGCGACGGAGGAGGCCGAGCTTCATAAATGGGTAATTTTATTAATTCTTTTTAAGACTTTTGCATTAAAAATTAAGTGAAATATGATTTGATTAAATTGGGTGTTATTTGATTAGATGGGTCATGCTTAGCTTAAGTGATTTAATGTTCCATGCTTAACATTTACAACCAATGTTTTGAGAATCGACTTTGGCAAAATAAGAGTCCATATATGTTTTGAGCTATTATTGTTGAGAATAAATCATTAAGCCTTATGTTATGAAGATTGGCCGAATCATTAGTCCCAGTACCTCTCTACCAATTTGTCAATATTTGTATATATATTTTTAAATCTAAAAATCCATTACCTTCACAAGTTCGAGTTTGAACGATACCCCTTATCATCATTACTACAACCACCAAAAATCTTTTATCAATAGTCGGAGAACATTTTCAAATTTGTGATCCTTGGAGGATTCAAACTACATTAACACAACCACTTGACTCGACTATGTCTGGTTTAACAATCCTTTATTTGTTTTTAGAAATTTGGTACAAAACCAAAAATCCGGATTAATTAGTTTATGATTTCAACGTTGTAAGTCTCTTGAGGAGTCCTTAAAAACACAAAAATCCATGCTTTAGCAGCATAAATATTAATTTTTCTTAAATCTGCAGTAGAATATTATGCTTGCTTAAACTTGTCTATAATATAGACTATAGTTATGATTTTGGTGCTTTTAATAAAACTCATATAGTTGAGTTAGCATCCATATTTACGTCAAGAGTTGTATTCTTTTCCCTTCGTTTCAGGTTTTGTCTGTTAGAGCATAGCTCGGTCGACCTCGCATGCGTTGCTATCTCAAGCATGTTTTTCAATGTTAGTGATCAAAACTATGAGTCTTGATTTCTAGTCTATTATAGCTCAGTCTCGGACTAGGATAAAAAAGTGTAGTTGAGCTCAAGGACTTCATGGCGATTCATCATACAACGACGAAGATCTACTCAAGGAACCGTGGAACTTCATCAACAAAAAGGTATGTGGAGACTTGAACTTATCTATCACTCAAAAGTCTATCTCTTCTATCTCCTACTTCTTATGAGACAAAAATTCGTATGCTATATAGACTGGATCATACACATTTGACATTTCGAGCTGAGTATTCACTACTTATCTTTATCTCGAAATCATGTTTTGGTAAAGAGTTTCTCCTTGATCAAGTTTATCTTCACCTAGTGACGAAAGTCATGAAAAGTTTCAATTACTTTGAGAATTGCTCTGACGTGAAACGGTCTGTGAATAACGGCTATACAACGTCCTCTGAGAATGTTTCAATGATTGCAATGAGAGTTTATATTACATAACCATGTATTCCTTAATCTGAAGTTTTCGAACATTGTTGATTGAGAGAAACCGGAGGAATTGGCTTTGCCAAGTCCGCGAACCCAGTCCGCGAACTCGGTCCGCGAACTGACGGAAGTTCTCTTGACGAGAATTTCTGCTGGGATTTTTCAAAAGCTCATTTGCGTGTTAGTCCGCGAACTCAGTCCGAACCTAGTCCGCGAACTGGCGGAAGTCTCTTTGCCGAGATTTTCTGCTGAGTTTGGAAAACTCTGTCGGTTGCCTTAAGTCCGCGAACTTGTTTGTGAGATTAAATGGTTATGATCTAAAGATGTGCTCTGAACATGAAACTTAAATTACTAAGGAATGCTTTATGCAAACCGTGGTTATAAAGTTCATGAGCTGATTCATCGAATCGAATCATATTTGTTTCAACTGTGTCTTATGTAGTTACATAAGATCTCATAGAAATTTAACAACTCTCTAACTAGTTCATTTGAGTCAATTGAACCAGTTATGGTGAAGAAGAACTAGGTTAATATGAAATTCTCATATGGTTAACCTTTTGGGTTACTATGTTGAACCAACATACACGTACACGTTCGGGCATGGTTTTCGCAAACCCAATAAACGTCTACCCAAGTGTGTGTGACAAGCTAAGTTTTCGATCTAACAGTTGAGAAATATTAGGTTGAATCTAAATCAGGTTTTCATCTAACGGTGAATATTGATTTCTTTGTAACTAAGGCAAAACCCTGATTTGAAGGCCATATAAAGGAGACATCTAGCATTGTGCAAAACTAATTTCCACACGTCTGTGTGATACTAGTGCGCTCGCTAGAGTCGATTATCCTTTAACCTTTGGTTTTATTCTCTAAAACCAGGTTAACGACTTAAATACTTCATTGGGATTGCGATTTTGGGTTGCAACAACTCTTGGTTGTGGGTGAGATCAGCTAAGGGAATCAAGTGCGCAATATCCTGCTGGGATCAGAGGCGTAGGAGTGCGAATGTACCTTGAATTAGTAGGAGACTGATTGGGGTTCAACTATAGTCCAGTCCGAAGTTAGCTTGGAGTAGGCTAGTGTCTGTAGCGGCTTAATACAATGTGTATTCAATCTGGACTAGGTCCCGGGGTTTTCTGCATTTGTTGTTTCCTCGTTAACAAAACTTTTGGTGTTTGTGTTATTTCTTTTCCGCATTATATTTTTTATATAATTGAAATAATACAGGTTGTGCGTTCGTGATCATCAATTGGAAATCCGACCTTTGGTTGTTGATCGATATTGATTGATCCTTGGACATTGGTCTTTGGTACCGTCCAAGTTATTCCTTGTATTTGATAAAGACTCGCTATTGTTTTTAGCTTGAGTAAAAATCAAATCAAGAGAGAGATATTAACTCCTTGAGATACTTTTATCTAGATTGAGTCTGACTGTCTAGTTGATTCTCTAGCAAAGTATTTCGGAGTTAGTCCATACAGATTGCTAAGAGAAATATTGGGTGGTGTTTTTAGACCCCCGCTTTTTCAATTTGTATCAGAGCAGGCAAACACGTTTAAGACCTCATCAGTCTGTGTTTGTAGCGATCTGACTCTATGGACAGAGGTGTTATCTCTATTAACGTACCACCAGGCTTCGATGGCTCCAATTACTTATGGTGGAAAATTGCTATGCGAGATTTTCTTCAATCGTGTGATTTTCAATCATGGGTATATGTGGTTAATAGCTATGATGCTCCCGTTGTGGCAGTTGGTGATGTAAACGTTCCCAAACCTATTGGTGAATACACCGTTGTTGAGATAACTGCTGCAAAGCAAAATTCCGACGATTTGAATGCTATCATTCATGCCATTACCCCAAATCTTCAGCATCATGTGACAAACTGCACTAGATCTAAAGATGCTTGGCATATCTTAGAAACCGTATTTGAAGGCAACTCCAGTGAAAAGGATGCTAGCTTCAAAACCTTAATTCCGATTAGGAGAACCTTCGTATGGCGGATGAAGAAACATTTGATGAGTTTAATCACAAAGTGTCTGAAATTTTTAACGCATCTTTTGCATTGGGTGAGACTATTACTGAAAAGGACATTGTGATGAAAATTCTCAGATCGCTGCCATCTAGATACAAGTCTAAGAAGCATGCCATCGTTGAGGGGAATAACCTCGATAATCTTTCCAGAAACACCTTGGTTGGAAAGCTTAAGATCTTTGACCATGAGCATACATCCAAAGTAGGTAAGGATGTTGCCTTTAAAGCACAAAACAACACTAAATTACTTGTCAAAGGTAAGAGTGTTCATGTCTCTGAGGATGATCAGTCTGAGGATGATTTTTCGGATGAAGATCTTGACAAATCTGTCTCCTTGATCACAAGACAATTTAGGGATCTTCTTTTGAAGAGAACTAAACGGTTTTCAAGAGACAAACCTAAGTCATCAGACAAACCTCACAGTCGCGTACCTCCTAAAAACATGGATGCTGATGACGAGGAAATGCCTCAGTGCTTTAAGTGTAAGGGTTTTGGCCATTTTGCTAACGAATGCCCAAATCGTAGAAAATACACTGGAAACAAAGTTCTAGCTGTAATGCTTGATGAAATGTCTGAAACCTATGACTCCGATGAAGATAGGAAATCAAGTGTAGGGCTTCTTTGTGAAAACATCGATTTTGATACTTGTAGCAATACATATATCAACCTCAATGGGTTCGGAGAAGAGGTAAACCCAATCAAGCTGGAAGATTCACTGGATCCGATAACTGGAAACCCTATCAGTGATGTTTCAGGATCAATTGTATGTCTAGATGCTTGCACATCTCAGATGCCTGAATACTATCTAAGATTGACGTGCTCGTTTTGTTCGATGAAGGGACACGAACTATCAAGGTGTTACAAATACAAGCACCAAATAAGGCACGCCAGCAAACTTCAACAAAGAGCAGGTCGATTAGCAAGGAAGCTGAAACTTTCTCAGAAGACCGCCGAGGTATGTAGGATCTTATCTTCGTCTAAGAAGTTGGTTTCCAAGGATAGAATAAGACCATTTGAAAATAAAATATGGTCAAATCGTTTTGATAGACAGAGATCATAGAATTCCTCCCATGAGGAAAAATATGGACAAATCATTGTTCATCGCAACACAACTTGATTGTGTTGTTGGGAAAATATTGTCTCATGTGCCTGTTCGAAAAGAGACAAGATGGAGTGCTGATACCGGCTTTAGAAAAGTTTTTCTTCTTTTCTTAGATTTGTTATTTTTTTGTATCATATAAAACAAAAGGGTTATTATCGACAATTCTACTCTTTATAGGAAAATAGAATAGATCCTTGTATGTTATCCACGGTATTGATCTTCATTGATCCATTTTGTTATGGTTTACCGTTAAGGCTCCATTGTGTATCTCATGTTGAGCACATTACAACTATGTCGATTTATATTGGCCTTGTTGGTTGTTCCATGAGATGCTATATGTTGAGCATTCTTGAACTAAATTAATCATCTTGATTGGTTATTTAGTTGTTTGCTCCGAAATTCTTCTTTTGTCGAGCAAAATCTTTTGACAATTAAATAGATTGCTTCGGTGATTAGTTTGGTTGTTTGTATTCCAATTAGATTAATTATGGGTTCTCTTGTAATTAATCTAGTTGAGTTTTTCATATATTCTACAAGTTCTTGTGTTGAGTATATGAACGGTTGTACTAATCATGTTCTATTGGTTGATATAGCCGTATATTCCGTAAGGTTTTCCTTATGTTGAGTATTTGAACGATTAAGGTAGTCATCTCCGTGTGGTTATCTTAGTTGTAGCTCCGTGAGTTTTCTTATGTTGAGCACAATCAATTAAATTGATCACTTTTGTGGTTTGATTTAGTTGCATTTTCCGATTAAATTAATCATGGGTTTACTTGTAATTAATTTGGTTGAGTTTTGGATATAGAAAATCATTTCCATGGTTTTTGGTGTCCAATTAAAAAAATCCTTCTTTTCTTTCGAAATTAAGGTCGCTCTTGTTGTTCTTTCGGGAATGACATCAAACGGGGGAGAGGTCTTCTGAACTTGTGCTTAATGGTAATATCTTGCGGGGTGTGCGCCTGTGAAATTTTATAGGGGTTATCTTGTATCTTAAAACTCCTTGATGAATGCATTTATCTTCGGCTTTATGATTGCATCTAAATTAAGTTGGTATGTATTTTTTCTTTTAGTCTATGAAACGTCTCTTCTCGGAAATTTCATTAGGATCCCGTTCTTGTACCTTTGCCAATTTTATTGACAAAAAGGGGGAGAATTAATGTGTAGTTCTACTACATGTACATATGGTTTTCGGATCATTGTGTAAGGGGGAGTGGTTTCCATGTGAGATGGAGTATTGACTAAGGGGGAGTGATACATATCACCGTAGTATTATTGTTAAAGTCGTGATGCAATTGGACTTTGATGTTACATAATAATACCATGTGACTGTATAATGATGATCGAGAATCTCGATTTCTCTCATTGTTATAGCTACGGATCTTCAATAACGGTGATGCTAAACTTACAAACTTTGGGATCATTGGAGTACTCGGAAGGACGAAGATTTCAAGGAACGTTGAAGATTAAACTATGAAATAGGAGCCAATAAAGTTTATCTTTTTTGTATTCCATATGTATTAATAGTTTTTTCACTAAAATTGACAAAGGGGGAGATTGTTAGAGCATATCTCGGTCGACCTCGCATGCGTTGCTATCTCAAGCATGTTTGTCAATGTTAGTGATCAAAACTATGAGTCTTGATTTCTAGTCTATTATAGCTAAGTCTCGGACTAGGATAGAAAAGTGTAGTTGAGCTCAAGGACTTCATGGCGATTCATCATACAACAACGAATATCTACTCAAGGAACCGTGGAACTTCATCAACAAAAAGGTATGTGGAGACTTGAACTTATCTATCACTCAAAAGTCTATCTCTTCTATCTCCTACTTCTTATGAGGCAAAAAGTCGTATGCTACATAGACTGGATCACGGACTAAACACGCAAACGAGTATTTGGAAAATGCCAGCAGAAATTCTCGGTAAGAGAACTTCCGTCAGTTCACGGACTTGGCAAAGCTAATTCCTCCGGTTACTCCCAATCAACAAAGTTCGAAAACTTCGGATTAAGGAATACATGGTTATGTAACCTAAACTCTCATTCGAATCATTGAGATATTCTCAGAGGACATTATATAGCCGTTATTCACAGACCGTTTCACGTCAGAGCAATTCTCAAAGTAATTGAAACTTTTCATGACTTTCGTCACTAGGTGAAGATAAACTTGATCAAACCGAAACGCTTTACCAACACATGATTTCGAGATATAGATAGGCGAGATATACTCGGCTCGAAATATCAAATGTGTATGATCTAGTCTATATAGCATACGACTTTTGAGTGATAGATAAGTTCAAGTCTCTACATACCTTTTTGTTGATGAAGTTCCACGGTTCCTTGTATAGATCTTCGTCGTTGTATGATGAATCCCCATGAAGTCCTTGAGCTCAACTACACTTTTCTATCCTAGTCCGAGACTTAACTATGTAGGCTAGAAATCAAGACTCATAGTTTTGATCACTAACATTGACAAACATGCTTGAGATAGCAACGCATGCGAGGTCGACCGAGCAATGCTCTAACAATCTCCCCCTTTGTCAATTTTAGTGACAAAACTATTAGTACATATAGAATACAAAAAAGATAAACTTTAGTGGCTCCTATTCCATAGTCTAATCTTCAACGTTCCCTGAAATCTTCGTCCTTCCAAGTACTCCAATGATCCCGAAGGTTGTAAGTTTAGAATCACCGTTGTTGAAGATCCGTAGCTATAATAATGAGAGAAATCGAGATTCTCAATCATTATTATACAGTGACATAGTATTATTATGTAACATCAAAGTCCAATTGTATCACGACTTTAACAATAATATTAGGGTGATATGTATCACTCCCCCTTAGTCAATACTCCATCTCGATCATGGAAACCACTCCCCCTTACAAAATGTATTTGTAGTGTGAACTACATTATTTCTCCCCCTTCTTGTGAATAAAATTGGCAAAGGTACAAGAACGGGATCATAATGAAATTTCCACAAGGGACATTTCATAGACTAAAAGAAAGATACATACCAACTTAATTTAGATGCAATCATAAAGCCGAAGCTAAATGCATTCATCAAGGAGTTTTAAGATACAAAATAACCCCTATAAAATTCCACAGCCGCACACCACGCAAGATATTACCATTAAGCACAAGTTCAAAAGAACTCTCCCCCATTTGATGTCATTCCCGAAAGAACAACAAGAGCGACCTTAATTTCGAAAGAAAATAAGGATTTTTAAATGGAAAATTTCTTGTTTGGTCCTAAGCCCATAAGGTTATTTATAGCAGGGTCCAACTAGATTTTACTCTTATTCTAAGGTCCAAAGTTATTTGAAAACATGAAAATGACTAATATACCCACTGTTTAAGTACGTGTGAAATAACATACTTCTACCAAATCGGGATTTTATTTATCTGGAGGTCCAAATTTAATTAAAACATATAAAGGACCATAGATTTGAGTACATAACTGCTACACTGTTTACAAATTTGAATACATATCTGCTACACTGTTTACAAATTTGAGTACATATCTGCCGCACTGCTTACGAGGGTTTCTGATTCTTTGGAAGGCGGTCTTGTTATTAAAGACTTCTAAGCACCTAGTACAACTTGCACCAATTCCGTCTACTGTTAGTGAGAAAAAATCCAATTCCCCACTAACTGGTTGAACAATGAACCCTAGGAAAGCTTGTCCCAGCCCATGAGCAAAACCGAGAAGACCATTTTGCCTTGCATTCTCAACAGGCTTTGTTACAACCCCAGACACGGCGAAAGCAAACACTTGAGCAAGGGCTTCAGTTCCTTGAAGAATACCGTCACCAACCACAGTTATTCTTCTAGACCATACCTGATTCCACGGTGAAACAACGCATTATTTAATCCCCATTACGAGTTACCTTTATTCATCTATGAATAGTATCAAAATATACTAGTTACCTGCTTCATACGTAATTGCAGAAACTGCCCATCTGTTGACAGCTCGGCAAAGCCTTTACTTAAAGAAGACAATGTTGAGCTTGTCATACCAAGAACATCTACTGAGAATATCAAATGTAAAGGATTATGGATCAGATCCCGCCATATACGGTTGACAATGGCTGGAACAACAGAGCTTTGCCTCATAAACCTATTCCGGTGCATGACCTTTCTTAAATGAACCTGTAATGAAAGCATGGTTTAGTTACCTACAGGAGATGTTATACAGATACAAATATCATGAATAAGAGTCTTGCAGAACTGATATTCAAGATCCCAAACAACAAAGTTTCCTTGTTAGAATCAATGATAAATGAACTAGAAAACGTTTTACATCACATATACTGTAGGATCATACCAATTAATCTCTAATATTTCTTTAATACAGTATTAAATCATAGGAAAAATAAAGGAAAACCTTTATATGCACTGTAAACACAGAAAAACTATACAAAATTAGCACATATTTCAGTATTTCACACACGTACTCATGGATCAAAGAAATAAAAATGTGTCAAATCTCTGAATACAACAGAATCATAAGAAGTTTCTATCAGTACACCATATACATATTGCGTATTCATGAACTAAAAATCAACTTCATGTAAAGAAGAATTGATGAATTGATGAATATAACATAATCAAAGCACATATTTCAGTATTCAACATACGTACTCATAGATCGAATCCAAAGACAATGGAAAAAGTATGAATAAAACAAAATCAGAAGAGGTTCCTATCAGTACACCATATACGTACTGCGTATTCATAAACTAGAAAATCAACCACATGTAAAGAAGAAGTGATGAATCCATGAATATAACCGAATCAAAGCACATGTTTCAGTATTACACATACATACTCATGGATCGAACCCAAAAACAGTGGCAAAACTTTGAATAAAAGAAAATCAAAAGAAGTTTCTATCAGTACGCTATATACGTAATGCATATTCATGAACTAAAAAATCAACTGCATGTAAAGAAAAAGTGATGAATCCATGAATATAGTCGAATAAAAGCACATATTTCAGTACTACACATACGTACTAATGGATCAACCCAAAAAAATGGAAAAATTTTGAATAAAACAAAATCAGAAGTATTTTATATCGGTACATCGTATACGTACTGTCGGTTCGTACACAGTAGCACACTGTAACGAACTTAAAAACCTAAAAACGTCATGAAAACCAATTTGATCTTCATAATACAATCGAAAAACAAATCAAAAGAAGAAAAACGAACAAAATAATCAAAGAAGATTATTAGAAAACATACCTGGAAACACAAACAAATCTTCTCGTCGTAAATCATAACGATGCATCTTCTTCTTCTTCTTCTTCTAGGTTTCTGTCAGTACAGGATATACGTACTACTGCTTCATATGCAAAAACAAACTGAAACACATTTAAAACCAACAAAATAGAAGTGGTATAAGTAAATCTAATAACGAAATGAACAAAAAATATGATTATTCGTCTAGATCTAGTAAATAATCAAAAAATCAAATATGGGGATAAAAAAGCGTAATCAATCACAACAAGGATTAGATCGTGAAACCCTAAAATAAACATTGTAAGAGAAAAATCTCCATATGATTTAATAAAAACGAGAAAGATTGAAGAATAAAATTTGGACTTGTTCAGAACCCATTCGCAGCAGCAGTGAGAAGAAAGAGAAGAAGAAAACGAATATGAAATGTAATGTTCTTCTCGTGTTTATAGACCTGTTAAATAGGAAAGGTTATTTGTGGTATTTTTAAATTTCACACACCTGATCTCGCACGTGTACATGACCTGGACTTAAAAAATTGGGTCCATTTTTCATTTTTCTTTTAATTATGGACCTCTGGTTATTGGGCTTTAGTGGGTGGACCTGCCACTAACTAATACCACTATAATAGGATCTATAGGTAATTCCTACTTTTTAAATTGGACACCAAAAACCATAGGAATGATTTTCTATATCCAAAACTCGACCAAATTAACCACAAGTAAACTCATGATTAATTCAATTGGAATACACAACTAAATCAAACAATAAAAGTGATCAATTTAATTGAAAGTGCTCAACATAAGTAAACTTACGGAGCAACAACTAAGGTAATCATACGGAGATGACTAACTTAATCGTTCACATACTCAACATAAGGAAAACCTTAGGGAATATGCGACTACATTAACCAATAGAACATGATTAGTATAGTCGTTCATATACTCAACACAAGAATTTGTGGAATATATGAAAACTCAACTAGACTAATTACAAGAGAACTTATAATTAATCTAATCGGAATACAAACAACCAAACTAATCACCGAAGTAATCAATTTAATTATTTAAAAGATTTGCTCGATAAAAGATACCTTACGGAACAACCAACAAAGTTAATCACAAAATAATCAACTTAGTTGTATCGTGCTCGACATAAGACACATTATGGAGCCTCACGGTAATACAAAAATATTGGATCAATGAAGATCAATACCTTGGAATACATACACGAATCTATTCTATATTTCCATCACTATATGCATAATGACATAATAGACTTTATCCTTGTCGCACAAATGATTTTACCCTACTTTCCATCAAATAAATGACTGCATAGGTATAACTTTTGTATTTGTCAAAAGTCCATTCGTCCTTTCATCAATACGAATACCAATTTATGAACAACTTTACTTTTGACAACATATGGGACCTTCAATTTCACGGACGCAAACAATACATATCCCATAAACATATTGCAATACTTCAAAATCAAACAGATTAATACTGCAATAACATCATCCTCCAAATATTTTTAGAATTTTAAACCAAAAAACCTAAAAACAAGAAGATGAAAATAATAGCTATGTTTAGTCACAATCATCGCTATTCCAAACTCTAGTAATCCTTCTCAAAAACAAGAATAAATTCTCATAAGAAGTTTTCTAGGCATCAAGACAAACTCGTAATGCACATATAAGATGATTTGTCCTTAAAGGGTAGAATCAATATTTTTCGCTCGGATTTACACTAAGAATAGCTATCAAAAGCGTATAAAAAGATTTTCTTAACAAAGAAGAACATACAAAGTCAATAACGACTATGCACCATAGTTCACAAAGGATGATTGTGAACATTCAAGAATTCCATATCACTGCGTACTACTTTCCATTCTTGAACTTCCTTCTTTCTGATTCACCAACAAAATTCCTGTAAAAGCCACAAATTAGCTTAAAAGAGTAGTACTCCAAGAATCCAAGTGCCCAAGTTCAAGAGAAGTGGAACAAAACAGAGCATAATACTCAAAAACAAGAGACAGGACAAATATCAATGTTAACTCATCCAAATTCAAGGTTTCTCATCTCCATTTTAAAGAGAATTCAAATAGAAAGAGAGTGCAAAAAGAATGAGGTCAATCCGAGTTCGGACGAAGAAGTTACGGCCAGAAAAGGTTTACCGAATATCGACGTCTACAGGCAGTATGCGCACGGGTTTGCAAACGAAATTTCCAGTTTGCAGACTGGGTTTGTGAACTTAAACCCCTGGATTTTGGTTTTAAATGATGTTATGCATACTTGGTATATGTACTATGAAGTCCAAACATCCCGAACTAATGTATTCAAACCTAAACATTTAAGAACCTTAAACACAGATCAAGTTAGGTAGAAATGAACGATAAGCAATATTATTATAAGTATTCTAAGCAAATAAAAGTACAAATCTTGCTCAAGTTTATAAACATACCTTTTTAGATGAATCCAATCGAATTCTACCTCCTTACCGAACATAATCTGTGTGCCCCAATTCTTGTGCTTTCCTCACCGTATACAAAGCAGGGCATTCCTTGGTGAGGATGCATTTCCAACACAATTAAGTTGCGTTGGGGTGAACAAAGTCTTGCTCACCACAAGTGACCTTTGGATTATCTTGAAAGAGATCACTTTTAGAACCTTTCACATCCAATTCCATTTTTCCAAAAAACTTGTTAAGTTCCAACATCATGGATACTGCCTTTTCCATAGTCATGGAGTTTTCTAGAAAATCATTCCTTTTCACACTCAAAACATCATTGTCTTTTTTCGTTATGCACTTCTGAGTGCGTTTAGGAACAGTCAAAACCTTCTTCCCATCACTCTCTTCTAGAATTCTTGGAAGAGAATTGGATTGACTATTCTTTTGCAAGTTAGTCTTTCTCCAATTGGGAGCATCAGATTTTGTCTTCGTCTTTACGAAGTTATCCTTTTGATAACCATTAAGATTATGAGAAGGATTCGTACGACGTTTATAGGAAAATCTAGGTCTATCATAGCACTGATTCCTTTGCCTAAAGGTTGGACAATTACAATCTGTAACGTTAAGAGGATCAGTCTTAACATATGTTCTTGGTTTCACAACTTCTTGTGATGCCCAAACAAGAATATCATGAAGTTTCTCATTCCTTATACGGAAACGACATCTCCTTTCCAGGTGACCTTTATTTCAGCAATAGTGGCAAACATAAGGAATGTTCTTACCTCGATCCGTGTGTGCTAACTTTGGAGGTTGATAAACTTTGCTCTTTTGAACCTTAACTGCCGGAGAAGGTATTTCACTTTTGCTATCAGTGGAAACCTTTTGTTGAGAAGAATCACTAGCCTTGACAAATTTTACCTCTTTGCTACTACTTGGAGCATCTATTCCCTTAGAGCCCAATCCTCGTGTATCACGATGATTTTTACTTGCTCCTAGCATAGTGGTTAATTTGCTTGAACTAGTATTGAACTTTTTCAAGTCATCTTCCAACATCTTGATTTTATCAAGAGCAGCAGCTAAATCAGCCTCAAGGCGTTTTTCTCGAGTGAGATAAGCGCTTTCTCTGTCGTCAAAACTTGTTTGCTGGAAGTTAAACCTTGCTTCAGATTCTGCAAGTTTTTCTTCCAACAAAAAGTACTTTTGATAAACATTATCACATTCAAGTGACTTCATACGTAGGTTTTCCTCAGAATCCTTGAGGATCGATTCGGTAGAACGATTCGAAAAATAAACACCTGCGTAACATCTTCTGAATTTCTTGTTTTCTCGACATAGAGGAGTCAGAAGAGGTGTGACATGAGAAGTTGTAATCTTCTTCATATTCCCCGAATCCAAAAACTAAACATACTCTGAGACTTCCTCATCAACATCTCTATCAATATCTGAATCACCTTCATCAGAAAGTTCATCCAACTGTTCTTCTAGGAGAGTTTCCCAATCAACAATTTTTACATCAAGAGAATGTTTGGATATTGACTTAGATGTGACAGTTCTCTCAGGTGAATCCAAGATTTTAGAATCATCTGGTAATTTCTGAACTGGTACGTTATTAGAGATAGACTCGTCCATAATCAGATCGCTACAAACACATACTTATAAGGTCTTTAACGTGTTTGCCTACTCTGATACCAATTGAAAAAGCGGGGGTCTAACAACACCACCCAATATTTCGATTAGCAATATGTATGGACTAACTCCGAAATACTTTGCTAGAGAATCAACTAGACAGTCAGACTCAGTCTAGATAAAATTATCTCAAGGAGTTAATATCTCTCTCTTGATTTAATTTTTACTCAAGCTAAAAACAATAACGAGTCTTTATCAAATACAAGGAATAACTTGGACGGTACCAAAGACCAATGTCCAAGGATCAATCAATATCAATCAACAACCAAAGGTTGGATTTCCAATTGATAATCACGAACGCACAACCTGTATTATTTCAATTATATAAAATATAATGCGGAAAAGAAATAACACAGACACCAGAAATTTTGTTAACGAGGAAACCGCAAATGCAGAAAAACCCCGGGACCTAGTCCAGATTGAATACACACTGTATTAAGCCGCTACAGACACTATCCTACTCCAAGCTAACTTCGGACTGGACTATAGTTGAACCCCAATAAGTCTCCCACTGATCCAAGGTACAGTTTCACTCTTACGCCTCTGATCCCGGCAGGATACTGCGCACTTGATTCCCTTAGCTGATCTCACCCACAACCAAGAGTTGCTGCAACCCAAAATCGCAGACTTAATAATAAACAAATTTGTCTCACACAGAAAAGTCTATCAAAGGATAAATCTGTCTCCCACAGAAAAACCCTAGGTTTTGTTCCGTCTTAAGATATAAAATCAAGGTGAACAAGAACCAATTGATAATCCGGTCTTATATTCCCGAATAACATTCTATATTAATCAATCACCTCTCAACAATCCTTCTTGACTACACATGCGGTTTGTCGAGGAATCACAAACAATGAGACGAAGATGTTTGTGACTTCTTTATCTTGCCAATTGGAGAACTCTCACGATCTCAAGGCAATCAATCGATTGTACTCGTACGATAGAAGATGCAAGATCAGATCACAAAACTACGATAAAAGTAGTATCGGTCTGGCTTCACAATCCCAATGAAGTCTTTAAGTAGTTAACCTGGTTTTAGAGAAGAAAACCAAAGGTTAAAGGAGAATCGACTCTAGCGAGCGCACTAGTATCACACAGACGTGTGGGGATTAGTTTTGCTCAAAGCTAGATATCTCCTTTATATAGCCTTCAAATCAGGGTTTTGCCTTAGTTACAAAGCAATCCTTATTAACCGTTAGATGAAAACCTGATTTAGATTCAAGTTAATATTTCTCAACCTTTAGATCGAAAACTTAGCTTGTAACACACACTTGGGTAGACGTTTACTGGGTTTGCGAAAATCATGCCCAAACGTGTACATGTGTGTTGGTTCAACATAGTAACCCAAAAGGTTAACCATATGAGCATTTCATATCAACCTTGTTCTTCTTCACCATAACTAGTTCAATTGACTCAAACGAACTAGTTAAAGAGTTGCTCAATTGCTATGAGATCTTATGTAACTACACAAGACACAACTGAAACAAAGATGATTCAATTCGATTAAATCGTCTCATGAACATTATATCCACGGTTTGCATAAAGCATTCCTTAGTAATTTAATGTTTCATATTCAGAGCACATCTTTAGATCATAACCTCTTAAGTTCACAAACAAGTTCGCGGACTTAAGTTAATCGATTGAGTTTTCCAAACTCAGCAGAAATTCTCGGAAAGAGAACTTCCGCCAGTTCGCGGACTTATCACACAAACGAGTTTTGGAAAATCCAGCAGAAATTCTCGGTCGAGAACTTCCGACATTTCGCGGACTTGGCAAGCCAATTCCACAATCCTCCCGATTTCTCTTGATCAACTAAGTTCAAGAACTTCGGTTCAAGGAATACATGGTTATGTAATCTAAACTCTCATTTCAATCATTGAGACATTATCAGAGGACGCTATGTAGCCATTATTCACAGACCGATTCACGTTAGAGCAATTCTCAAAGTGATTGAAACTTTTCATGACTTTCGTCACTAGGTGAAGATAAACTTGATCAACGCAAAACTCTTTACCAACACACGATTTCGAGAGAAAAGATAAGCAATGAATGCTCAGCTAGAAATGTCAAATGCATATGATCTAGCCTATATAGCATACGACTTTTGTCTCATAAGAAGTAGGAGATAGAATAGATAGACTTTTGAGTGATAGATATGTTCAAGTCTCCACATACCTTTTTGTTAATGAAGTTCCACGGTTCCTTGTATAGATCTTCGTCGTTGTATGATGAATCGCCATGAAGTCCTTGAGCTCAACTACACTTTTCTATCCTAGTCCGAGACTTTGCTATGTAGGCTAGAAATCAAGACTCATAGTTTCGATCACTAACATTGACAAACATGTTTGAGATAGAAATGCATGCGAGGTCGTCGAGCAATGCTCTAACAGTAGGTACAATGAAGTGATGGAGGTGTTGTTGCTTATGAAGCTGAGACTGAACTAAAGTGTGCTTTGCAATGGTTGTATGCAAGAAATGGAATCTTGTAGTTGCAAGTGATGAATGTGGTTCTACAGAAATAGATAGAGAATGTGTTTATGTTTAAGAGATGCAGCTACAGTTAGATGCTGCTGCTAAGTTTTGAAGTAGAAGTGATGATGCCATGGTTGTATCTGTACTGAATTAGATGAATGAATTCGAATATATGAAACTGCAGGGACACACAATTTGTGTGGTTGGTTTGTATGCATGAAGATTCAGAAAGAATGAATGGGTGTGAAAGAATATGATGTTGCAGGAAAGGAAAATGCTGGGAAAGAATCAGAAAGAATCACCGGAACAACTGACCTTAGATATCTTTAGACACTATGCTTACTGACCCTGATAACCTAGCTAGGTTAACAACAACAGACTGCAGAAAAAATAAACCAAATGTTGTCTGGGAATTACCAGTCACAAACACATATAAAATAAACTGTGATGCATCATGGTTATCTGAATTTACTGATGCTGGTTTTGGATTTATTTTCGTAATCGGACATGAACTTTTCAAGCAGCTGAATGGGAAGATGCAGGACCTTCTCAGCTGAAGAAGCATAAGCTATAGATTTTCTACAAGCTACTAAATGGCCAACACATACAATGTTCAAAATCTGGTAATAGATGGTTTTTTTAAAGAATCAAGCTACAATTTGGTATCTTCAGGGAAAGAAATCATCAATAAATTGGAAATGCATAGCTATTTTGGAGGAAGTTAAAGTATTAGAAACACAACTTATTTCTTTCCTAGGTTTTCAGTATGTAGATAGAAGAGCAAACAAGGTAGAAGACTTGCTGGCAAAACAAGGAAAAAAAATCAAGATGCAGCTTCTTGGAGTAATCAGACACCTAGCTTTTTATTTCCTGCAATTGCTTTCGACACTGACAAAGCTTATGATATATGTAATTTCAATAATAACAAATCTGTAACTTCCAGGCCTAATATTAATCCAAGAGATTCAGCCATCGGACGAGCTACTCAGCATGAGTTAGTCTCAAATGAGACTGAATCCGCAGATTAACTTAGGCTTTTTCTTGGGAAATATATATCTTATTTTCAAAAAAAAAAAAGGGTTTCACATGATAGTTTTCTTCTTTTTTGATTATGATGATGATTTTCCAAAAACACAAGTAGCCACAGTTTTATTATTGGTTAAAGATGTACTCGGATTTTCAAAAAAAGTTATTGATTTTATGAAATAGTTATCGCTCAATATTTTCATTTGATTTCTAATGACTGATGTGTTGCAATATGATTTAATGTTTGTTTAGTTAAGTCTAGAATCAATTGAACTCACATTCATATCTATAGCTAGTTTAGGTTCATCATCGAGCGATAACCTTGAATACAAGTAGCATGATATGATTACGGATTATAGTGATACTTTCTCGTAATCATATGTAAAATTGACCTTTGTTCGAATTGTTTGCGCAATGTATTTCAATTGCATTGATTAGCCTACTTCACCATTCTTAATGCATCTTTAGGAATTGAACTTGATTAGCGCAATGCGTCGGGTAATTCTCTAGGTAGTAACCATACTTGCATCATTTTACATGGAAGTGTGATGACTTAGGAAATTTATGGAGTATTCTTGCATTAAGATATTCGAGGGCTTTTGATGATAGCGAGATTAAATATGAATTTTAAAATTTGATGGGACAATTTGGTAGAAAGGTTCGTAAATCGTAAGGCTTGTTCACGAGTTAACGTGTTATGGTTCGTGAACCAAGTTCGCCAAGTCTACTAGACTACCGAACTCAGTTGACCATAGTTCGTGAACCAGTTTTGCTAACTACTAGCATATTATACCAACTTCAAAATTCAGTTCACCACAGTTCGTGAACCGTGTTGGTAAATAACTCCCAACTGAACTCACGGTTTTCGAACTGGCATTACAACCTTATCCGTATTCAGAAACTCAGATATCTATGGTTCGCGAACTTGTCCGTGAACCTACCCATATCAGAAATTCCGAATTTTTCTCTTATAATGTTTGAAACTTGGGGTTTTTGAGTTTTCTCCCCTAAACAAATTAGTAATGTACCTTTCCCCCTAAATTACTAATACTAGCAACTTTCCCCCCTAAATTCTAATTTATGCCAAAAATGTCCTTTCATCTTGTGTGCGAAACACTGGTGTGCATATTTTACTTTGACATACCCGTCTTACCTACACTGTTCCAAATCCAAATCCAAATCCAAATCCAAAGCTCTTTTCCAGTAGCAAGTACCAGGTCGAGCAGAGATAAACCGCGTAACGATCTTATGCCCAGAGATGCGGCGAAGGTTTTACACCGGCTGCCTGCAAGCCGAGACGCAACTTACCCGAAGGTAAGAGTAATCCTTGACACATTCCGTGTCTCGTTGTTATGAGCAGGGAGTGAGCACACCGCTCTAGTTGGGTTTACATAATCACGACCGTTAGAGTGGCATCTTCACTTTATCCCTGCTCAGAAGACAGAGCAAGTCTGCCATGACGGTTTACATGTTCGCGGTTTGCACAGTCCTACGAGGAGATAGAGCTTCCAGCATATATTCAAAAGTAAAGAAAGGTCTATTCGCGTACCTCGTGTACATACCTCTTTCACATGGATTGCTTCCCTCCATGCTGCTCTGTCGAGCGCCAGCTCTCTCTCCGAGCCCCATTCCTTAGGTGCATACTTCTTTAACCAAAATCGCTTCCCTTCACGCTGTTATGTCGAGCGCCACCTCTCTCTCCACGCCTCGGTCTTTCAGGTCCCGTTTTCGGCCGTCCTCGTCGCTTCATTCGACCTTCGGCCCGTCCAATGCGTCCTAAGCGAACCGGAGCATCAGGCGGTCTTCGTTGTAGGTGTCCGAACCAACGTAGCCGATGCTGCGTGAGGATCTTCTCCATCGGTGCTACCCCAAGCCTTCCCTTGATAAACTCATTTCGGATCTTGTCGCGTCTTGTAAGTCCGCATGCCCATCTTAGCATCTTCATCTATCCCCATCACGATGAAATTTTCGAAGATTACCCGGACCTGTCGGCCAAGGCTATATACTCGTTGAATACATCAGTGTAGCGCGTGTGCGGCCCAGAACATTTAAGGGAATCACAGACAAAACTGTTCATCACCAACAAAACTGTCATCATCTTAAAATTTGTAACTGCTACGTCATCACCAACAAAACTATCTTCTCTTGAATTGTGAAGCAATAATTAAATTTGTCCGGTATGAAGACAAAACCTGTTTAGAGAAGATTTACAAGCTTTTTATTTTATTCAAAGTATGACTGATTTTCATATGAATCCAAGAACTTATGCTCAGTTGATTTCTTCAACTTCGATTGTTATAGTTTGGTCGTAAAGTTCAGCATTATATGATGAAATTGAAATTTCAACGTGATGTTATTTTACAGAATCATTTGCTTAACAAAACTAGTCATAAAAATCCAAGATGACCGAACTTGTGGTACAAAAATTCCACTCAAATGTTGGGATCCATTAAAACTCCATCGTAAACAAAATTGATACAAAAACCCCAAAATTTTAAAAATTGATACAAAAACCCCAAATTTAAATGTTGGTTTTATTTTGGTTTCATCATAAAATTTGATGAAACCAAAATAAAATTTGATGAAACCAACATTTAAATTTAGGGTTTTTGTGTTAATTTTGTTTTGATGGAGTTTTTGTGTTATTTTTGTTTTGATGATTTTTTTGTGGAAGGATGGTGACACCTCTGGGATTATAACTCGCGGACCGTTTGATTAATACATATAGAAAATGTGGATCACAAACGTATTTGATAAAATGGTTGATAGAAGTATTGTTTTCTGGACTTCAATGATCGCCGGATATTCACAAATTCATCGAGAAATTGATGCAATGAATCTTTTGTATTTTCATATTATGCTGTGTTCCCATATTCAGCCTGATCACTTTCACTTATACAAATATGTCGAGAGAAAATCTTTTTAAAACTTAATTCATTTTGATCATAATAACAAAAGAAAAGCTTACCGATAGAAAAAAAAGAATATCAAAAGAAAAGCTTGATCTCATAATCATCAGTTGAATAATAATCTTGACTATAAGAAAACATGTTTTAAGTTTTTTGAAATTCGGTTGAACGGCTGCAATAGTAAAGAAGGAAAGTGAAGATAGTTCCCCATGGCCAACGAGTGGAGGTGGATTATTCGACCTCCTAACCTCTATGGCTATAAACTGCTTCACCATCCTATCTTAATTTTTATTTTTTCTTTCAGGTAAAAAGGGTATTTGGTGGTGAAATGTACACATGGGGGATCGCATACATAGGTCAAAGGACATTTCTTGTATAAGTTAGAATTTAGGGGGGACAAGGTGCTAGTAGTAACAATTTAGGGGGTAAAGTTGCATTACTAATTGGTTTCGGGGGAAACTCAAAATCCCTTGAAACTTTCCCAAGTGATAAATCACTTGCATGACAATTTTGAATTGATCCACAAATTAATTCACAGACAATAAATTGCTTAGAACTAGTATTTTTAAGGATCGTTGAACTATCTTTTGCTAAAATCATATTTCGAGATTTTTAACAAGACAAGCTTGACTTGAAACTTCTTCTTTGTAAATCTACTAGAAATCTTACGACATAGTCTCGATAGATATAATTGTGAGATAGCGAGTAAAATAGAATGGTTCAGTCTTCACATACCAGATACAGAAGTTCTCCAGATGTCTTCGTTGATCTTCAGTCTTCGAAGTGATGTTTGATACTCAACTACCAAATTCTAACCTAATCCGAGACTTAACTAAATAAGCTAAAATCAAGAATAGTTTTGATCGTTTAACATTGACGACAATCTTAAGATAGCAAAACTTGTGGGTTCAACGGAGCGCTACTCTGACACATTAGACTGCTCTCGAAAGAATTGCCAGATACTTATTCTCGAAGGACAATGATATCTTCACACCTCAATTACACTTGGCATTTGGTATCATCTACAAGATTTAGGAGTATCTAACATTGATACTCCCGACAGATGAAATGAAACGTTCAATTCTCACACTCACTCTCCGCCTGCTCTTCAAACGCCACACTCCCAAATCCATAAGCAAAATTCTCAACATACAAAAACAAGATTTCTTCCAGTTTCTCTTCATCTTCTTCGAACTCTCTACTTTTCACTCAACTCACTCTTTCTGCACCCACAAAAAAGAAAGAACTTCGCTTAAACCCAAAATTCATCATCAGCCTCTGCTCAATCATCATCTCTGAAAGCAGAATCAATTAAAAAATCGATTTCTTCCCCCGATTTCCCACTTTCTCAAAAATTAGGGTATCATATACCTTCACAGATTCTACATAATCAAATCATGGCCATGAAAGTTGGTGTTGGTGAAATCGGTTTGACGAATCAGATGATCGATAAGAATTTGTTGCCGGAAGAGAGAATCGGATGTCGTGATGGTGGTGACATGGTTGCGGGTGCTGGTACCAAAGATGAATGTGAATTGGCTTTAACTCGACTACTACACATATCACTTGGAATTCTTGATGAATTTGAATATAGGAAATCAGGTTAGAAAGAGTTTGAGTTTGAATTAAACACTAAATCCGAGTTTCATCTGGTTATGTGGTTTTTTTATTTTTGTTAGGATTCTCTTCTTTGAGTCCATTTAAGTTCGTGTAGAACGCTTTTCTTTCATAATATTCAGACAAGTTATCATCAATCAATTGTCTTAGTGTTGTTTGCCCTAATTAAGAAGAAGATTTTGCATTAGGTGAGTTACAGAACCACTTTTTAATTATTATAACGTGATATCTATATCGAATAATAGTAATTGATGATGATTAATAAACTGTAATCAGCTTGGATTGTTGCTAGTTTCTACATATAATGTGATATCTATGTGATTATTTTCCTAAATAAACCATCAAATTCTTTTAAAGAAGTAATTAGTCACCTTCATTGTTCGTTCCATAAGCAATGCTGCTAGGGGGCCGTTTCCGAATCTCATCAGAACTTAGACACTGCAGTGGTTTATACAATTTTTTTTTGTTATGTTCTTTATGCGTGTCCTGAATTGTTTTTCTTGTCTTGTTTCTGCTACAGGTAAAATGGATGATGATGGTTCTAGTCATGGGGGAACCAGCACTGATATTGATGTGTTTTTACCGAAGTATAAACTTGGGAAGACTTTAGGATTTGGTTCGTTTGGTAAAGTGAAAAGTGCAGATCATGCACTGACTGGACACCAAGTTGCTATTAAAATCTTTAATCGGGAAAAAATAAAGAACTCGAAACTGGAGGAAAAAGGTGAGATTTATAGTCCTGCACCTTGTCCTATTTGTCCTACACACTAATGCTATATTTGTCCTCCTTGCTGCTATAGCTAAGAGATTTTTTTAATGGAATGCCAAACTGATTCTATTGTGCTCGTTACGTTGCAGTTAGACGAGAAATCAAAATACTGACGTTGTTAAGGCACCCCCACATTATAAGAATTTATGAGGTCATAGAGACCCCCAGTGACATTTGTGTTGTAATGGAGTGCGGGAAGTCTGGAGAACTGTTTGATCACATCATCCAGAAGGGTAGGTTACAGGATGATGAAGCTCGAAAGTTTTTTCAGCAGGTAGAGATACATGCTCTCTAAGTTTAGATTTATTTTAATGATGCTTATGTTTGTTCACTACGGGGCTAAGGATTGGTTGTTACTTCTTAACTTTAAGTTTGATATGGCTTTGATTTGGAATTAGATTATTTCCGGGGTGGAGTACTGCCACAAGAACATGGTAGTTCATCGAGATCTTAAGCCTGAGAACGTGCTTTTGGATTCAAAATACAATGTGAAAATTGCTGATTTTGGCTTGAGCAATATTATCCGTGATGGTCAGTTGTTAAAAACAAGTTGTGGAAGTCCAAACTATGCTGCCCCCGAGGTATTAACTGAAGAATCAAAATTGTGCAATCTTCCATAGATTAAGTAGCCTGCAAAATGATTATGATGTAATTTGGTCTAAATAACAAAGACTCATGTTTCTTATATCTGCTTATTAGGTGATATCTGGAAAACCATACACTGGGCCTGAGGTAGATATCTGGAGCTGTGGTGTTACTTTGTATGCCCTTCTATGTGAAGCTCTACCCTTTGATGATACAAACATGCCTAACCTGTTCAAAAAAATAAAGGTAAAATCCTAAACTAATTTGTATTTATAAACCAAGATGTATATAGTATCAAAAGCTTGATTCTACAGAGGCGAAGCTACCATTTTCTATTTTACCTTGAACAGACTGTATCAGTCGTAGAGGTTAAATATGTATTTGCTATCTCGCTTTACTTGTTCCCATGGCATGCAAATAGTTAGATGAATGCAGAGGATATAAACTTACGCTTTATGAGTTTGTTACGCTCATGCTATTCCTATAGTAATCTTAATAGTCGGTGTTTATAATCTTTTTGGGTATAGAGGTTAAGGTCTTCTGCCTTTTGTTTCGCTTCGTCCTTACCTCAGGGTGGAATTTATACGTTACCGAGTCATCTATCAGATGGAGCAAGGGATTTGATCCTGAGGATGCTTGTGGTAGATCCAATGAAGCGAATTACCATTCCTGAGATTCGTCAGCATCCATGGTTCCAAACTCATCTTCCAAGCTATTTAGCTGTTCCTCCACCAGACACAATGGAACAGACAAATAAGGTATATGTATATGTTTTTATGGTCTGAAACCAAATTTACATGAGTGATGGCCCTGGTCATCATTGTGTTTAATGAGAAAAGTTAATAGAGGATAAGGTCAACAATGGTGCCATTGGCTTATTACTGCCTCATGGCAAATTCCTCCAAACCCCGATGCATGTGGGATTCGAACCCCATTGAAGCCCAAACCTCTAGGGTGCGACCATCAAGTGTATCTTGCTGAGATACCAAATTTGTTGTTGAGCTCTTTTCCTAAGTTTTGTGTATCTGCTTTTGCATAACCTTTCTGTAGTTGTATCTTGCTTCAGTATAACTATGTTCCGGTCTTCTAGATCTCACATTGTGTAAACAGCATTTGTTCTATTCTAATTTGGCAGATGGATGAAGAAATTCTTATGAAAGTGATTCAGATGGGATTTGACGGGAACCAATTGATTGAATCTCTTGGCAACAAAGTTCAAAATGAGGTATCTTCGTGCATATAGTTTTGAACTACACTATTTCCCAAGTTTCTTATGTTATAAACTTATAATCAATTACAAAATTTCAGGCAACCGTTGCATACTATATGTTACTGGATAACCGATTTTGACCTACCAGAGGTGGCTATCTTGGAGCTGAGTTTTAGGAATCAATGGTCTGTCTTTTTCTTTTGTTATGGAAAAATATTATATTTCCTATTAGGAATCCATTAGGAGCTGATTTTCTTACGGTGTAAAACACATTCCCTTGTCAACTAGGCATTCATAAGAGAATCTAGTGAAGCAGGCTTAGGACTAATTCTTCTTGATGGTGCAGGTATTTGTTATGGAGCTCGATGCATTCCAAACAAAGTTGTAGATTCTGAACAGGCAGAGGCAGTGAGGTGGGCAATAGAGAAAGGAATTTGTAATCTACATTTAGAGAGAGGGACTACAAAAATGACAGGAATGGACAAAGAGATACAGTATAGTGTTGTTCAAGATAGCTTAGAACTTCTTAATAACTCTGGACTCCTGGTTGTGCAGTTATACACCAAGAGATGCAATTGTATGGAAGATAGGAATGATCCTTTACCGCAATGATAGAAAATGATACACATGTCACCCTGAAAATTATGAACTAATCCTAAATAATAACTGATGCAGAAAATAGAGGATGATCTCCTTTGTAATCATCATATATGCATCTAACACTGGTGAACTGCCTGCCACCAGTATAGAAATATATCCAAACACGAGCCCATCAACAAGTCCATGACCCATCATGCTATGACCTCTTAAAAATAAATCCAACCCTCCACGTCCTATCAAGCAAACTAGGGGTGTGCAGCGGACGTACGGTTGCGGATTAGGGGTCACCCGCAACCAAACCGTCAAAATTGCGGATTTGAAAAATGGAACCGTGACCGGTCCAATCACCCGCGGATTTAATCTCTGCGGATCAACGGATTATACGGGCCGGTTGCGGATTAACCGCGGATTTGTTAGGCCAAGCCCACTAACTTTAGAGCAGAAAATGTTCCATTTCGATGTAATGGTTGAAACGAACACAAACAATCGTCCAACTGAGGATGATGCATGCCACATTGTTACCTCAACGGGACAACTATCAGTTTAGCTTTTGGATGTGAACTATGAAACTAGTTGACGGTCCTAGCCCATTACGAGCTCAGTTCAGTCTATAACTTCATAATTCATACTAGTTCTGTAACTTGTTTCTCTTGTTTATATTATATGTGCAGGGAATGGTTCTGTTATGCCTAACAGCGTCCATACGCTCTCTTAGGCCTGCACAGTGTGTGAACTGTGATTCTGTGAACGGATCACTGACAACATCAACTTGCCAAACACCATCTACCATTCAGTATTCAGTTAGTTAACTTAGTTTTGATTCTATTTGTTGGGCCTAAATTCAGTTAGTGTTTTAAGGACTTTACTTCTCTCTTTTTGGGCCTAAATTCATTTAGTTAACTAAGTGATCAAAGAACTTCACTTCTTTCTCTTTGGGCCTAGGTTCATACTTTAAGAAAACTTTGCTTCTTTCTACGATTGCGGTAATCCGCGGTTTTCAAATGACAACCGGAACCGCATCCGCATCGCATGCGGATTTGAGAATCCCACCCGTGTCCGGCCCATACGTCTTGCGGTTTGGGTGAAATCCGCAATTTTACGGACGGATACGGGTTAAATCCGCGGTTCCGGTTTTTATGCTCACCCCTAAAGCAAACATATATCAGAGGGCAGATGTCTTAAGTGAACCCTAAATCAAAGGGTAGATGTCTTACCCATATAAGTAGTATACTTTTCTAGAGTGAACCGTATCCAAAAATTTGCCGCCTCCATCTGTGAAGAGAGAAAACGAACCCTAACCCTTATCAAGCGGAACCAACACAAACATGGCAGAAGCAAGTGATGGTTCAACTGCACCAAGCAGCAGCTATCGGCACTATCATTTTTTCTTTCGGAAAATGGGTCATTTGTCCAAATATTTTTAAAACATGGTTGAAATGGACGAGTAAAAATTAGTATGGGTGAAATGGACAACAAAAAAATAACAAGGATGAAACTGGATTCATCCTGACTTAAACTTAAAAAATAGCAAGGATGAAACTGGATTTATCCTGATGTAAATTAAACATAAAAAAAAAATACTTGAAAATGGGTAGGATGAAACTGTTTGTATCCCGGCTATTTTTACATTTTTGTCAATTTAAACAGTATCTAAATCTAAATATCTTTTTCACCCAAAAATTATTGATTTTGATCTTTTTAACCAATTTTGTGTTTTTCTTTGTAGATGTTAATTTACTTTTTGATTGACTAGGGAGATCTGCTAGTCAGGTTATGGAATCTTGGAATTCCTTGTCCTTCTTTTCATCCAGCACATACTTGGTCGTATATTGGGAAAACTTGGTCTTGTATTGGGAAAAAGGAATACGAAGAGAAATGAAATGAGGACGAGTTGGTATCTCCAGTAACGGAGCACCATATCGGAAATATTGAAATTTGCGAGTTATTGTAACGAGAATTCAATTCATAAAATTGGTTAAAAAGACCAAAATCAACAATTCCTGGATGAAAAGGACTTTTAGATTTTGATACTGTTTAAATAGACAAAAATATAAAAACAGTCAGGATGTAAACAGTTTCATCCTACCTATTCCTGGACGAGTTGGTATCTCCAGCAACAGAGCACCATATTGGAAATATTGAAATTTGCGAGTTATTGTAACGAGAATTCAATTCACAAAATTGGTTAAAAAGACCAAAATCAACAATTCCTGAATGGAAAGGACTTTTAGATTTTGATACTGTTTAAATAGACAAAAATGTAAAAACAGTCAGGATGTAAACAGTTTCATCCTACCTATTTTCAAATATTTTTTTATTTTTTAATTTACATCAGGATGTACCCAGTTTCATCCTTGCTATTTTTTTAGTTTAAGTCAGGATGAATCCAGTTTCATCCTTATTATTTTTTTGGTGTCCATTTCACCCATATTAATTTTTACTCGTCCATTTAGACCATATTTTAAAAATATTTGGACAAATAATCCGTTTTCCGAATTCAATTTTACTTTGAACAATTTTTTGTTATAATCACCATCAGTAAGTAGATATTAACAAAACTAAAGTATTAAGTCTGACCTTTTCAGTTCATATCTATAGTCCAAAAACTAAGCAGGTGACTCGCTGAGTCAATGAGTAGGTGAAATAGTGAGTCGGAAAATTAACGATTCAGTGACCGATATTCCCTCCGTTTCTAAAATATAGGCAGGTTTTCTTATTTGGGTATGTCAAAAAATAAGCTTGTTTCCATATATGGAAAGTCAAATGTTATGATTTTACTACTATACTCATAGAGAGGGACCACTTCTCTCTCTCCTTTTTCTCTCCTACTATAAAAAGGGGACCATTTCTCTTTCCTCTTTTTTTAATAACAAATGAGTGAGGACCAAATGATAGTTTAGGATAAAACATGAAAAAGTGGGTACAATGATTGGTTTTCTTAATTTTTGTGAAAACCAAACTTGCCTAATTTTTAAAAACAGAGGAGTAACAAAACCATTTTATAAAGTTGTTTTTCTTTTTGAAATGAGTTTATGTAAGCTTGAAATCTCAAGGTTGCTTAATCACATCCATCTCTTTATTATTCTGTAATCCTTATTATTAATAAATGCACATTATTAATCACGTCGATCTCTAGTTTTGCAATATAAGTCTGCTTGTATGTTCTTCAAATTCGCTTGTCAGGCACACATCTTTATAATTCATTCATGGTTTATGATAGCACTTTGACCTATTGAGACGGATGGCTGTGTGTGTGTAATGTTCACTGTATATTTAGATTCTTCTTTAGAAATGCAAACTTCACACATTTCCTCTGATATCCCAACTCGAGCAAACTTGATCAAGAATGGGAAGCTCACGAGTCACACCAAAACTCAAAGGTCCTTAAAGGTGGTACGATCCTGACATTGTTTATTACTTTCTTTACTGTTGGGATATATATTTAAAAACATATTTTTGTAATATTAAACCAAACTAAAAGAAATAGTGCGGTGGTATTATTTTGGGCTCCCACATTATAGATTTGGGATCAAGTCTCACCCTATGCATTTGACTAGGTATATTATATATATCTATATTACTTAAAAATAATAATTCGGGAGAGCGGGGCCTTGGCGGTCTTGGGGGTCTACTTATTTAAAAGTTATTTTTTTTGCAGATTCAACTTCTGATTTCCATAATGTTTTTTGTCAACTTAATATTCTCAATTAAATTCATTAATTTCGGTTTTATATTCTAACCATTTTATTACTGTTATGGAGGATTTTAAGTAGGCAGTTATTATTGATTTTATTCTCATTAGACCGAATTGATTTCCTTTGAGTTATAAAAGACAGTTTTTGGAGAAGATGAATTACTGAGTTTTTTCATATAATTGTATTATGAGCAAGTGTACGATAGAGTAAGAGTTGGTTCGATTTCTCAAGGTGCAGAGAAATCGAACAACAGAGATTCAGCTGTTTTATCCCATAGGTGTTCGACAATTTTTTTGAATGCTAGCACAATCAAGAGGCAGAGTCGCGAAATACCTTAAAGATAGCGACCTAGTCCGCGCGACTCAGCTGTTTGAGATTCCATTTCATTATTTGTTCACTGTTTCCAACAATTTTAAGGTAGTTGATTTTGCTATGGAGGTTGAAAAGAAGCGCGTTGATGATACCAACAATGCATTCAAATTTGAAGGGCTGCATTTCAGAAGATGGAAGCTGAAGATGTTCTTTTATCTCAAACTCATGAAGCTGCATATGATTGTGTCGAGTGTTCATCCTGGAACCCGAAACCTGCTGATGATAAGACTGCTTCTGCTGATAAGGCTGATGTTGCTGCTGCCGATGCTGATGCTGGTGCTGTTGCTACTGATCCACCTCCTACCGGTGGTGCCAAAGAAGTTGTTTCTCAAACTCTTGAGGAGAAACAGAAGGCCATTGACAAATGGGTCGATGATGACTTTGATTGCAAAAACTACATTCTTAATGCATTATCTGATGATTTATATGAGTATTATTCAACTTTTGAAACTGCTAAAGATGTATGGGATGCATTACAGAAAAAATATGACACCGAGGAAGCTGGTTCAAAGAAGTATGTTGTGAGCCGGTATTTGAGATACCAAATGGTGGATGATAGGTCAGTTGTTGCACAGGCTCATGAACTTCAAAAAATTTACCACGAAATTATGACCGAAGGTATGAAAACTGATGAAAAATTTCAAGTTTCTGTAATGATTGACAATTTACCACCTAGATGGAAAGATTTTCGTAATACTTTGCATCACAAGACTAAAGAATTTTCTCTTGAAAGTTTGATTGTTAAGCTCAGGGTTGAGGAAGAAGCTCGGAAACAAGATAAGAAGGAAGAAATTCTCATTGTTTCTAACAATAAGACTCATCCTAGTTTGAAACCTAAGAAGAGGGACCTGAAACCTAAGAAGAGGGACCTGAAACCTAACCCGAACCAAAAGAAAGGAGGAAGGCCTAATCAAAACAAGAACCAACACCCGTCAAGAAATTGACAGAATTCCAATTCTGAGTTTCTTTGTTATACCTGTAATAAACCAAACCACATGGATAGGAATTGCAGGTTTAACAAGGAAAAGAATAACGCACAAGCTAACACTAGTGGAAAATGGGTATTAAACAACACACATCTGAGACCCTCAATGACCGTAGTTGGGCTGCTGACCAAATATAACGGTCTCTGATATGGTAAAAACACGCAAAAAATCCGAGAACCTATATAGCTGTCTCTGAATAACTAAATATATTTACCATTTTACCCTCCAATTCAGAGACCCTCAAATTACGATGTAGATCTGGTAGTTTTGTGTCAGTATTTTTGGGCCCACACTGTGTATGGCCACGATTGAGCAATCTGAGATTCTAAAGTGAGCGGGCGGGATGAAGAAAAAACCTTATCTCTTCACCCACCTCCTATCTTTCCATCTCTCCACCTTTGTATCTCTCTCCCTTGTTTCTTCTTTCTTACCTTCTCCTCCCAGCCACCACCGGTCACCTTCACTTCCATGAACACCACCAACACCGATCTTCAATACACCATTTTTTTTTTACCACCATCATCCCTCCAGCGCACCACCAACAACACCGATCTTCTTTTAGTTGTTTTCTAGTTTTGTTTATCAAACTTCAGGAACAATCGTTCGTATCTAAATCCCCTAAATCAAAACTCTAATTTCATTTGATAAGCAATCTTATTTGCAAAGGAAACCAGTAGATCTGAAATTCTTCTCAGATTTGGAGTGAAACTAAGGATTTGATTTGGGGGTTTTATTAAGGTTTCACTAAATTGTGTTTGTAGAAATTTTCATTGATTTTTCTTTGGATTTGGTATAAAATTCTCTGGGTCGTGACTGATTTTCTGCAAACCAAGGCATTTAATTAGTATTTGATATTCATCAAACTGTATCAGGTGATGTAATTAGGCTTTCGAAAGGGTTTGATTTTGTGGATTAGGATTTTGTTGTTTAGTTAATGATGGATTTGTTTTTGATTTGCAGAGGGATTGTATTTACTTGTACCTGTGGATATTATACTAAATATGACTTGTTTCTTGTATGTGATTTCCTACAGTTCTGGATGCTAAACTCCCCTTTCCACCTTTGAAGCTGATTTCAATCACAATGTCCTAAATCGTGATGCCGTGTTGGTGCATATAATTTGTTTTTTTTTTTAATCTCTTTGTTGTTCTTATTTTTGAAGATCCAGTTGAACTAAATTCTTATATGTTTACTTTTTTAGCAACAACTTTAATCGGATTCCACTTCATTGTGACTGCATTTGTGGGTATGGTATGGTTTTTAAATCAAGTGCCTTATCAACATCCAAGCATGTGCCTTTATGGGAGATTCTTTGGTTCTCAATTGTTGCTAATATGTCAATCACAGGAATGAGTTTGAGGCTTGTGCTAAACTCTGTTCGATTTTATCAGGTCTGAATTACATAGTAAAAATATTTCTTTCGTTTAAGAATTTGTTTCCATATGCTGTTGGATGAATTTTCTGGTGACTATTGATGCTTTATGGAGTACTTGTTGATGCAGATGAGAGGAGACTGTCCATTGAAGCCATTTTGGATGAGACATTGAAATAATTTTAAGTGTTACTGGATGGTTAGTATGTCCACCACTTAGTTTGCTTTTATCAGACTTGGTTTTTGGATATATAAATGTTCTTGTGAAGATTGAATGCAGCCATCCAAATTTAGTTTTCCATCATAAACTGATGAATGAATTGAATTTTGAGATAGCCCATTACATGCTTGTTAAAATCACCCAATGAGTTCCGTCTTTCAACTATTGATTTTAGTTTTGAATTGATGTACAGATTTCACCCGGTTTCATGTTTTTACCATTTGTTTTCATATATTGTTTGTAAAAAGGACTCACTGAGTTCCATGACTTCCCTCCCCTAGCTGGGGTAGTTAGTTGATTCCATGTCATTTTGCTTTGCTTTTGCTGCTGGAATCTTGTACAGAACCTCTACGTGGGTTTAAGCCAAACTTGGTGGTGTTAGTAATATGGTCTGGGATTTTTCTGTGCTGTTAGAGCTGTCCCGAGTTTTTTTTCTTTTTTTTTGGTTACTTTGTCAAGTTTAAATTTCGTGTGTTTAGTTAAATTTTCCTAAATCAGTACCTGCACACCAAAAACAAAAATGGTGGTGCAATTGGAATTGATTTCTTGTTATTCACCATCTCAAATAGATTTTTCCAATTTTATTTAAGACAATGCATTGTCTATTCGTTTGTATAGTCAGTGTTCCCTAAAAATATCCACCATGCCACCAAAATAGCAATGCCGAGTCCAGCCATCACATCCAATTTGTATCAGCTAATTCGCAACCCGAAAAAGAGAACATCTATAACTAATTTGATGCTAAAAAATTGTAGTTCAACGATGTCTTGTCTCCTCTTTTGCTTGTATTTTTTAAAAATCTGGTCTTGCAACATATTTAACTAATTTTATTTATTATTTCAAGAACGATATAAGTGTATTAGTCTTCTTTTTATGATACTGTATACTTGATATGTATATGTACCTTCAGTGTACAGCTCATGGGATTTCTAGGAATCATTCTTGTGGATACGGAATTGTGGTATAGAGTGTCGTGTACTTAATATGGTTTGAGTTTATAGTATCTTCATTTGGTTAGAACACCTGTTGCTCTGTAATTGTTGATGGGTCTATTAGAGCACCTGCGTGACTATTATCATCTGTTGAATTTGTATTCCAATACCAGAATGGTTGAGACGTTCATTGATTGAGATGTTCAATTATTTTTTATAATTTTTTATTCATTATTCGTATGATTATGAATCACTACGGATTGTTTATTTGTTTGTCTCCATGTTTCTGTTTGTAAATTTCTGAAACAATGTCTCCATGTTGATTTAAGTAAGCATCAGCTCGATGAGAAGATGAGTGTAACAGAAAGCAAGGTAGTGTACGGTTTACAGAGGATGGAGATTGACAGAGGTAGTCGGAGGGTACATGGTATCTTTCTGTTTCAGGAAGCATTGAAGATCTCCATCTAAGGGAATAGGTGTGTATTGTGTTTTGTTGTATTGTGTTTCTGATGATCGTAACATGAGGGTTATGTTAGTGATTAATCACATCTCTGAGTGTTTTGACTGGAAACAACTCGAGCTTCAGTATCAACATGAGTACAACAACATCAGTAATAGCATTGGATTGACAGAAAACCCCATGGTCAATTTCTCTGGAGTTGTAGGAACACCCCTTCTTGCTCTTGGTACTGATCTTTCTTACGACATTGCATCCGGTAACCTCACCAAATGCAATGCTGGAGTGAGGTTCGCAAATGCTGACCTGATTGCTGCTGTCACTTTGTGAGTATTTTCTTTTGAGCTCTTTCATATGGATGACTGACTCTTTGTTTTTAGTGAGTGTTTTTCTTTTTTTTGATTGCCAGGCTCCTTGTTTTCTTTTGTCGATGTGTGTTTTTTCTTCAATGCTTCTTACTGCCACGTTGAGAGTCCCTTGACCTATACAGATGTTGGTGCCAAGCTTGCCCATAGTTTCAGTACAAATGAGAACACCTTGACCATTGGTACCCAGAAAGCTTTGGACCAATTGACTTCTATCAAGGCTAGGATCAACAACCATGGTAAGGCAAGCGCTCTTATCCAGCACGAGTGGAGGCCAAGGTCCCTCTTCACCGTCTTTATTAACCAACTGACGGTGAATTAGAGTAGCCGATAATCTTATACTAAGTTTTTATCAACCAATTTAGTCTTTGTTATAGAGAAGCTCAGATAATAATATTGGTTTCTTGTATGATTGTTTTACATTTTACACGTGTTTTACTGTCACGTTTAGGAACTGAGAATGTGATGCTTAATATCTAATTTCTAAAATGAATTCTTCAGGTATGATTATAGGTGCAGTTGGGTCAACCGTCTATTGCCAGTCGCACTGGCTCTCGTTTTCCTTACTAGGTATTCATATTTTCCCTAAAGCTAACTAGTCTCAAACTTTATTCTCAAACTTTATGTTCAAATGATGGAATTCAATTTAGACTGTTGGATTATATATTTTAGAATTAAGAAGTGCATAATTTCACTCTTGTAGTAACATGAATGTTCCCTTGTTATTTTTTCAATTTATTTGCTTCTTAATAGTTTTATATATGTCCTTTTTGTTTAAACATTAATCCCCCCACCCCCCACCCCCCACCCACCCCCACAGTTAGTATCATCAAGTGTCGGTCATTTTTAGGCATTGGGCATCTATTCTTTTAGCCTACTGCACTTACGTGTACAATAATTTTTGTGTACAAATGCATGATTTGGTTCTTTTGGCTTGATAAGTTCTCTAATTGTTAGTACCATTACATTTTCTTTCATTTATTTCTTTAATTGATAAAGTCTATAAAGTAGAGGCATAAACAATGGTTTTGTTTGTATGATTAATATCCATAACGTATCAGTTAGATGCTTAAGTATAATTTTTGGTGTTTTTTCTTGTTGTCTCTTCTCTTGGTGTTTACCTTGTGCTTGTACCATCCAATTTCTTGACTAATCAATATATCATCTGTTGTAGGCATGGTTTTAAGTCTAATTTGAAGGAAGTGATCATACCCATCACGTACTTACTGGTAAGTCATACTCATCCTATCTAATTTATTTGGATATGCACATTTATGTCCCTTTATTTCTTCAATTTTTGAGAATCATAACTTACTTTTGCTACAGATACACCATTATGAAGTATCTTCTCAATTGGGGAGTTGGGAATGTTAACATTTTGTTGTTTAATCAATTTTCTATTAGTTAATCATGTTGTTTAATCTTAGAACTTACTAGCTATCTCGAACATATGTATTGCTCTGAACTAAGGATTTCAATCTTTTTTTTTGTGTAATTTTAAACCCAGTGGATAAAATGAATGAATGTGGAATTCTCAAATTTGAGTTTAAATTTGAATTTCAGTCTTCCATTTGATTTGACTTGACTTTGACTTGACTTGACTTTGATGCAGTCAGATCATTTCAGATTTACCCATTCAGGCATTTCAGTAAATCTGAATCTATATTTTTTTATATTATAATTTAAATATGAGACCCACGGTTAAGGGTCTGTACCTCGTTACCCTTATAATCGGTCGTTATTCTGAGACCCATGGCGTTGGGTCGTACCAAACAGAGACGCTTTATCAGAGACCCCAACAGAGACGGTTAAAACTGGTCATATAACTCGTATATATGACTTGTCCTGACGGTCGCGGAACTTCTGTTTTCCACTAGTGTAATGTTGTGGGTGACGTTATAACTTCCATGGTCTCTAATCCAGAGTTCTACATGGTTGGTGGATCTGATGGGTGGTGGATAGACAGTGGTGCTTCGCGTCATTGTTGTTTTGATAGGTCCATGTTTAAGACTTATGCTAAAACCAAGGATAAGAAAGTGTTGTTGGGAGACACTCAGAGCACTATGGTGAAAGGTTCTGGTACGGTAGAGTTGAAGTTTACTTCTGGGAAGACACTCATGCTGAAAGATGTCCTTCACACTCCATAAATGAGAAAGAACCTTGTTTCCGGCTATCCTCTCAACAAGGACGGGTTGTATCAAACTATTGGGTCTGATATTTACACTATAACTAAGAATAAGAGTTTTGTAGGAAAATTTTATGCTACTGATGGAATGTTTAAGCTTAATGTTGATGCTATGAATAAAATTGAATCTTCTGCTTATATGGTTAATGTTTGGCATGATAGGCTTTGTCATGTGGGTAAAAAGTTAGTAAATAACATGAGCAAGTTAGTGTCCTCTATGAATTTACATATTACATATATCATAAGCTTTGACAGTGTCGAAAGCGATTGCAGGAAATAAAAAGCTAGGTGCCTGACTACTCCAAGAAGCTGCATCCTGATTTTTTTTTCTTCCTTGTTTTGCCAGTAAGTCTGCTACCTTGTTTGCTCTTCTATCTACATACTAAAAACCTAAGAAAGAAATAAGTTGTGTTGCTAATACTTTAACTTCCTCCAAAATAGTTATGCATTTCCAATTTATTGATGATTTCTTTCCCTGAAGATACCAAATTGTAGCTTGATTCTTTAAAAAAACCATATATTACCAGATTTTGAACATTGTATGTGTTGGCCCATTTAGTAGCTTGTAGAAAATCTACAGCTTCTGATTCTTCAGCTGAGAAGGTCCTGCATCTTCCCATTTCAGCTGCTTGAAAAGTTCATGTCCGATTACGAAAAATAAAGCCAAAACCAGCATCAGTAAATTCAAATAACCATGATGCATCACAGTTTGTTTTATATGTGTTTGTGACTGGTAATTCACAAAAAACATTTGGTTTCTTTTTTCTGCAGTCTGTTGTTGTTAACCTAGCTAGGTTATCAGGGTCAGTAAGCATAGTGTCTAGAGATATTTAAGGCCAGTTGTTATGGTGATTCTTTCTGATTCTTTCCCAGCATTTGCCTTCCCTTCAACATCATATTCTTTCACACCCATTCATTCTTTCTGATTCTTCATGCATACAAACCAACCACACAAATTGTGTGTCCCTGCAGTTTCATATATTCGAATTCATTCATCTAATTCACTGCAGCTATAGCCATGGCATCATCACTTCTGCTTCAAAACTTAGCAGCAACATCTAACTGTATCTGCATCTCTTAGACATAAACACATTCTTTATCTATTTCTGTAGAACCACATTCATCACTTGCAACTACAAGATTCCATTTCTTGCATACAACCATTGCAAAGCACACTTCAGTTCAGTCTCAGCTTCATAAGCAACAACACCTCCATCACTTCATTATAACTACTGTTAGAGCATTGCTCGGTCGACCTCGCACGCGTTGCTATCTCAAGCATGTTTGTGAATGTTAGTGATCAAAACTATGAGTCTTGATTTCTATCCTACATAGGTAAGTCTCGGGCTAGGATAAAAAAGTGTAGTTGAGCTCAAGGACTTCATGGCGATTCATCATACAACGACGAAGATCTATACAAGGAACCGTGGAACTTCATCAACAAAAAGGTATGTGGAGACTTGAACTTATCTATTTATTTTATCTCCTACTTCTTATGAGACAAAAGTCGTATGCTATATAGACTAGATCATACACATTTGACATTTCTATCCGAGCATTCATTGCTTATCTTTTATCTCGAAATCGTGTGTTGGTAAAGCGTTTTGCTTTGATCAAGTTTATCTTCACCTAGTGACAAAGTCATGAAAAGTTTCAATCACTTTGAGAATTGCTCTGACGTGAATCGGTCTGTGAATAACGGCTATATAGCGTCCTCTGGGAGCGTCTCAATGATTGAAATGAGAGTTTAGATTACATAACCATGTATTCCTTGAACCGAAGTTTTCGAACTTTGTTGATCAAAAGAAACCGGGAGGATTGTGGAATTGGCTTTCCAAGTCCGCGTACTGTCGGAAGTTCTCGACCGATAATTTCTGCTGGATTTTCCAAAACTCGTTTATGTGCTAAATCCGCGAACTGGCAAAAGTCTCTTTGCCGAGATTTTCTGCTAAGTTTGGAAAACTCAACCGATTAACTTAAGTCCGCGAACTTGTTTGTGAGCTTAAGTGGTTATGATATAAATATGTGCTCTGAACATGAAACTTAAATTACTAAGGAATGCTTTATGCAAACCGTGGCTATAAAGTTCATGAGCCGATTCAATCGAATCGAATCATCTTTGTTTCAATTGTGTCTTGTGTAGTTACATAAGATCTCATAGCAATTGAACAACTCTTTAACTAGTTCATTTGAGTCAATTGAACTAGTTATGGTGAAGAAGAACAAGGTTGATATGAAATGCTCATATGGTTAACCTTTTGGGTTACTATGTTGAACCAACATACATGTACACGTTTGGGCATGATTTTCGCAAACCCAGTAAACGTCTACCCAAGTTTGTGTGACAAGCTAAGTTTTCGATCTAACAATTGAGAAATATTAGCTTGAATCTAAATCAGGTTTTCATCTAACGGTGAATATGGATTACTTTGTAACTAAGGAAAAACCCTAATTTGAAGGCTATATAAAGGAGACATCTAGCATTGTGCAAAACTAATACCGACACGTCTATGTGATACTAGTGCGCTCGCTAGATTAGATTCTCCTTTAACCTTTGGGTTTCTTCTCTAAAACCAGGTTAACGACTTAAAGACTTCATTGGGATTGTGAAGCCAGACCGATACTACTTTTATCGTAGTTGTGTGATCTGATCTTGCATCTTATATCGTACGAGTACAATCGATTGATTGGCTTGAGATCGTGAGAGTTCTCCGATAGGCAAGATAAATAAGTCATAAACATCTTCGTCTCACTGTTTGTGATTCCTCGACAAACCTCCTGTGTAGTCAAGAAGGATTGTAGAGAGGTGATTGATTAATCTAGGCTGTTCTTCGGGAATATAAGACCGGATTATCAATTGGGTCTTGTTCACCTTGATTTCATATCTTAAGATGGAACAAAACCTAGGGTTTATCCGTGGGAGACAGATTTACCCTTTGATAGACTTTTTTGTGTGACAAAGTTCTGTTTATTATCAAGTCTGCGATTTTGGGTTGCATCAACTCTTGGTTGTTGGTGAGATCATCTAAGGGAATCAAGTGCGTAGTATCCTGCTGGGATCAGAGGCATAGGAGTACAACTGTACCTTGGATAGGTGGGAGACTGATTGGGGTTCAACTATAGTCATGTCCGAAGTTAGCTTGGAGTAGGCTAGTGTTTGTAGCGGCTTAATACAGTGTGTATTCAATCTGGACTAGGTCCCGAGGTTTTTCTGCATTTGCGGTTTCCTCGTTAACAAAATTTCTGGTGTCTGTGTTATTTATTTTCAGCATTATATTTTATATAATTGAAATAATACAGGTTGTGCGTTCGTGATCATCAATTAGAAATTCAACCTTTGGTTGTTTATTGATATTGATTGATCCTTGGACATTGGTCTTTGGTACCGTCCAAGTTATTCCTTGTATTTGATAAAGACTCGCTATTGTTTTTAGCTTGAGTAAAAATCAAATCAAGAGAGAGATATTAACTCCTTGAGATACTTTTATCTAGATTGAGTCTGACAATCTAGTTGATTCTCTAGCAAAGTATTTCGGAGTTAGTCCATACAGATTGCTAATCGAATTATTGGGTGGTGTTGTTAGACCCCCGCTTTTTCAATTGGTATCAGAGCAGGCAAACACGTTTAAGACCTAACAAGTCTGTGTTTGTAGCGATCTGACTCTATGGACAAGAGTACTATCTCTGACAACGCAACATCAGTACAGGACTGTTCAGATGAGTTTCAAAGATCTGAAACCACTAAGGAAAACTCCTTCTCGTCTCCTTCAGCCGAATCCACATTCAACTGGAGAAGTTCTCTTGATGAACAGTTGGATGACCTCCCGGACGATAGTGATTCTGAAGAAGGACAGAGTCTTGATGAGGAAGTTTCTCAATACATCAAGTTGTTTAATCGTGAATTGAAAGAAACAAGGACAACTACTTGCTTGAGAAAGTATATGGGTCCTCTCTGTCAAGAAAACAGAAAGTTGAGAAAACTCTTCAAAGGTTATGATGGTGGATACAAACTGTTACAATCCACTGTTAAAGATCATGAAGAAGAGGTTCACTCAAAAAAATCTGAATGTGATAATCTTCTTCGTAACCTCTATATATTAAAAGAGAGGCTTGCCGAAACTGAAGCAAGATGTGAATCTCAACAGAAGTGTTTCAATGACAAAGAACGCAGTTTTCTTACCAAAGAGAAATCCTTGGAAACCGAACTCACTGTTGCTCTTAATAAGGTAAAATCACTGGAAGAGAATCGAAATAGGTTTGGTTCTAGCTCTACAAAACTGTCTTCTATGCTGGGAGCCTGTAAAGAACATCATGATAAACGTGGTTTGGGATATAAAGGAATAGACGCTCCTAACAGTGGTAAGACTAAGTTTGTTAAAGCTGTTAATATTTCTCCATGTGAAGAACCTGTGTCAGCTTGCAAAAACAAGGATTCTACTTCTTCTAAATCTGCTCAAAAGGGAACTACTGAACGTAGGTCCTTCAGCTGCTATTACTGTTGAAACAAAGGACACTCTGAGCGAAGGTGTCGTCTTCGGATAAGGAATGAAAAACTTCACAACATTCTTACTTGGATGTCTATAGAAGTTGTTAAACCTATATCACAGATTGAAATCATTCCTGTTCGGCCTCAAGGGACATACTGTGATAGGGATTTTCCTAATTATGTATTCAAACCGAAGGAGGCCTACAATGGTGGAAGGAAAAACAACAAAAGTGTGACAGGTGCTGTAAATCAGTCTGGAAGGAGAAAAAGGAACAGGAGATAGAAAAAAGAGTCAAGTTCCTACATGTCAACAATCGAGTCTCTGATCTGAAGATTCACATAAACAGTCTGAGACGGAATATCAAGAAAACATGGAATGCTGTCAACCCAGGTACTTCTAAATCTTCTCTTGATAATGCTTCTTCAACTAAACCATATAGTTTGTTAAATACCGATGAAAAGGAAAAAGAAGAAGTGAATAATGATGATCAAGATGCTCATCTTATTACACCCTGGCATATTCATGTTGCATCTCTTTTTGATTTTTGTCTTGTTAAAAAGGGATGCTCATGGTTCTCAGGATTTTCATCTTGAGAAAGCTGTCAGGATTGTACTGCATTCGATGTTACATTATTTCGTTTGCTCCTCAACATCTATTTATTTTTCTTTTTGGGCCTCTTTGGTCTATCATAGGCCCGATTCTCTAGTACACGCACCAACCCTCACAAACGTCTTGTTTCCTAGGGTTTGATGGAATTCCTTATATTTATAATGTGTTCCAAAGGTGCAAAAAGATTTTCTAAAAGTCTTTTTGGTGCACAATGGAGGGAAGCAACAAGGTTGATGATGTTGAGATATGTCCTATTGATATCTCATGCTTTCATGCTCTTGATCATGAAAACAAAGACAAACTGCCAGTTCAGATTTCTTCACAACTGGTAGGAAATCTTCTTGGAGACTTTAAGGTCGTTCGCGAACAACTTGGTATCGCAACACGGAATCTAGACTACCTAAAAGGAGAACTAAGGAAGGCAACTGAGGAACTCGTTCTTGTTCAATCCCTGGTTGCAGACAAGATTTATTTTTTCGTCTGATCTCGGTTCTAGTTTGTTGCCTAGTATGTCTTCTTTTTGATTAGTTGGAAGAATAACTAGTGCTTTGAATAGCGATGATTGTGACTACACGTAGCTATTTTTGTTTCCATCTTCTTATGTTTATTTTTTAGGTCTATGGTTTTAAATTCTAAAAATATTTGGAGGATGATGTTATTGCAGTATTGATCTTTATGATTTTGTGATATTGCAATTTGATTATGGGATATATATTGTTTGCATCCGTGAACTTGAAGGTCCCATATGTGTCAAAAGTAAAGTTGTTCATGAATTAGTTTTCGTATTGATGAAAAGACGAATGGATTTTTGACAATTACAAAAGTTATGCCTATGCAGTCATGTATTTGATAGAAAATAGGATAAAATCTTTTGTTTGACAAGGATAAACTCTATTATGTCGTTATGATGGAAAATAGAATAAATCCTTGTATGTTATCCACGGTATTGATCTTCATTGATCCATTTTGTTATGTATTACCGTGAAGGCTCCATTGTGTGTCTTACGTTGAGCACGATACAACTAAGTCGATTATTCTTATTGACTTTGTTGGTTGTTCCATAAGATGCTATATGTTGAGCATTATGAACTAAATTAATCATCTTGATTGGTTATTTAGTTATTTGCTCCGAAAGTCTTCTTTTTTCGAGCAAAATCTTTTGACAATTAAATTGATTACTTTTGTGATTAGTTTGGTTGTTTGTATTTCAATTAGATTAATTATAAGTTCTCTTGTAATTAATCTAGTTGAGTTTTCATATATTCCAAAAAGTATTGTGTTTAGTATATGAACGGCTATACAAATCATGTTCTATTGGTTAATGTAGTCGTATATTCCGTAAGGTCTTCCTTATGTTGAGTATGTGAATGATTAAGTTAGTCATCTCCGTATGATTACCTTAGTCGTTGCTCCGTAAGTTTACTTATGTTGAGCACTTTCAATTAAATTGATCACTTTTGTGGTTTGATTTAGTTGGATATTCCAATTAAATTAATCATGGGTTTACTTGTGATTAATTTGGTTGAGCTTTGGATATAGAAAATCATTTCTATGGTTTTTGGTGTCCAATTTTAAAATCCTTATTTTCTTTCGAAATTAAGGTCGCTCTTGTTGTTCTTTCGGGAATGAAATCAAATGGGGGAGAGTTCTTTTGAACTTGTGCTTAATGGTAATATCTTGCGGGGTGTGCGGCTGTGGAATTTTATAGGGGTTATCTTTTATCTTAAAACTCCTTGATGAATGCATTTAGCTTCGACTTTATGATTGCATCTAAATTAAGTTGGTATGTGTTTTTCTTTGAGTCTATGAAATATCTCTTGTGGAAATTTCATTATGATCTCGTTCTTATACCTTTGCCAATTTTATTGACAAAAAGGGGGAGAAATATTGTAGTTCACACTAAAAATACATATGGTTTTCGGATCATTGTGTAAGGGGGAGTGGTTTCCATAATCGAGATGGAGTATTGACTAAGGGGGAGTGATACATATCACCGTAGTATTATTTTTAAAGTCGTGATACAATTGGACTTTGATGTTACATAATAATATTATGTCACTGTATAATGATGATCGAGAATCTCGATTTCTCTCATTGTTATATCTACGGATCTTCAACAACGGTGAAGATAAACTTACAACCTTTGGGATCATTGGAGTACTTGGAAGGACGAAGATTTCAGGGAACGTTGAAGATTAGTCTATGTAATAGGAGCCACTAAAGTCTATCTTTTTTGTATTCCATATGTATTAATAGTTTTGTCACTAAAATTGACAAAGGGGGAGATTGTTAGAGCATAGCTCGGTCGACCTCGCATGTGTTGCTATCTCAAGCATGTTTTTCAATGTTAGTGATCAAAACTATGAGTCTTGATTTCTAGCCTACATAGCTAAGTCTCGGACTAGGATAAAAAAGTGTAGTTGCGCTCAAGGATTTTATGGCGATTCATCATACAACGAAGAAGATCTATACAAGGAATCGTGGAACTTCATCAACAAAAAGGTATGTGGAGACTTGAACTTATCTATCACTCAAAAGTATATCTCTTCTATCTCCTACTTCTTATGAGACAAAAGTCGTATGCTATATAGACTAGATCATACACATTTGATATTTCGAGCCGAGTATATCTGGCCTATCTATATCTAGAAATCATGTGTTGGTAAAGCATTTCGCTTTGATCAAATTTATCTTCACCTAGTGACGAAAGTCATGAAAAGTTTCAATTACTTTGAGAATTGCTCTGACGCGAAACGGTCTGTGAATAACGGCTATATAACGTCCTCTGAGAATGTCTCAATGATTGGAATGGCAGTTTAGATTACATAACCATGTATCCCATAATCCGAATTTTTCGAACTTTGTTGATTGAGAGAAACCGGAGGAATTGGCTTTGCCAAGTCCTCGAACCCAGTCCACGAACTCAGTCCACGAACTCAGTCCGCGAACTGACGGAAGTTCTCGAACGAGAATTTCTGCTGGGATTTTCCAAAAACTCGTTTGCGTGTAAGTCCGCGAACTCAGTCCGCGAACCTAGTCCGCGAACTGGCGAAAGTCTCTTTGCCGAGATTTTCTGTTAAGTTTGGAAAACTCCGCCGGTTGTCTTAAGTCCGCGAACTTGTTTGTGATCTTAAGTGGTTATGATCTAAAGATGTGCTCTGAACATGAAACTTAAATTACTAAGGAACGATTTATGCAAACCGTGACTATAAAGTTCATGAGACGATTCAATCGAATCGAATCATCTTTGTTTCAATTGTGTCTTGTGTAGTTACATAAGCGCCCTGGCTACGATGTGGTCGGGCCGCATACTCAAAGTATGCGACCCCTTTCTTTTTATAACACGTATATAAACTTAAACCCTGCCCCCTCCAAATCCCGGCAAAACATTAATTTTTTGAGAAAAAATAGGAAATTAACTAAAAAAAGTTAGTTAAATACCTTTGTAATGAAACCAAAGATTTTAATAATGAAAATTAAGTTTATGATGAAACCAAATTTTGGTTTCACCTGGTTTTTGCCTAGTTTATTCGGCCTGACTTGGAAGTCGTCGTGTTTGGTTTCATCATTGAAGTTGTGTTGGTGAAATGACATTATGTGGAAAAATGATGAAACCTAGTTAGGTTTCATCGTATATTTTTTCATTTTTTTGAATATTGATCTCTATGAAAACCAATTTTTGATGGTGAGATAGAGGTGGATTGTTTATTGTTGAAACTAGTCTTAGTTGAGGAGGTAATGATAGTGGTGGTTGTGGAAGCGATGGGGGCGGTGCAGCTGACAGTGGTGGTAGGTTTCATCTTATTGTGTTTCATTTGTTATTCTTTCTTCTTTCTCCTTTTTTTTATGATGAAGTCAAAATTTGGTTTCATCTTATTTTGGTGAAACCAATTTTGGTTTCATCATTTTTTTCTATTTGGTTTGATCTAATTTTAGTGAAACCAATTTTGGTTTCATCATTTTTTCTGGGGATGCCGCGGTGGTGGTCAGGGGAGGCTGCGGGCGGCGGTGGTCGGTGTCGGCGGAGGTGATGGTCGGTGGCGGCGACGGTGGTGGTTGGCGGTGGCGGCGGTGGGTGGTGATGGTCGGTGGCGGCGGTGACGGGCGGTAGTGGTCGGCGGTGGTGGTTGCGCGGTGGTGGTCAGTGGTGGTGTTGGTGGTGGTGGTGTTGTTGGTGGTGGGTTGTTGGTGGTGATAATATAAAAAAATTTAAAGGTGGGGTTGATTTTTGTTTTTGTTGGGGTGATTTAAATAGTATAAGGGTAATATAGACAGTCTATATTAAATGAGATTTTCTCTCTCTGCTTTGTGTTTGTCGGCTATGTAACCATGAAAAGTGTTTTGTGATTTTTTTTAAAACACATTAGTTTATGATTAATTGTGAAAGTTATGGAGGGTTTGTAATCTATTTGGATTGCGTCATATGCCATCACCTATTGTGTTTGTCTATGGAGGGTATGTTTGTCTGCCAAGTTTCATGATATGCAGCCAAAAGCTTGCATCAATTCAATATATACTGTTGGAAATCATCATTCGTTTTTGTCATATGCCGTCATTTTATTCATCTGTGTAAATACGTCTGCCTGATTTTTGTACTGCTTGACCGTGTACGATAATATACACTTTTGTCTGTAATATTTTTTTTCCTCCCTGCTTTTGGAGAGATCATTATCTGTTATGTGCGATTTAAAATCAACTTGACATCTTCTCTGTGCTCCTGTATTCTTACCATAATATGCGTTTGGGAATGATTACATTTTATAATGCGCCTGTGGATTTGTAATGTGATCCGAGGAAATCTTCCGTGAAAAGAGGAGAATTGCAGCCAGTCCGGTCCAACCTGTTCCGGTCCAACCCTTTGGTTTAGGCCGTGCGCTTTTAAGGTTGTTCCGGTTTCGCCCATATACAACGGGAACCAAAATGTGAGGTATTTAACTGTTTTCATTAAATATTCGCCGGGCTTATTTATTTGTTTTAGAACATGTTTAGTTCTATTTTTCTTAAGATAATTCCATATCATATAAACAGTCAATTTAAATTATGATTGTTGATCATTAAGAGTTTTGGTTTTAGTGTTATTTTGTTCTCTTGAATATGATATTGGCTATAGTTGAATGGTATATTTTGTTTAATTGGTTGTACCAACTCAATTCCAATGTATTTATTTGGGGTTTAAAAGTACTTGAGCAACATTATTATGTACTTGATATTTTCTTCCCGAATCTGAAATGTTCTGTGGGATGCAATCCACTGGCTCGACTATTAAGAGTCGGTATTTTTTTAAAGATACATTGCAAATAAAATCACATGTATTCCAATTTGTGGAAGAACTCACAAAAGGTGATATGAGTCAGAAAACTTCCATTTCTCTACTTCATCGATGATATTAACGAAATTGTATATGTTGAAGTATGACAACAAGAGAACTACCTTTTCTACTCGACCTAAAGTAAGTGGTTGACATGTTTAGTTAGATTCTCTTGTCCTATTAAGATAAAGAAATTTCTAAAATTAAGCTAGATGTAGCAAAATTGAAAATGAAAAGAACCCCGAAGTAATAAGGGTTAAACGTAATGACTCACATAAAGCATGAGAAAAGGGACATATATATCATGGGATGAAGCTAAAATGTAATTCTAGCTTCCATCATAAATGAAAGAGTTGGAAATGCACCTGGTCATAGGTATTGGTATATACAATGTAATGTGTGTATCATAGTAGCAACCAATTTTCACATCAATTTTAATGGCAATAAGAACTTTGCCTGACCAATTGACTATCTTATCAGCCGAACTAGATCCGATGTTTGCACTTATGGAATGAAAACACGAGACATAAATTCTCTAAAGCACTTGATATATATTCGGTGAAACGTAATATATATTCACTATAAAGTACTTGAGTTGAATCCCATTTTTGTTACGTAATAAGGCCACACCACTTATTAAAACTCTCAAGACCCAAATGTCTACCTGATAGTTGTTTTTCTTCCACTAATTTAAGGAATTTAAACTAGTTGTTGAACTATTTCCTTATAATGTGACTACGAGGATTGGATCATCGAGTGCAACACTGCTCAAAATTTGTTTTCAAGATAAAAAAAAGACGTCACAAAATCTCTATATGTACCAAGAGATAATCACACCTTGTTAAATTCCAAAGAAACCCATGCAAATGGATATCATGTGGAACCTGACTGTGATAATTGCATCTTTTATAATCTCTAATGTATATGGAAGGAAACATATTTTAAAGAAACTAATGAGTCAATTTAGTGAAATATAAATCACTATAGTATTAATTTGGATTATTGAATCCATATTGACTCTGAGGATGAAATGTTGGAAATTGACTCATACATACTTTGACATAACCACAAAGGCACTTTGGTTGTGACATGATGTTTTTTTTTGAAAGGACTCATACGTACATCACTGTGTTTGAGTGGACAAGACAACGGAAAAAGATTGACATAATGCGAAGTAATGACATATCTCTTAATAAGTGCTTTCTAAAGTACCAGATGCACAACCCCCTCCTCCCTCCCACTATGCTTTTAAGTAAGAGAGCATATCACTCATTTTACAAAGTCTTCAGTAAAACAGGATCGAGACCATCCTAAGATGCAAATGGTAAACAATCCATATTACAAAGATAACAAGGTGAAATTTAGAAAAATATTCATGCAGAATGCGTACCATTAAAGTGACATGTGTTTTGACATTTTGGACTAGTTATAGTTCCCAAGAAATTTGCATTTAAAAAATCCTAGCACATATTACATAATAAAAAGTGCAAAGGCTCACCACCCTTATTAATGCTATAGAATTTACATCAAAAGGACTTGACGAATATTGCATGTTTAATAGGATCAATATAGAGCATCTTATATCCAATGGTCCCGCAGAGGCTACCATCAAAGGTTACATATGGTTCCTAAGGAATAGGTTATCCGTAGCAACCTATCTTTTATTTCTTTGGGGATATGCAATATTACACACATCTTACTTAATTCGTTTTTAAAACCCAATATTAGTCAACCTTTTCTGCCTACCAGTTGGTAACTGGATTTAAGCCTGAAATTCGTGTTCTTATGCATTTTTGGTTGCACTATATATGTGTCATTACGACTCCACATCGTACTATGATGGGTCTTCAAAACTGTTAAGTATTTATGTTGCAAATGAGTTCCCAACAATTATACGCATTTTTAAAACTTTGGTCAGGAGATCTCTTACCGCTGGATTTGCGGGTTATCACTTTAATGAGACAGTCTTCCCGTCGTTAGGGGGAGATAAGAAAAGTATTTTTAAAGGGAACGATAGGAATTGTCGTGGTGTGTTCCCACTGTGTCTCATATTAATTCTCGTACTCCACAAATGTAAATGTGAAGTGATAAAGAATATTCGATTTTCAGAATGTACACTGATGTTGATAAAGTGATGAGATCAAACATACCAACTTCAAACCTACCTGCAAAGTTACAAATCCTCAAGATGGGATATACATCATAGACTAAGGTGTTGCAACTACATTCAGTGGAAGTGTGGTTGAGACCGTGGCTCCATAAAGGAAGTTGGAGAGACCACTTGGTTCGATCAATCCTCACCTAGAAAGGAAGTAGGTGAGTAAGGCACAACTTATTTATATCTTCAGAAATCATCTCATAAGATTGTCTCTGAATATGTCCATGAATCAAACTGGAGGACGCTCCGAAGTTTTAAATGATTCTAGAGAACAATGAAATCCTGACGGATTATGAGAATGCACATGAGTCAATGGAAGGATCATGCGTGCATAGTAATGATATAATCCATAAATAGTTGCTCCAGAAGTAGAGAACAATGAGATCGAACCATGCTTTATTTTGATTAGTTTCAAATAATTAGCATATTTGGCCTACACAATCCAGGTAGAACTTAGTTCTTTGGAAAATATACGGGTATTTGGTGTGGTAGTGCTAACCAAGCAAGTGTACAACCTATTAGACATACATAATTAATTTGTCACAAAGCAAAATGAGAAGAAAGTAGTCTTAAAGTACAAAGAATCGCCTTGTGGCGCGAGGTTTCTCACAAAGCCCTGGAATTTTTCTCTTGTAATGAACGTTATATAGTTCTGTTACTTAGTTAGCTTGGTAATTTCAAAAGGACTTGAAATGCAACATATGTATGTGGTTGTTACGTATCTTTGAAAGAATCAAGAGATAAAAGATATTTACCCAAATCAAATGACTCTAAACCACAGAGTGTGTTTACGGTTAGATAGAACGCTGACTTACAGATTCAAGCAATCATGCGGATGTGGTATACCCGTCTAAGTGGATATTTGATTTGGAGGGGATAAACAAGTAAGTTATTTTTCCTTGCGTATTCATAAGAAAGTTCCTGATTTGGAATTGTAGATATTTATGTTGATGGTACAAACATGATGTGTACTCTTGATGTAATAAGAGACCTTAAAAGCTATTTAAAATCCGAATTTGAGATGAAAAATCTAGGGAAAGCTCGATCGAGTACTGAGCTTGTGGTGTATTACTCCACCAGTTTACATATGTCTAAAATTGTCAGGCAATTTAACAAAGAAAGGCATCCTGATAGCACTCCCATGATTAGTCGAGGTTCAAATGTAAGTAAGTGACCATTTCGTATAAAGGAAGATGAGGAATATGTGTTGGGAGATGAAATTCCCATATCTAAGTACAATAAACGCGTTGTTGTACTTAGTATAATAATGTACTCAATTAAATTTTACATCCTCAGTGAACTTGTTAGCTATATATAGCTCAGCGCAAACGCAACGTCATTGGAATGGTATAGTGAATGTAATCATGTACTTAAAAGTAACCATTGACATAAATTTGTATTATCCCTAGAAAGACATTAAAAGGAATGCTAATGAAAGTGCAATACAAAAGTTTTTGATTATGAAGGAATAATAATATCTTCTCCAACGAAAGTAATCATAGGGATATATGGTAGATTATTTTCTTGGTTATTACCGATATTCAGTTTCGAAAAGTACATGACTAAAGGAACTGTGTGGAACAACTATGAAAGTAATCAGGGGGAGATGCCTACATCAGGGGTAGGATCCAAGGATATGATGTCGACATGTTTTTACTTCGAAATTGAAGTTGTGTTGTACTCTTTTTCCCTTCGATCGAGAATAGCTTTTCCCAAAGGGTTTTTTTACTCGACAAGGTTTTTAGCGAGACAACACTTAGAAACATCAAGTATGTTGAACGTTGAAGACATAAAGATCGCGTTGATATTATTAAAAATATCTAAATTAAAGAAATGATGTCGATAGTTTATTAAGCAACGTAACTTCCAGAATCAACAACAGGGTCTTATAAACATTCAAGTCACCAAAGTAATGTGTGATCAACTCCTTTTGACTGCAGTAGACTAATGAAAATTGTCTGACATCAGGGGGACAATCTAATGGCGTGTTGAACTCTTTTCCTTCACCGAGGTTACTTTTCCCCGCAGGGTTTTGTTACTCGGCAAGGTTTTTAATGAGACAACAACAAATACCGGGAATACAAATTCCCAGCTAAGGCTATTGTCTCTCTCACGAGGATTTTCTTCCTTAGGAGTTTTGAAGCAACTAGTCAACATCAATGGAGCAAAGTGATCATCTGCAACAGATCACCTTTACTTGCATCTTCCATGTTGTACTCATTTCACTTCTTCAAGGTTTTATCCCACTGGGTTTTCCTTGTTAAGGTTTTAATGAGGAAACGTATACGCATCCAACTATGTTCTAAGTTTAATGAATATTGTACTCTTTTTCTTTAGTTCAGTTTTTGTCCCTCAGGGGTTTTCCTAACGAAGTTTTAACGAGGAAATTAACTTAGACTCGTCGATCTTTGAAGATCGTATTGCATGTGATGAACTACATGTAAAATACAAGACAACATGTGAAGTACTACATGTGAAGAGCTGTACCAAGGTATTTTCCCACTGGGTTTTTCCTTGTTAAAGTTTTGATGGAGCAATTGTCTTCGACACAATAGTCATCAAGAAGAGAACTACATTTGAAGACCTACATCCGGAGCAATGTATGTGAAGTACTGAATATGAAGTTCTATTGAACCGCCCAAGGGGGAGTGTTGTAGGGCTTTTGCCCATGGATGTGCGACCCAATATTGTATCTATGGCTATATTCTTATTGTATATAAAGAACTGTATCCATATAACACATATGATCTCTAATGTATAGAATCTCCTTCTCTTTGTACCTCTTTATCTTTCCCATCCACTAAAACAAACAATTTGTTTTGATGGAGTTTTTATGCATGGATAGTGACACCTTTGGGGTTATAACTCGCTAAAGCCCTTGACTTCTGAGCCCAGTATTAGCAAAAGCACTTGAACTAAAGGAAACGTAGTAGAATGGTCACCAACTCCAAATCTTATATAAACTCAATCAAGACGCGGGTTCAGCCTTATGCACGATAGTGCATATTCATAAAATGTTTTTTTTTTTCTTCTAATTATGTTGATCGATAAGATAATTGGAATCCTTACCGGATAAGTTTACCATTGCTTACACATAGGCATGAAATGATTTTTGCGGCAACAATTATTTCAAACCTATTTTCAAAGTTTTTACTTGCTTAGTTTTCAATAACAACTGTAATTGCAAGCATGGAACCTTTGGAAGGAAGGAAAATACCCAGAATTGCTACATTTCACATTGAGAGTGAATTATTCAACAAACCAAAGTGATGTGTTCCAAAAGATGCAACTGTAAAATACACAAACCAAACTGTATTTTTATTGCCTAACAATAGAACAAAAACTACTACCATTAAAAAACTAACACATAAATTCTTAAAAGTTGTTCTCAGCAGTAGCAAAATTTGGGCTCGTACAGAGATCGACAAGTTTTCCTTGTTCTCCTATGTTACATTTCCTTATCTAAATTGCAAACATTTTGACTATTTGAGTGATGGTATCTGTGTGCATTGCTTGATTCTTATCTGGCTCTCTCTTTACAGATCAAATGAAGAGCTTGAATGCAAATGTCTTCGGTCCAACTCTAGGCCATAAAATTTAGGCCATGGAAAATGCAAACAACAGAACAAACCTCTAAATTTGGGAAAGCTGTTAGAAGGATGTGTCAGTGCAATACAACATTACTGATAAGGAGACCCCATAATCCATTTACAAGTTCCCTACTGGAACAAAACAAGAAACCCTAAAGAATATAAAAAAAAAATGAAACCCTGATTAGAAGACACAAATTTCATTAGATAAAAATTTCATCTCTACACATTTAACTAGTCCTTGTTCCCCTCTATGTTGTCCTCTGCAGTTACTGATCATTTTGTAATTTGATTTTCTACTTGTTCTACATAAAAGATTGATAGCTCAAAAATGGTATATGTGCATTGCTTGATTTTGATTTTTCCCTAGCGTCTCCTTACAAATCAAATGGAGATCCTGAATGCCTAGATTCACTCCCAACATTAGGCAGTAATATTTGGGCTCATTGAACCCTGTGGCCTGTAATAGAAATCCCGAAATCCCAACAATTTTCATGAGTTTATAAGCATTAATTTTCATCAGTTGCAAAGTTGAATTTGCAGCCATGGAAGGAAAGGAAGGACAATATCCGGAATTGCTAGATCCCTTGCTAGAAAGGAAGGACAATATCATGTCCTGATTTTATTTTGCAACCTACTACCATTAAAAATTGAAAACAGGAAATCTTAATGTTGTTTCACAATGTATATCCATAGGAAAGATTATGCATACTCAAGATAAATTACAGAATCTGGTGAAGAATTATTACACCCAAGACAATCATTCAGATTCCAAATGCTAACCCATTCAACATTAATATTGATTTCATTTCCACTACATAAACTTCCTTGTAGGTACACGAAATAGGTTCGCCACATGTCTGACGTAAAGAGGTAGAAAATATCACTCTAAGATCCCAGTCAGAGACTTGTCAAATCAGATGTCAGAGTTATCTCGCCGAGGACTAATCACATGAAGAAAAAGAGAAGATATGAACAAAGGCAGGGATACTCACACGAAGATTCGAAGGACCAGATTGGAGTACCCAGAAAGTCACCAAGGACGAAGTCAGGAAAAACGAAGTAGGATTACTTGGTTGAAAAGACAGGTCACGAAATAGATAAATTATGGAGCAAGAAAATACACAGGTGTCCCGACAAGTCCATGTGAGGATAGCGAAAGAAAAGGAAAAACTTTGTAGAAAATGATCCGGGCGAAGTAAAGGGCACCTCCGCGAGAATGTGGTGAAGTTAAATGAGCTGTACTCCATTAGGGTTAGTTGGCATATAAATAGAGGTCCTCGGGCAAGATGAGAGGGATACTTTTGTTGAGTGGGAGAGCTTTGCTTAGAGGAGATTAGGGTTTCCTTGTTTAAGAACTTGTACTTTGATTTATTTGTATGATTCATCAATAAAGATTTTGGGGTTCATATTATTAAACATGTCTTAGATCTTGGTTACTTTCCTTTTGGGTGTACTACTGGATTTCCAGTAGTTACATTTTGGCGCCAGAAACAGGGAGCTTAGATTGGGAATTTATTCTCATCTAAGGATTGGAGAAAAGCTAAAGTTGTAGGGGTGAGAGATCTTAGCGAGACACCTCTCAAGAGATTAGGGTTTAGAGGAAGATCTATATCGAAACTAGGATAAGTTGATGACGAGAACACCAGATCGAGCGGCACACATGATAGCAACGAGGAGAAGCAAGCGATTGGAGGCTTAAAGAGGAGGAATAATGGAAAGAGGAGGAACATCGGATGAAGGAGAAAGACAAGGCATGAACCAACGACAAACTGAGGAGTCCAACAGAGGTAACTTCATAGAGGGCTCAGTAAACACTTCCGACACAAACACCATCGTAGGAGAAGAGATGACTCATGAGGAAATGAAGGATAATATCAGTGAAGAGAACGTGACGTTGGATCAGCTGAGGGAAACGCTCCGCATCGAAAAAGAACGAGACAGGGATCTAGCGGAACAACACGCTCGATTGACGAGGCAGAATGCTAGATTGGTATTGCAAAATCGCCAGCTGAACGAGGAAGTGGAAGTTGACGCCACGGACTCGGAAGTGAACTTGATATCATCAGGAGAAGAAGAGTTACGACGAGGGAGACGTACCCGCGAGGAAGATGGAGGAGAGCGAAGGAAGCGACGAAGAGAAAACAGTGAAGAAAGAGAACTAAGAAGGGCATTGGAAGTGTCGAGTTGGGAAAATCAAAGGAAAAGATATGAAGAAGAACAAAGGCACGAGGAAGGTGATGGGAGGAAAAGAGAAGATGAAAGACGACGCGAATTCAACCACAGGGAGGAGGAAGCAAGGAGACATGGTGAAGGAAGGCTCAATGTGATGAGGGGAGGCCGTCAGGGAGAAAGTGAAGGGAAACTGAACCAGGAAGTTTTGGACGAGCTGAGAGATATGAGGGCACTGATCAATAATTCACGAAAAGGCGGCAGAGTGAAACTGGCGGAAGCTGAACCAGGAAGTTTTGGACGAGATGCGAGATATAAGGGCACTGATCAATAATTCACGAAAAGGCGGCAGAGTGCAACTGGCGGAAGCAATAGAAGAGGCCGATAAATCTCCGTTTACCTATGAGATCATGTATGTTGATATCCCAGAGAAATGTGTGTTGCCGACGCTCCCGAGCATATTTAGCGGATCTGAAAGTGTTGTGCATCATTTGAAGCAATACACCCTTTCGTTGATGCAATGGGGACGAAATGATGCAGTACTTTGTCGATACTTCCCCGCGAGCTTAGCAGGGGAAGAATTGGCTTGGTTTGACGGGCTACCAGAGAGATCGATTTCGTCCTTCAAAGACTTACAGAGGATATTTCTGACCACTTATATAACCAACAACATGTTAAGGTCGGGGATTGAGACTTTATTTAACCTGCAAAGGAGACCCTTTAGAAAGCTTGAGAGGATTAGTAACGAGATGGAGAACGGTATGCAGTGAGCTTGCAGGGAGAGTTGAAGAGAGGAATTTCATCTTAGCTTTTGTGAACGCATTGATCCCAACAGACTTGTTGTACACCCAAATATTCATCATCCGAAATTCTTTGATGATGAATGAACTAAGGGAGTACCAAGAGGAGTACATAGCGCTGGAAGAAAAACAAAGGCAAGTCAGCAAAGTGGCACAATTCCATCAAAGGAAGGGAATTCAAGACTACTACCAAGGGCCGTGCATGTCGTGGAAAAGGGCCGTGCATGTCGTGGAAAATGAACCTAAATGTGAAAAAAGAGAGCTTTCGACCCCGGTGCCGGCAAAGCCTGTAGCTGTGTCAAGCGGAGATCAAGAGTGGATTGATCAACAATGATATGAGCAATCAAGACGAAGGAATTATGATCCACAAAGTTACAACTCCGGTTATTAACAAAGGAATAACCAAGGGCCCAGATTTGGAGAGCGGCGATAGAATGCACCAGTGTTTGAAGATTTAAAACTCCCCAGACTTAACGCAATTGTGGAAAAGGTGTGGGAGGCAATCGTATTAACAGAAGAGATCCCGCCACCCCCCAATTTGGGAAGGGATCCACCTCCAGGTACCAGGAGCCATGAGTTTCGCATGTATCATCGCTTTCACGGACATCATACGAATGATTGCCGGAATATTCGACGAATTATACTTCGCCTGATAGAACAAGGAAAACTCGCGCATTTCCTAGAGGATTATGTTCCACCACCACCACCTCGTGATAACCAGCCGATATATTGAATTGAGATAGATCGGGGAGCACAAAGACCGAATTGCAATACGATAATACATGCAGCAAAGAGCATCCAAAATTTTCATGATAACATACTTAAAAGGGTGCATAAGAGGGACTTTGAAGGAAATGAAATATTCAACGTCACCACGAAAGAACCATTAGAAGAATGACAGAGAACGGAAATAACATTCTCGGCAAAGGATGCACCTGAAGGAGGAAATTCTCACACAAAACCATTGGTTGTAACCCTGAATTTTGGGAAATACTTAAGATGGGAAGAAGACCAAGCCGGAAAAAAGAAAATCTGTCCAATTGACAGGATTCTGGTAGATACGGGGAGCTCGGTCGATATACTCTTTTATCATACATTTAGAACTATGGGATACAAGGACTCGGATCTCGTGCATATACGGGTTCAATGGGGTTGCATCAAGGCCAAAGGGAGAACTGGATGTAAAGATTTTCGCCGGAGCTGGAAACAAAGGTCATAGTCTGTGTAATAGACATAGATTCACCTTACAATGCTCTCATAGGGAGACCATGGATACACGGGATAAAAGGGGTTGCATCCACATATCACCAGGCCATACGGTTTCCTCTGCCAAGTGCAATTGGCGAGATAAGGGGAGATCTCAGGGATGCACAAGAGTGCATTAAAAAAGATGTCCACAACTATGAGGAGAAGTTAAGAAGGAAAATAGAACAAAAGAAGAAAGCCTGCGAGGAAACAAGAGCGGAGCAATTGATGGTATTCGCAATTGAGATAGACGAAGAGCTGGTCGCGAAATAGAAAGACGTAGAAGAGGCAGATAGAACATTGATTGATGGAGAAAAGGAACGTGAAATAACTCCCGAAAAGGGAAGTCAAGTTGAAATAAAGCAAAGATGGGAAGGACGACTGAAGGAAACGAGGCATCTAGAAGCGAAAAGGAAACTCCTGCTATCAAAGAAAAACGGACCCCGCAAAAGGAAATAAAGACGAACACCTCTAAGCGCAAAGGGGTGGTGATAAAAGACCCAGAGGAAGGGACTGAACTGCGTAATTCACGAGGTAAGGGGAAAAGGGATTGTGAAGAAGAAGAGATGGAACAATTAAAAAAGGAACTTTATAGAGAAAGACGAAAGAAAGAAGACTTGGTGAAAGAGCGCATAAGGTTGGAAAGACAAAATGAGAAACTGATAATTAAAAACAATAATTTAAAGAGAAAACAAGCATAGAATGACGCACGAAGAGAAAAGTATGTTCCAGAAAGGGCATTAATAGCCGAAGAACATCGCGAATTCCGGTGAGAAATCAAGGGACGAGGAGAACAGAATGAACGGGAAGACTTAAAGAGAGCCATATAAAATAGCAGGAGGGAATTCAGAGAAAGAGAGTATCTAATGCAGCAATCTATGATGGCCGGAATGAGGGGAAATAATACCCAAATCATAGAAAAGGCAATTGGGCTGCAACCCAGACTGCTGAACAAATGTGCAAGAGATGAACCATGCAAGCCAGAAATAGCAGCACTGTTTTCATTAAGGCAAAGGGAAAATGAAAATCTGCAAAGGTTAGTGGCGAGATGGGATGCGATCTGCAGGGAACTAAAGGGAAGGATTTCAGAGGAAGATTTGGTACGATCATTCATTTATGCGCTATCAACTAGGCATCCTTTATTTACTACGCTGTTCAAGATCAGAAACGAAGTGAAAATGAAGGGATTGAAAAGATATCAGTCGGAGCACATTCGTTTGGAGGAAGAACACTGATAAACAAGGAAGATTAATAGAAATAAGGCGAATGTAATGAATCCAATATCAATTGATAATGTATCAAATCTTAAAAGAACAACAATGAAAATTTGATGAATTTTGATGAATCATATTACAAGTATGAATTTTCGAAACTTGCAAAGAATGATGGGACCTCGCATAGAAGGCAGATAAGATTCACGAGATAAACAGTTTCTAGGGAAACTTAAAACCTTCGCCTAGGGAGGCTGAGAATTCACGACATGCACCCTAGTTCGCATGAAAATGCAAGAGGCAAGACCTAACGTATGTCGTGAACAACTCTCAGAGAGATAAACTAGGGTAAATAATAAGACCTATCCGCTGAGGGTCCCTTTTATGATGGCCTTCAATAAGGGGTGCAGAAATATGACCAAGGCACCGACGTATTCGGTTGAGCTGCGGGTGCCTGGACGTATGGAGCGTTACTGGCCATGTCCTTTTGGAAATTCTTGGCTATGATGCATCCGATCCCAAAGAAACCTCACTTAGGGTGTGACTTCGTAATCCCAAGCCGCATCGGCGTAGGAAATAAGAAGTCACGAAAACAACTGACTGTTGTAATAACCAGATGGGAGGAGACCAAAATTCATGTTAGGGTTAACCTCCTTGAAGGAGCAATCGGGAGGAATATAAAGGGATGGTACCCTCCAGAGTAGGGAGATGTGTGACCAAAAAAGACGGCAATGTCATGGGGCTAATTTTCATGGGAATAATTAGGCCTGTCACATTGTCGCGGAGGAAAATAAAATAAAAGTTAAGACGAGGTTGATGGAATATTATTTGGAAGGATAATAAGCACCTGAGACTTCGTCGAATTAAAATCCTTCAGAAAGGATGAGGCAAAGTAAGACCTTAACTAGGAGGCACAATAAGACCTTGTAAAACCGCAAACAAGTTCTCTCATAATAATTCGCAACCAAACCCGGCAAGGAAGTTAACGAGTACTAAGCAAACATAGTAGATATAAAATATATCGACTTGTGTAACACTGGCTTGATCATCTAATGCTCGACGAGAAGAAGAGGCAAAGACACGAGACAAAGACAAATACATATTAAAGAAGTGGTGAACATCGTATAAAGAAGCAGATAAAACGAATGAGAGTTAGATGCAACGAAACAATTGGTAGATTTCATAAGAGAAGAAGATATGAGCGACGAGATAAGACTATAAGAGGAGAATAAAACATTTACGTTTTTTTCTTCTTCAGCATTATCATCATAAAGCTTAGGCTCCAACCCAACGAAAGAAGCAAAGGAAGAGGCAAAAACTAGCGAAATATGAAGATTAAAGATGAAGACAACGTAAGAAACATGAACGAAATACAAAATAAGATGCGGCGAGATGTTTCGCGAATCAAAGGGAGGTTAATGGATCTTCCAAGGTCAATTAACCTTACACCCAACCTCAAAAACACAAAAGAACAAGAGGAAAGTATATACTTTAAGTTTCGTTATTCTTCTGAGTGTTTCCTCGGTAAGTATATACTTGGAGAAATAAAAGTACGAAATAAAAGTCATAATATTGAGCAAATAACAAAAGATCACTGAATAAATGTGTACCAAAGCAAAATAGAAAACTGCTAACCAAAATAGTATCCTAGGAAGTTAAGATGTTTTCCTCCCAAGCTTGGGAGCGCCCAGAAAGATAAAATGTTTCTAAATTAGCCAAGCAATATGATCAAGATGGGAAAGAAGAAAACTAAGGCTATTGCTGAGAAGAGGCGTCATCAGTAACGGTTGTTTCAGGGATCTGATGACACGCTCCAGCAAGACCAGCATCAGTACTAGAAGAAGCTCCCTTGGACTCTTCTTCCATGGATTTCGTGTCAACAACCTTCTGATCCTCGCCATCTTCAGAAAACTCCTCTTCTTCGCCTAGGAAGACTTCGTCATCTTTTGGCTGTTCATCATCAGAGAACACCTCTAAAGGAAAGGTAGGATGAGGGATGTCGTTCTCGTCACAGTAGGCATCGAAAAGAGGAACCAGGTAGTTCTGGGTATCCTTCACTAGTGGAAAATGGGTTTTTAACCACTTCATGGGCTTCACCAAAACCACTGCTGCTGGGCTGTACTTGATTATAGTGATGTGATGCCACAGTAGTAATAAAACTAATCTCCGTCACAACAGTTTTTATAAGAGGTATTTTTGTAAGTATTAGAGCTCAATAATAGACTTCGGAAACGTCTGTGGGAGAAAGAATTTTCATTGGAAATTTTTCACCGGAACCTATGTTACCTCTTTCTGTTTTTTATTTCTTTCGGTTCCTCTCTCCCATTTCCAATCTCATTTTTCCTCTCTATCTGATTCTTCTTCTTCTTCTCCATTTCTAACTAAAGAAATCCCAAACTTGGAAATAGTGAAATCAACAAACCCTTCTCTTGATTTCTTTTCTGAAATCCCTCATCTCATTATTCAAATGGTAGATCTGAAACTCGCTTGGGTTTAATTTGTCATTATCAATTGATTTTCGTTACTCTTTTGTGTTTTGTTTTTCAATTTCATTGAGTTAGGGTTTTAATTATTTTCTTTCTTTTTTGTTGATTGAGAAGATCTTGATGTGTGGGTGGAGTTCTTCTTTAACCATATTCTCGTTTTCAAACTTCATAAGGTAAAGTTGTGGTTTTTCATTAAACATTTTTTTTTACTCTTTTGAATTTCTTTGATAATAGTTTTTTTTTTTTTTTTTTTTTTTTTTTTTTTTTTTTTTGTGATGTAACAGAGTCTCATGTTCATTTGGATTTACAGGTATAACATTTCCATCACTTTTATCTGATTTGATTTAATTATTAATGACGACAAAAATCTTGTCAATTTTGTCTCCACTATTTGTTATCTTTATGTGCAAATGAGCAGGGACGATGTTGGCGCAATGCGGAAATGTGATGGGTTTATGGAAATGAATTTAGGAAGAGAGGTTGGTTAATTGAAAGGTGAGGCTTATATTAATATGAAAATGAAAATATTACAAGAGGCTTGTGTAGCAACTTTGGCTGACACTAGTTGTTTACAAAGAGGCACTTTGGCTCTTACTCTAAACTCTAGATCTCACTCTAACTCTTGTTTACTCACTTGAGTTTTTGATTGTTGTTGGATGATACCAAATGAATCCATCCTATGCCTATTTATAGGCTTCATGACCAACTACTTACTTCTCTAGATAGTTCTATTTAGACTCTTCTTTACACTCTCAACTTAGATATTACAAGAAAATTATAGAGAAAAGAATTCTCTAGATAATACTTGATGTAAAGAAGGCCTAGAAGATTCTAGCATGTATTGGGTTTTATTTAGTGTAGATGATTATTGGGCTTTACTTATTGGGCTTTCTAGAAAAGTCACAAATTACTTATGTTTTTAACACCTCCTCTTAATTTGTGATGTTAAGATTTTCTCTAAAATGATTGAATTTGTCCACTGTGATTGCTTTTGTGAAGATGTCGGCATTTTGTTCTTGTGTTGGACAAAATTGGAGCTCAATTTCCTTGTTTTCTACCAGTTCTCTGATGAAGTGGTGTCGTAGCTCTATATGCTTCGTCCGTCCGTGGAAGACTGGATTTTTTGTCATAGAAATTGTAGACATCACAGTAGATAGCCGTCGGCTGCTTTTGCCTTTGTTGTAGGTAGGTCATTATTCTTCTCAACCATACTGCTTCACATGATGCACTTGTTGATGCTATGTACTCTGCTTCGGCTGATGATAGTGCCACCGTACTTTGCTTTTTAGAACTCCAAGAGATAACTTTTGTTCCCATACAGAAAACATAGCCGATGTGCTCTTTCGATCTTCAATAGAACCTGCCCAATCGCTATCTGTGAAGCCAATTAAATCATTGTCTTTTTCTCTTGTATACTTGATGCCAAAATTCTTTGTTCCCTTGATATATCGAAGAATTCTCTTTGCAGCTGCAGAGTGTAACTTGCTTGGCTCGCTCATAAACCGAGAAACAATACTGGTAGCATTGACGATGTCTGGCCTTGTATTTGTTAAGTAGATCAGTGAGCCGACTAGACTTCTGAATAAGGTTGGATCAACTTTTGTCGCTCCATCATTTTTTACCAATTTCTCATTGGTACCCATTGGAGTTGCAATTGGTTTGCAATCCATGATGTTGAACCTTTTCAGTAAGTCTTCTGCATATTTTTCTTGGGAAATGAATATTTCTTCTGGAGATTGTTTTACTTGAATCCCAAGAAAATATCGCATAAGTCTAAGTCTGTCATCTCATATTCTTTCATCATTCCTTCTTAAATTTTTCTGCCATCTCTTGTTTTGTGCTGGCGTAAATTAAATCATCAACGTAGAGACAGACGATTAGAAAATCTGTACCTTGTTTTTTATGTAGAGTGATGGCTCACTTGGACTTTTCTCAAATCCATTATCTCGGAAATACTTGTCGATTTTGTTGTTCCATGCACGCGGTGCTTGCTTGAGACCATATAGTGCTTTGCGGAGATGATATACCATTTTTTCTTTTCCTTTGCAGACATATCCTTGAGGCTTTTTGACGTACACCTCTTCTTCAAGTTCTCCGTTTAGGAACGCCGACTTTACATACAATTGGTAGACCTTCATTTTTAGTTGAGCTGCCAAAGCTAACACCATTCGGATTGTTTCCATGCGAGCGACTGGGGCGAATGTCTCGTAGTAGTCAATTCCTGGTTGCTGGGAATATCCTTTTGCAACTATCCTTGCCTTATGTTTTTGAATTGAACCGTCTTCATTATACTTTGTCTTGTAGACCCATTTCAGACCAATTATTTCTTTATCAATTGGCTGATTGACAAGCTCCCATGTCTTTTTTTCTCGATCACTCGCATTTCTTCGTCCATGGCATGTCTCCATTTTTCTTCTTTTGCCGCTTAATCCTCATATTTTTGAGGTTCTAGTGCTATAAATGCACAATTAGATATCATAAATATCTCTTAGGGAACGCACCTTTCTAGGTGGGGCACTTGCTTCCGATGAACTTGGACTTTGTTATGTTGGACTAGGAGATCGCGGGCTTGCTGGTGGAGTGTTTTCTTCTTGGTGTGACAGATCTGGCTCTTCTTCGATGAGTAGTGGAGACTCGTGGTTATCTGGTTCATCATTCCAATCCCAAGCTTTGAATTCATCAAAGATACATCTCTTGATATTACCAGTTCCTTTGTATCTGGCTTTAGAAGTCTATAGGCTTAGACTCTTCGCTGTATCCGATGAATATTAGCTTTTCTCCTTTTTTATCAAACTTTTCTCTTGTTGGGATGGACATGTGAGTATGCTACGCAACCAAATATTCTGAAAGAAGTTACCTCGGGCTTTTTCTTATGCCAAGCTTCATAGGAGTTTTGTTGATAACTGCTTTTGTTGGCGAACGATTAAGGATGTAGACTACCGTGTTGAGCTTCTGCCCAGTAGGAGTTTGGTAGCTTCCTTCATTTAACATGCTACGAGCCATTTCACGATGTACGATTTTTTCTTTCCGCGACGCCGTTTTGTTGTGGAGTGTATCGACGGTGAGCTCCTTCTTAATTCCATTTTCTTTGCAGTAGTTGATAAACTCATTTGAAGTAAATTCTCCACCACGGTATGTACGGAAAACCTTTAGTTGATGGTCACTTTGCTTCTCTGCCAACGCCTTGAACTCAGGAATTTAGTGAATGCCTCAGATTTTGCTCGAGAATATACACCCACATCATCCTAGTATCATCCACGAATAAGAGAAAATATCTTCTTTGTTGAGTGAAGTTGTTCTTGTCGGACCGCAGATATCAGCGTGCACCAATTCGAGGGGCCTTCTTGCTCTCCACGATGTCTTCGTAAATGGAAGTCTATGAAACTTCCCTAGAATACAACCTTCACATATTTATCTCCACCGTCGATATTGGGAAGACCAATTACCATGCCTTTTGATTTCAGAACCTTTAAGGATCTGTAGTTGAGATGCCCGTATCTCAAATGCCATACTTGCATTCATCAATATGATTGGTACTCATTGCACAATTTTCAATTGATGCATAGATAAAGGAAAGACAAAATTTCCTGACATTTTTACTTTTGCCACCAATTGTTTATTAATTTTATCATAAATTGTGCATTCTCCGTCTTCGAAATGTAGTGAGTACCCTTTTCTTATAAGTTGTCCAACACTTAATAAATTTTGAGCTAGGCCAGGAACATAAAGAACATCAGATATGTAGAGTTTTACCTGACCTTGTACGTACGGATATGACTCCTCTTCCTTCAACATTCTGGAACTTTCCATCTCCGAGCTTGACCGGTGGAATCTCTTGTTCCTCCAATTTTACGAAATATTCTTTGTTTCCTGTCATATGACTGCTGCATCCGCTATCGAAGTACCATATACCTTGTGCTTCTTGTTGCGAGGTGAGGCAGGAATAAAATACTTGATTTTGAGAATCATTTTCTCGGAATAGTTAGCTTCGTTAAGCCAACAATTTTTCCATGTGATTTAATTTATCACATTTGGTGCACTTATACTTACAATTTTCGGTTGTATGGCCAAACTTTTTGCAAACATTGCACGGAGATTTGAGGAGTAATTTTTTCCGTACCTTTGATTGTTTTTTGTAACCTCCTTTTCCTCTTCCACGTCCGCGGTAGAAATTTTTGGGCCCTTGATTTGATGTCGACCCTTTCTCGTGAGGTGATGTTGATGACGATCCCCCTCTGGAGCTTTCTTTTCTGGCTTCCGTATTTTTCTTTTCACTGAAATTATTTTTGTTTGAAATGCCTGCTCCAACGGTTGCTCCGCGAACCTATTTATCCTTTTCTCGTGCGCCTCGAGTGAACCCATTAATTCGTGTACCGAGAGAGTCGATAAATTTTTGGACTCTTCAATGGCAGCGACGATGTGATCGAATTTGAACGGTAAGCTCCTTAAAATCTTTTCTACAACTCTTTTATTTTCTATGGTATCTCCATAACTACTAATTTGATTTACTATACCAGTAACTCTTGAAAGAAATTCTGGATAGTTTCATTTTCTTTCATAAGTAGATTATCAAAATCTCGCCATAAGTTTTGTAGTTTAATGAGATTACCTTTTCTGATCCTTGGAATGCTACTTTGAGAATATTCCAGGCCTCCTTCGAAGTTTTCGCCACCAAAATTCGAGGAAAAATAGTTTTGCTTACCCCTTGTTGTAGAAATAATAGTGCTTTAGCATCCTTCTTCTTGTTTTCCTTGTACTCCTTTTTCTCTGCATCCGTCATGACGATAGAGCTTCTGCCGACTCGGGTACCTTATAACCATCTTCTATAAAATCCCATAAATCTTGTGAAATGAATAATGTTTTCATTTGTAAACTCCAATAATCATAACTCTCACCATCAAAAATTGGAATTAGACTTTGGGCATAATTGAAACCTTGAATACTTTGTTAATTGCCATGGGTAGAGTTTTAGGATTAGTGGGTTAGGTTTGCTCTGATACCAAATTTGTTGGCACAATGCGGAAGTGTGATGGGTTTATGAAAATGAAATTAGGGAAAAAAAGGTTGGTTAATTGAAAGGTGAGGCTTATATTAATATGAAAATGAAAATATTACAAGAGGCTTAAGATGCGATTTGCAAGACTCGCTTAAGCTCCAACTTGAGGCAATCATTATCATCATGGAGATGGTGATTCAACTCCTCATTACGCGAATAGTCAATTGACAAACGATCTACTTGAGAGAAAAGAGTTTCGACCTTCTCATTCAAAATTATGTTTTCGGACACATAACAATCATTCTGGGTCATAAGGTTCAGGTTCTCAGCATGCATACCTTCTAGTGAGGCAGCTGATTCAGAGGCATTCGCTTGACGTTACATGCACCGAGCTTGACGAAATATGACATAAGAAAATAACAAAAGGAGAGACAAAGTAAAAGAAAGAATCTGCGAGGGAAGTGGCTTACTCAAAAGCTTTTCCATTTTCAGACTTTGCTTGCCGGAGTGCTCCTTTTCCTCTTTGAGCTCCTTCGCCAAAGACTTGATCAGAGCCTTGTCCTTCTTCACTTTCTCGCGAACAAGTCTAGTATCCACAAGGTTGGCCATGTGACGATCGACTTCCTGCAAAGTGGAGAGCTAAAACTTAGGAGATAATCTTGGGATAGAGAAAGGACACAACGAAAAGGAAAAGGGAGCCACCTGCTTCATCAGTGTCGCGTGCTGCTGGAGAGTCAAATTCATAGAAGCATTTAGCATTACGGACGATTCCAGAGAGAGAAAGTCATCCGCACTAAGGGTCACCAAAGATTCTAAGGCACGAGACTTCGTAGCAGGGTCTTCGCGAGCCTTGACATAGACGTTTTGGAGAAACTTCATGTCAGGACTAAAGATAGGGTTGGATATTGTCGACGAAACTACCTGCTTCTTCTTCTCGCCAATAGAATGTTTCTTGGCGAGCTTCTCGGGGTGTTTAACCTCGAGATGAACATGAGGGTCATCTACTTTGGCAGAGGAGGTTGCACGAGATTGAAGAGGTTGAGGCTTGTTAGGAGTGGAGGAACTCGTAAGTATAGTAGTCTTGCAAATCACAGCTAAAGCATCCAGGTCCAAGACCTTACGCTTCCTTTTGGGCGCACCAAAAGAAAGATAAACAGTTTGCGAGGCAGCAAATTTAGCGAGAAAGTCAACCAAAAGAACGAGGCATGCAAGCTGATAATAATAATGAAGTAAAAGTACCTGAGAAGAAGGAGGAGGAGTAGGATGTTCACGCCTTTTCCGAAATAGGATGTACACCCAAATATTCATCATCCGAAATTCTTTGATGATGAATGAACTAAGGGAGTACCAAGAGGAGTACATAGCGCTGGAAGAAAAACAAAGGCAAGTCAGCAAAGTGGCACAATTCCATCAAAGGAAGGGAATTCAAGACTACTACCAAGGGCCGTGCATGTCGTGGAAAAGGGCCGTGCATGTCGTGGAAAATGAACCTAAATGTGAAAAAAGAGAGCTTTCGACCCCGGTGCCGGCAAAGCCTGTAGCTGTGTCAAGCGGAGATCAAGAGTGGATTGATCAACAATGATATGAGCAATCAAGACGAAGGAATTATGATCCACAAAGTTACAACTCCGGGTATTAACAAAGGAATAACCAAGGGCCCAGATTTGGAGAGCGGCGATAGAATGCACCAGTGTTTGAAGATTTAAAACTCCCCAGACTTAACGCAATTGTGGAAAAGGTGTGGGAGGCAATCGTATTAACAGAAGAGATCCCGCCACCCCCCAATTTGGGAAGGGATCCACCTCCAGGTACCAGGAGCCATGAGTTTCGCATGTATCATCGCTTTCACGGACATCATACGAATGATTGCCGGAATATTCGACGAATTATACTTCGCCTGATAGAACAAGGAAAACTCGCGCATTTCCTAGAGGATTATGTTCCACCACCACCACCTCGTGATAACCAGCCGATATATTGAATTGAGATAGATCGGGGAGCACAAAGACCGAATTGCAATACGATAATACATGCAGCAAAGAGCATCCAAAATTTTCATGATAACATACTTAAAAGGGTGCATAAGAGGGACTTTGAAGGAAATGAAATATTCAACGTCACCACGAAAGAACCATTAGAAGAATGACAGAGAACGGAAATAACATTCTCGGCAAAGGATGCACCTGAAGGAGGAAATTCTCACACAAAACCATTGGTTGTAACCCTGAATTTTGGGAAATACTTAAGATGGGAAGAAGACCAAGCCGGAAAAAAGAAAATCTGTCCAATTGACAGGATTCTGGTAGATACGGGGAGCTCGGTCGATATACTCTTTTATCATACATTTAGAACTATGGGATACAAGGACTCGGATCTCGTGCATATACGGGTTCAATGGGGTTGCATCAAGGCCAAAGGGAGAACTGGATGTAAAGATTTTCGCCGGCGAGCTGGAAACAAAGGTCATAGTCTGTGTAATAGACATAGATTCACCTTACAATGCTCTCATAGGGAGACCATGGATACACGGGATAAAAGGGGTTGCATCCACATATCACCAGGCCATACGGTTTCCTCTGCCAAGTGCAATTGGCGAGATAAGGGGAGATCTCAGGGATGCACAAGAGTGCATTAAAAAAGATGTCCACAACTATGAGGAGAAGTTAAGAAGGAAAATAGAACAAAAGAAGAAAGCCTGCGAGGAAACAAGAGCGGAGCAATTGATGGTATTCGCAATTGAGATAGACGAAGAGCTGGTCGCGAAATAGAAAGACGTAGAAGAGGCAGATAGAACATTGATTGATGGAGAAAAGGAACGTGAAATAACTCCCGAAAAGGGAAGTCAAGTTGAAATAAAGCAAAGATGGGAAGGACGACTGAAGGAAACGAGGCATCTAGAAGCGAAAAGGAAACTCCTGCTATCAAAGAAAAACGGACCCCGCAAAAGGAAATAAAGACGAACACCTCTAAGCGCAAAGGGGTGGTGATAAAAGACCCAGAGGAAGGGACTGAACTGCGTAATTCACGAGGTAAGGGGAAAAGGGATTGTGAAGAAGAAGAGATGGAACAATTAAAAAAGGAACTTTATAGAGAAAGACGAAAGAAAGAAGACTTGGTGAAAGAGCGCATAAGGTTGGAAAGACAAAATGAGAAACTGATAATTAAAAACAATAATTTAAAGAGAAAACAAGCATAGAATGACGCACGAAGAGAAAAGTATGTTCCAGAAAGGGCATTAATAGCCGAAGAACATCGCGAATTCCGGTGAGAAATCAAGGGACGAGGAGAACAGAATGAACGGGAAGACTTAAAGAGAGCCATATAAAATAGCAGGAGGGAATTCAGAGAAAGAGAGTATCTAATGCAGCAATCTATGATGGCCGGAATGAGGGGAAATAATACCCAAATCATAGAAAAGGCAATTGGGCTGCAACCCAGACTGCTGAACAAATGTGCAAGAGATGAACCATGCAAGCCAGAAATAGCAGCACTGTTTTCATTAAGGCAAAGGGAAAATGAAAATCTGCAAAGGTTAGTGGCGAGATGGGATGCGATCTGCAGGGAACTAAAGGGAAGGATTTCAGAGGAAGATTTGGTACGATCATTCATTTATGCGCTATCAACTAGGCATCCTTTATTTACTACGCTGTTCAAGATCAGAAACGAAGTGAAAATGAAGGGATTGAAAAGATATCAGTCGGAGCACATTCGTTTGGAGGAAGAACACTGATAAACAAGGAAGATTAATAGAAATAAGGCGAATGTAATGAATCCAATCTATCAATTGATAATGTATCAAATCTTAAAAGAACAACAATGAAAATTTGATGAATTTTGATGAATCATATTACAAGTATGAATTTTCGAAACTTGCAAAGAATGATGGGACCTCGCATAGAAGGCAGATAAGATTCACGAGATAAACAGTTTCTAGGGAAACTTAAAACCTTCGCCTAGGGAGGTGAGGGAATTCAAGACACACTAGTTCGCATGAAAATGCAAGAGGCAAGACCTAACGTATGTCGTGAACAACTCTCAGAGAGATAAACTAGGGTAAATAATAAGACCTATCCGCTGAGGGTCCCTTTTATGATGGCCTTCAATAAGGGGTGCAGAAATATGACCAAGGCACCGACGTATTCGGTTGAGCTGCGGGTGCCTGGACGTATGGAGCGTTACTGGCCATGTCCTTTTGGAAATTCTTGGCTATGATGCATCCGATCCCAAAGAAACCTCACTTAGGGTGTGACTTCGTAATCCCAAGCCGCATCGGCGTAGGAAATAAGAAGTCACGAAAACAACTGACTGTTGTAATAACCAGATGGGAGGAGACCAAAATTCATGTTAGGGTTAACCTCCTTGAAGGAGCAATCGGGAGGAATATAAAGGGATGGTACCCTCCAGAGTAGGGAGATGTGTGACCAAAAAGACGGCAATGTCATGGGGCTAATTTTCATGGGAATAATTAGGCCTGTCACATTGTCGCGGAGGAAAATAAAATAAAAGTTAAGACGAGGTTGATGGAATATTATTTGGAAGGATAATAAGCACCTGAGACTTCGTCGAATTAAAATCCTTCAGAAAGGATGAGGCAAAGTAAGACCTTAACTAGGAGGCACAATAAGACCTTGTAAAACCGCAAACAAGTTCTCTCATAATAATTCGCAACCAAACCCGGCAAGGAAGTTAACGAGTACTAAGCAAACATAGTAGATATAAAATATATCGACTTGTGTAACACTGGCTTGATCATCTAATGCTCGACGAGAAGAAGAGGCAAAGACACGAGACAAAGACAAATACATATTAAAGAAGTGGTGAACATCGTATAAAGAAGCAGATAAAACGAATGAGAGTTAGATGCAACGAAACAATTGGTAGATTTCATAAGAGAAGAAGATATGAGCGACGAGATAAGACTATAAGAGGAGAATAAAACATTTACGTTTTTTTCTTCTTCAGCATTATCATCATAAAGCTTAGGCTCCAACCCAACGAAAGAAGCAAAGGAAGAGGCAAAAACTAGCGAAATATGAAGATTAAAGATGAAGACAACGTAAGAAACATGAACGAAATACAAATAAGATGCGGCGAGATGTTTCGCGAATCAAAGGGAGGTTAATGGATCTTCCAAGGTCAATTAACCTTACACCCAACCTCAAAAACACACAAAAGAACAAGAGGAAAGTATATACTTTAAGTTTCGTTATTCTTCTGAGTGTTTCCTCGGTAAGTATATACTTGGAGAAATAAAAGTACGAAATAAAAGTCATAATATTGAGCAAATAACAAAAGATCACTGAATAAATGTGTACCAAAGCAAAATAGAAAACTGCTAACCAAAATAGTATCCTAGGAAGTTAAGATGTTTTCCTCCCAAGCTTGGGAGCGCCCAGAAAGAAAATGTTTCTAAATTAGCCAAGCAATATGATCAAGATGGGAAAGAAGAAAACTAAGGCTATTGCTGAGAAGAGGCGTCATCAGTAACGGTTGTTTCAGGGATCTGATGACACGCTCCAGCAAGACCAGCATCAGTACTAGAAGAAGCTCCCTTGGACTCTTCTTCCATGGATTTCGTGTCAACAACCTTCTGATCCTCGCCATCTTCAGAAAACTCCTCTTCTTCGCCTAGGAAGACTTCGTCATCTTTTGGCTGTTCATCATCAGAGAACACCTCTAAAGGAAAGGTAGGATGAGGGATGTCGTTCTCGTCACAGTAGGCATCGAAAAGAGGAACCAGGTAGTTCTGGGTATCCTTCACTAGTGGAAAATGGGTTTTTAACCACTTCATGGGCTTCACCAAAACCACTGCTGCTGGGCTGTACTTGATTATAGTGATGTGATGCCACAGTAGTAATAAAACTAATCTCCGTCACAACAGTTTTTATAAGAGGTATTTTTGTAAGTATTAGAGCTCAATAATAGACTTCGGAAACGTCTGTGGGAGAAAGAATTTTCATTGGAAATTTTTCACCGGAACCTATGTTACCTCTTTCTGTTTTTTATTTCTTTCGGTTCCTCTCTCCCATTTCCAATCTCATTTTTCCTCTCTATCTGATTCTTCTTCTTCTTCTCCATTTCTAACTAAAGAAATCCCAAACTTGGAAATAGTGAAATCAACAAACCCTTCTCTTGATTTCTTTTCTGAAATCCCTCATCTCATTATTCAAATGGTAGATCTGAAACTCGCTTGGGTTTAATTTGTCATTATCAATTGATTTTCGTTACTCTTTTGTGTTTTGTTTTTCAATTTCATTGAGTTAGGGTTTTAATTATTTTCTTTCTTTTTTGTTGATTGAGAAGATCTTGATGTGTGGGTGGAGTTCTTCTTTAACCATATTCTCGTTTTCAAACTTCATAAGGTAAAGTTGTGGTTTTTCATTAAACATTTTTTTTACTCTTTTGAATTTCTTTGATAATAGTTTTTTTTTTTTTTTTTTTTTTTTTTTTTTTTTTTTGTGATGTAACAGAGTCTCATGTTCATTTGGATTTACAGGTATAACATTTCCATCACTTTTATCTGATTTGATTTAATTATTAATGACGACAAAAATCTTGTCAATTTTGTCTCCACTATTTGTTATCTTTATGTGCAAATGAGCAGGGACGATGTTGGCGCAATGCGGAAATGTGATGGGTTTATGGAAATGAATTTAGGAAGAGAGGTTGGTTAATTGAAAGGTGAGGCTTATATTAATATGAAAATGAAAATATTACAAGAGGCTTGTGTAGCAACTTTGGCTGACACTAGTTGTTTACAAAGAGGCACTTTGGCTCTTACTCTAAACTCTAGATCTCACTCTAACTCTTGTTTACTCACTTGAGTTTTTGATTGTTGTTGGATGATACCAAATGAATCCATCCTATGCCTATTTATAGGCTTCATGACCAACTACTTACTTCTCTAGATAGTTTATTTAGACTCTTCTTTACACTCTCAACTTAGATATTACAAGAAAATTATAGAGAAAAGAATTCTCTAGATAATACTTGATGTAAAGAAGGCCTAGAAGATTCTAGCATGTATTGGGTTTTTTAGTGTAGATGATTATTGGGCTTTACTTATTGGGCTTTCTAGAAAAGTCACAAATTACTTATGTTTTTAACACCTCCTCTTAATTTGTGATGTTAAGATTTTCTCTAAAATGATTGAATTTGTCCACTGTGATTGCTTTTGTGAAGATGTCGGCATTTTGTTCTTGTGTTGGACAAAATTGGAGCTCAATTTCCTTGTTTTCTACCAGTTCTCTGATGAAGTGGTGTCGTAGCTCTATATGCTTCGTCCGTCCGTGGAAGACTGGATTTTTTGTCATAGAAATTGTAGACATCACAGTAGATAGCCGTCGGCTGCTTTTGCCTTTGTTGTAGGTAGGTCATTATTCTTCTCAACCATACTGCTTCACATGATGCACTTGTTGATGCTATGTACTCTGCTTCGGCTGATGATAGTGCCACCGTACTTTGCTTTTTAGAACTCCAAGAGATAACTTTTGTTCCCATACAGAAAACATAGCCCGATGTGCTCTTTCGATCTTCAATAGAACCTGCCCAATCGCTATCTGTGAATCCAATTAAATCATTGTCTTTTTCTCTTGTATACTTGATGCCAAAATTCTTTGTTCCCTTGATATATCGAAGAATTCTCTTTGCAGCTGCAGAGTGTAACTTGCTTGGCTCGCTCATAAACCGAGAAACAATACTGGTAGCATTGACGATGTCTGGCCTTGTATTTGTTAAGTAGATCAGTGAGCCGACTAGACTTCTGAATAAGGTTGGATCAACTTTTGTCGCTCCATCATTTTTTACCAATTTCTCATTGGTACCCATTGGAGTTGCAATTGGTTTGCAATCCATGATGTTGAACCTTTTCAGTAAGTCTTCTGCATATATTTTTCTTGGGAAATGAATATTTCTTCTGGAGATTGTTTTACTTGAATCCCAAGAAAATATCGCATAAGTCTAAGTCTGTCATCTCATATTCTTTCATCATTCCTTCTTAAATTTTTCTGCCATCTCTTGTTTTGTGCTGGCGTAAATTAAATCATCAACGTAGAGACAGACGATTAGAAAATCGTACCTTGTTTTTTATGTAGAGTGATGGCTCACTTGGACTTTTCTCAAATCCATTATCTCGGAAATACTTGTCGATTTTGTTGTTCCATGCACGCGGTGCTTGCTTGAGACCATATAGTGCTTTGCGGAGACGATATACCATTTTTTCTTTTCCTTTGCGGACATATCCTTGAGGCTTTGACGTACACCTCTTCTTCAAGTTCTCCGTTTAGGAACGCCGACTTTACATACAATTGGTAGACCTTCATTTTTAGTTGAGCTGCCAAAGCTAACACCATTCGGATTGTTTCCATGCGAGCGACTGGGGCGAATGTCTCGTAGTAGTCAATTCCTGGTTGCTGGGAATATCCTTTTGCAACTATCCTTGCCTTATGTTTTTGAATTGAACCGTCTTCATTATACTTTGTCTTGTAGACCCATTTCAGACCAATTATTTCTTTATCAATTGGCTGATTGACAAGCTCCCATGTCTTTTTTCTCGATCACTCGCATTTCTTCGTCCATGGCATGTCTCCATTTTTCTTCTTTTGCCGCTTCCTCATATTTTTGAGGTTCTAGTGCTATAAATGCACAATTAGATGTATCATAAATATCTCTTAGGGAACGCACCTTTCTAGGTGGGGCACTTGCTTCCGATGAACTTGGACTTTGTTGTTGGACTAGGAGATCGCGGGCTTGCTGGTGGAGTGTTTTCTTCTTGGTGTGACAGATCTGGCTCTTCTTCGATGAGTAGTGGAGACTCGTGGTTATCTGGTTCATCATTCCAATCCCAAGCTTTGAATTCATCAAAGAACATCTCTTGATATTACCAGTTCCTTTGTATCTGGCTTTAGAAGTCTATAGGCTTAGACTCTTCGCTGTATCCGATGAATATTAGCTTTTCTCCTTTTTATCAAACTTTTCTCTTGTTGGGATGGACATGTGAGTATGCTACGCAACCAAATATTCTGAAAGAAGTTACCTCGGGCTTTTTCTTATGCCAAGCTTCATAGGAGTTTTGTTGATAACTGCTTTTGTTGGCGAACGATTAAGGATGTAGACTACCGTGTTGACAGCTTCTGCCCAGTAGGAGTTTGGTAGCTTCCTTCATTTAACATGCTACGAGCCATTTCTACGATTGTACGATTTTTTCTTTCCGCGACGCCGTTTTGTTGTGGAGTGTATCGGACGGTGAGCTCCTTCTTAATTCCATTTTCTTTGCAGTAGTTGATAAACTCATTTGAAGTAAATTCTCCACCACGGTATGTACGGAAAACCTTTAGTTGATGGTCACTTTGCTTCTCTGCCAACGCCTTGAACTCAGGAATTTAGTGAATGCCTCAGATTTTGCTCGAGAATATACACCCACATCATCCTAGTAAATCAAATAAGAGAAAATATTTCTTTGTTGAGTGAAGTTGTTCTTGTCGGACCGCAGATATCAGCGTGCACCAATTCGAGGGGCCTTCTTGCTCTCCACGATGTCTTCGTAAATGGAAGTCTATGAAACTTCCCTAGAATACAACCTTCACATATTTATCTCCACCGTCGATATTGGGAAGACCAATTACCATGCCTTTTGATTTCAGAACCTTTAAGGATCTGTAGTTGAGATGCCCGTATCTCAAATGCCAACTTGCATTCATCAATATGATTGGTACTCATTGCACAATTTTCAATTGATGACATAGATAAAGGAAAGACAAAATTTCCTGACATTTTTACTTTTGCCACCAATTGTTTATTAATTTTATCATAAATTGTGCATTCTCCGTCTTCGAAATGTAGTGAGTACCCTTTTCTTATAAGTTGTCCAACACTTAATAAATTTTGAGCTAGGCCAGGAACATAAAGAACATCAGATATGTAGAGTTTTACCTGACCTTGTACGTACGGATATGACTCCTCTTCCTTCAACATTCTGGAACTTTCCATCTCCGAGCTTGACCGGTGGAATCTCTTGTTCCTCCAATTTTACGAATATTCTTTGTTTCCTGTCATATGACTGCTGCATCCGCTATCGAAGTACCATATACCTTGTGCTTCTTGTTGCGAGGTGAGGCAGGAATAAAATACTTGATTTTGAGAATCATTTGTCTCGGAATAGTTAGCTTCGTTAAGCCAACAATTTTTCCATGTGATTTAATTTATCACATTTGGTGCACTTATATTACAATTTTCGGTTGTATGGCCAAACTTTTTGCAAACATTGCAACGGAGATTTGAGGAGTAATTTTTTCCGTACCTTTGATTGTTGTTTTGTAACCTCCTTTTCCTCTTCCACGTCCGCGGTAGAAATTTTTGGGCCCTTGATTTGATGTCGACCCTTTCTCGTGAGGTGATGTTGATGACGATCCCCCTCTGGAGCTTTCTTTTCTGGCTTCCGTATTTTTCTTTTCACTGAAATTATTTTTGTTTGAAATGCCTGCTCCAACGGTTGCTCCGCGAACCTATTTATCCTTTTCTCGTGCGCCTCGAGTGAACCCATTAATTCGTGTACCGAGAGAGTCGATAAATTTTTGGACTCTTCAATGGCAGCGACGATGTGATCGAATTTGAACGGTAAGCTCCTTAAAATCTTTTCTACAACTCTTTTATTTTCTATGGTATCTCCATAACTACTAATTTGATTTACTATACCAGTAACTCTTGAAAGAAATTCTGGATAGTTTCATTTTCTTTCATAAGTAGATTATCAAAATCTCGCCATAAGTTTTGTAGTTTAATGAGATTACCTTTTCTGATCCTTGGAATGCTACTTTGAGAATATTCCAGGCCTCCTTCGAAGTTTTCGCCACCAAAATTCGAGGAAAAATAGTTTTGCTTACCCCTTGTTGTAGAAATAATAGTGCTTTAGCATCCTTCTTCTTGTTTTCCTTGTACTCCTTTTTCTCTGCATCCGTATGACGATAGAGCTTCTGCCGACTCGGGTACCTTATAACCATCTTCTATAAAATCCCATAATCTTGTGAAATGAATAATGTTTTCATTTGTAAACTCCAATAATCATAACTCTCACCATCAAAAATTGGAATTAGACTTTGGGCATAATTGAAACCTTGAATACTTTTGTTAATTGCCATGGGTAGAGTTTTAGGATTAGTGGGTTAGGTTTGCTCTGATACCAAATTTGTTGGCACAATGCGGAAGTGTGATGGGTTTATGAAAATGAAATTAGGGAAAAAAGGTTGGTTAATTGAAAGGTGAGGCTTATATTAATATGAAAATGAAAATATTACAAGAGGCTTAAGATGCGATTTGCAAGACTCGCTTAAGCTCCAACTTGAGGCAATCATTATCATCATGGAGATGGTGATTCAACTCCTCATTACGCGAATAGTCAATTGACAAACGATCTACTTGAGAGAAAAGAGTTTCGACCTTCTCATTCAAAATATGTTTTCGGACACATAACAATCATTCTGGGTCATAAGGTTCAGGTTCTCAGCATGCATACCTTCTAGTGAGGCAGCTGATTCAGAGGCATTCGCTTGACGTTACATGCACCGAGCTTGACGAAATATGACATAAGAAAATAACAAAAGGAGAGACAAAGTAAAAGAAAGAATCTGCGAGGGAAGTGGCTTACTCAAAAGCTTTTCCATTTTCAGACTTTGCTTGCCGGAGTGCTCCTTTTCCTCTTTGAGCTCCTTCGCCAAAGACTTGATCAGAGCCTTGTCCTTCTTCACTTTCTCGCGAACAAGTCTAGTATCCACAAGGTTGGCCATGTGACGATCGACTTCCTGCAAAGTGGAGAGCTAAAACTTAGGAGATAATCTTGGGATAGAGAAAGGACACAACGAAAAGGAAAAGGGAGCCACCTGCTTCATCAGTGTCGCGTGCTGCTGGAGAGTCAAATTCATAGAAGCATTTAGCATTACGGACGATTCCAGAGAGAGAAAGTCATCCGCACTAAGGGTCACCAAAGATTCTAAGGCACGAGACTTCGTAGCAGGGTCTTCGCGAGCCTTGACATAGACGTTTTGGAGAAACTTCATGTCAGGACTAAAGATAGGGTTGGATATTGTCGACGAAACTACCTGCTTCTTCTTCTCGCCAATAGAATGTTTCTTGGCGAGCTTCTCGGGGTGTTTAACCTCGAGATGAACATGAGGGTCATCTACTTTGGCAGAGGAGGTTGCACGAGATTGAAGAGGTTGAGGCTTGTTAGGAGTGGAGGAACTCGTAAGTATAGTAGTCTTGCAAATCACAGCTAAAGCATCCAGGTCCAAGACCTTACGCTTCCTTTTGGGCGCACCAAAAGAAAGATAAACAGTTTGCGAGGCAGCAAATTTAGCGAGAAAGTCAACCAAAAGAACGAGGCATGCAAGCTGATAATAATAATGAAGTAAAAGTACCTGAGAAGAAGGAGGAGGAGTAGGATGTTCACGCCTTTTCCGAAATAGGATGTACACCCAAATATTCATCATCCGAAATTCTTTGATGATGAATGAACTAAGGGAGTACCAAGAGGAGTACATAGCGCTGGAAGAAAAACAAAGGCAAGTCAGCAAAGTGGCACAATTCCATCAAAGGAAGGGAATTCAAGACTACTACCAAGGGCCGTGCATGTCGTGGAAAAGGGCCGTGCATGTCGTGGAAAATGAACCTAAATGTGAAAAAAGAGAGCTTTCGACCCCGGTGCCGGCAAAGCCTGTAGCTGTGTCAAGCGGAGATCAAGAGTGGATTGATCAACAATGATATGAGCAATCAAGACGAAGGAATTATGATCCACAAAGTTACAACTCCGGGTATTAACAAAGGAATAACCAAGGGCCCAGATTTGGAGAGCGGCGATAGAATGCACCAGTGTTTGAAGATTTAAAACTCCCCAGACTTAACGCAATTGTGGAAAAGGTGTGGGAGGCAATCGTATTAACAGAAGAGATCCCGCCACCCCCCAATTTGGGAAGGGATCCACCTCCAGGTACCAGGAGCCATGAGTTTCGCATGTATCATCGCTTTCACGGACATCATACGAATGATTGCCGGAATATTCGACGAATTATACTTCGCCTGATAGAACAAGGAAAACTCGCGCATTTCCTAGAGGATTATGTTCCACCACCACCACCTCGTGATAACCAGCCGATATATTGAATTGAGATAGATCGGGGAGCACAAAGACCGAATTGCAATACGATAATACATGCAGCAAAGAGCATCCAAAATTTTCATGATAACATACTTAAAAGGGTGCATAAGAGGGACTTTGAAGGAAATGAAATATTCAACGTCACCACGAAAGAACCATTAGAAGAATGACAGAGAACGGAAATAACATTCTCGGCAAAGGATGCACCTGAAGGAGGAAATTCTCACACAAAACCATTGGTTGTAACCCTGAATTTTGGGAAATACTTAAGATGGGAAGAAGACCAAGCCGGAAAAAAGAAAATCTGTCCAATTGACAGGATTCTGGTAGATACGGGGAGCTCGGTCGATATACTCTTTTATCATACATTTAGAACTATGGGATACAAGGACTCGGATCTCGTGCATATACGGGTTCAATGGGGTTGCATCAAGGCCAAAGGGAGAACTGGATGTAAAGATTTTCGCCGGCGAGCTGGAAACAAAGGTCATAGTCTGTGTAATAGACATAGATTCACCTTACAATGCTCTCATAGGGAGACCATGGATACACGGGATAAAAGGGGTTGCATCCACATATCACCAGGCCATACGGTTTCCTCTGCCAAGTGCAATTGGCGAGATAAGGGGAGATCTCAGGGATGCACAAGAGTGCATTAAAAAAGATGTCCACAACTATGAGGAGAAGTTAAGAAGGAAAATAGAACAAAAGAAGAAAGCCTGCGAGGAAACAAGAGCGGAGCAATTGATGGTATTCGCAATTGAGATAGACGAAGAGCTGGTCGCGAAATAGAAAGACGTAGAAGAGGCAGATAGAACATTGATTGATGGAGAAAAGGAACGTGAAATAACTCCCGAAAAGGGAAGTCAAGTTGAAATAAAGCAAAGATGGGAAGGACGACTGAAGGAAACGAGGCATCTAGAAGCGAAAAGGAAACTCCTGCTATCAAAGAAAAACGGACCCCGCAAAAGGAAATAAAGACGAACACCTCTAAGCGCAAAGGGGTGGTGATAAAAGACCCAGAGGAAGGGACTGAACTGCGTAATTCACGAGGTAAGGGGAAAAGGGATTGTGAAGAAGAAGAGATGGAACAATTAAAAAAGGAACTTTATAGAGAAAGACGAAAGAAAGAAGACTTGGTGAAAGAGCGCATAAGGTTGGAAAGACAAAATGAGAAACTGATAATTAAAAACAATAATTTAAAGAGAAAACAAGCATAGAATGACGCACGAAGAGAAAAGTATGTTCCAGAAAGGGCATTAATAGCCGAAGAACATCGCGAATTCCGGTGAGAAATCAAGGGACGAGGAGAACAGAATGAACGGGAAGACTTAAAGAGAGCCATATAAAATAGCAGGAGGGAATTCAGAGAAAGAGAGTATCTAATGCAGCAATCTATGATGGCCGGAATGAGGGGAAATAATACCCAAATCATAGAAAAGGCAATTGGGCTGCAACCCAGACTGCTGAACAAATGTGCAAGAGATGAACCATGCAAGCCAGAAATAGCAGCACTGTTTTCATTAAGGCAAAGGGAAAATGAAAATCTGCAAAGGTTAGTGGCGAGATGGGATGCGATCTGCAGGGAACTAAAGGGAAGGATTTCAGAGGAAGATTTGGTACGATCATTCATTTATGCGCTATCAACTAGGCATCCTTTATTTACTACGCTGTTCAAGATCAGAAACGAAGTGAAAATGAAGGGATTGAAAAGATATCAGTCGGAGCACATTCGTTTGGAGGAAGAACACTGATAAACAAGGAAGATTAATAGAAATAAGGCGAATGTAATGAATCCAATCTATCAATTGATAATGTATCAAATCTTAAAAGAACAACAATGAAAATTTGATGAATTTTGATGAATCATATTACAAGTATGAATTTTCGAAACTTGCAAAGAATGATGGGACCTCGCATAGAAGGCAGATAAGATTCCGAGATAAACAGTTTCTAGGGAAACTTAAAACCTTCGCCTAGGGAGGCTGAGAATTCACGACATGCACCCTAGTTCGCATGAAAATGCAAGAGGCAAGACCTAACGTATGTCGTGAACAACTCTCAGAGAGATAAACTAGGGTAAATAATAAGACCTATCCGCTGAGGGTCCCTTTTATGATGGCCTTCAATAAGGGGTGCAGAAATATGACCAAGGCACCGACGTATTCGGTTGAGCTGCGGGTGCCTGGACGTATGGAGCGTTACTGGCCATGTCCTTTTGGAAATTCTTGGCTATGATGCATCCGATCCCAAAGAAACCTCACTTAGGGTGTGACTTCGTAATCCCAAGCCGCATCGGCGTAGGAAATAAGAAGTCACGAAAACAACTGACTGTTGTAATAACCAGATGGGAGGAGACCAAAATTCATGTTAGGGTTAACCTCCTTGAAGGAGCAATCGGGAGGAATATAAAGGGATGGTACCCTCCAGAGTAGGGAGATTGTGACCAAAAAAGACGGCAATGTCATGGGGCTAATTTTCATGGGAATAATTAGGCCTGTCACATTGTCGCGGAGGAAAATAAAATAAAAGTTAAGACGAGGTTGATGGAATATTATTTGGAAGGATAATAAGCACCTGAGACTTCGTCGAATTAAAATCCTTCAGAAAGGATGAGGCAAAGTAAGACCTTAACTAGGAGGCACAATAAGACCTTGTAAAACCGCAAACAAGTTCTCTCATAATAATTCGCAACCAAACCCGGCAAGGAAGTTAACGAGTACTAAGCAAACATAGTAGATATAAAATATATCGACTTGTGTAACACTGGCTTGATCATCTAATGCTCGACGAGAAGAAGAGGCAAAGACACGAGACAAAGACAAATACATATTAAAGAAGTGGTGAACATCGTATAAAGAAGCAGATAAAACGAATGAGAGTTAGATGCAACGAAACAATTGGTAGATTTCATAAGAAAGAAGATATGAGCGACGAGATAAGACTATAAGAGGAGAATAAAACATTTACGTTTTTTCTTCTTCAGCATTATCATCATAAAGCTTAGGCTCCAACCCAACGAAAGAAGCAAAGGAAGAGGCAAAAACTAGCGAAATATGAAGATTAAAGATGAAGACAACGTAAGAAACATGAACGAAATACAAAATAAGATGCGGCGAGATGTTTCGCGAATCAAAGGGAGGTTAATGGATCTTCCAAGGTCAATTAACCTTACACCCAACCTCAAAAACACACAAAGAACAAGAGGAAAGTATATACTTTAAGTTTCGTTATTCTTCTGAGTGTTTCCTCGGTAAGTATATACTTGGAGAAATAAAAGTACGAAATAAAAGTCATAATATTGAGCAAATAACAAAAGATCACTGAATAAATGTGTACCAAAGCAAAATAGAAAACTGCTAACCAAAATAGTATCCTAGGAAGTTAAGATGTTTTCCTCCCAAGCTTGGGAGCGCCCAGAAAGATAAAATGTTTCTAAATTAGCCAAGCAATATGATCAAGATGGGAAAGAAGAAAACTAAGGCTATTGCTGAGAAGAGGCGTCATCAGTAACGGTTGTTTCAGGGATCTGATGACACGCTCCAGCAAGACCAGCATCAGTACTAGAAGAAGCTCCCTTGGACTCTTCTTCCATGGATTTCGTGTCAACAACCTTCTGATCCTCGCCATCTTCAGAAAACTCCTCTTCTTCGCCTAGGAAGACTTCGTCATCTTTTGGCTGTTCATCATCAGAGAACACCTCTAAAGGAAAGGTAGGATGAGGGATGTCGTTCTCGTCACAGTAGGCATCGAAAAGAGGAACCAGGTAGTTCTGGGTATCCTTCACTAGTGGAAAATGGGTTTTTAACCACTTCATGGGCTTCACCAAAACCACTGCTGCTGGGCTGTACTTGATTATAGTGATGTGATGCCACAGTAGTAATAAAACTAATCTCCGTCACAACAGTTTTTATAAGAGGTATTTTTGTAAGTATTAGAGCTCAATAATAGACTTCGGAAACGTCTGTGGGAGAAAGAATTTTCATTGGAAATTTTTCACCGGAACCTATGTTACCTCTTTCTGTTTTTTATTTCTTTCGGTTCCTCTCTCCCATTTCCAATCTCATTTTTCCTCTCTATCTGATTCTTCTTCTTCTTCTCCATTTCTAACTAAAGAAATCCCAAACTTGGAAATAGTGAAATCAACAAACCCTTCTCTTGATTTCTTTTCTGAAATCCCTCATCTCATTATTCAAATGGTAGATCTGAAACTCGCTTGGGTTTAATTTGTCATTATCAATTGATTTTCGTTACTCTTTTGTGTTTTGTTTTTCAATTTCATTGAGTTAGGGTTTTAATTATTTTCTTTTTTTTTTGTTGATTGAGAAGATCTTGATGTGTGGGTGGAGTTTTCTTTAACCATATTCTCGTTTTCAAACTTCATAAGGTAAAGTTGTGGTTTTTCATTAAACATTTTTTTTTACTCTTTTGAATTTCTTTGATAATAGTTTTTTTTTTTTTTTTTTTTTTTTTTTTTTTTTTTTGTGATGTAACAGAGTCTCATGTTCATTTGGATTTACAGGTATAACATTTCCATCACTTTTATCTGATTTGATTTAATTATTAATGACGACAAAAATCTTGTCAATTTTGTCTCCACTATTTGTTATCTTTATGTGCAAATGAGCAGGGACGATGTTGGCGCAATGCGGAAATGTGATGGGTTTATGGAAATGAATTTAGGAAGAGAGGTTGGTTAATTGAAAGGTGAGGCTTATATTAATATGAAAATGAAAATATTACAAGAGGCTTGTGTAGCAACTTTGGCTGACACTAGTTGTTTACAAAGAGGCACTTTGGCTCTTACTCTAAACTCTAGATCTCACTCTAACTCTTGTTTACTCACTTGAGTTTTTGATTGTTGTTGGATGATACCAAATGAATCCATCCTATGCCTATTTATAGGCTTCATGACCAACTACTTACTTCTCTAGATAGTTCTATTTAGACTCTTCTTTACACTCTCAACTTAGATATTACAAGAAAATTATAGAGAAAAGAATTCTCTAGATAATACTTGATGTAAAGAAGGCCTAGAAGATTCTAGCATGTATTGGGTTTTATTTAGTGTAGATGATTATTGGGCTTTACTTATTGGGCTTTCTAGAAAAGTCACAAATTACTTATGTTTTTAACACCTCCTCTTAATTTGTGATGTTAAGATTTTCTCTAAAATGATTGAATTTGTCCACTGTGATTGCTTTTGTGAAGATGTCGGCATTTTGTTCTTGTGTTGGACAAAATTGGAGCTCAATTTCCTTGTTTTCTACCAGTTCTCTGATGAAGTGGTGTCGTAGCTCTATATGCTTCGTCCGTCCGTGGAAGACTGGATTTTTTGTCATAGAAATTGTAGACATCACAGTAGATAGCCGTCGGCTGCTTTTGCCTTTGTTGTAGGTAGGTCATTATTCTTCTCAACCATACTGCTTCACATGATGCACTTGTTGATGCTATGTACTCTGCTTCGGCTGATGATAGTGCCACCGTACTTTGCTTTTTAGAACTCCAAGAGATAACTTTTGTTCCCATACAGAAAACATAGCCCGATGTGCTCTTTCGATCTTCAATAGAACCTGCCCAATCGCTATCTGTGAATCCAATTAAATCATTGTCTTTTTCTCTTGTATACTTGATGCCAAAATTCTTTGTTCCCTTGATATATCGAAGAATTCTCTTTGCAGCTGCAGAGTGTAACTTGCTTGGCTCGCTCATAAACCGAGAAACAATACTGGTAGCATTGACGATGTCTGGCCTTGTATTTGTTAAGTAGATCAGTGAGCCGACTAGACTTCTGAATAAGGTTGGATCAACTTTTGTCGCTCCATAATTTTTTACCAATTTCTCATTGGTACCCATTGGAGTTGCAATTGGTTTGCAATCCATGATGTTGAACCTTTTCAGTAAGTCTTCTGCATATATTTTTCTTGGGAAATGAATATTTCTTCTGGAGATTGTTTTACTTGAATCCCAAGAAAATATCGCATAAGTCATAAGTCTGTCATCTCATATTCTTTCATCACTTCCTTCTTAAATTTTTCTGCCATCTCTTGTTTTGTGCTGGCGTAAATTAAATCATCAACGTAGAGACAGACGATTAGAAAATCTGTACCTTGTTTTTTTATGTAGAGTGATGGCTCACTTGGACTTTTCTCAAATCCATTATCTCGGAAATACTTGTCGATTTTGTTGTTCCATGCACGCGGTGCTTGCTTGAGACCATATAGTGCTTTGCGGAGATGATATACCATTTTTTCTTTTCCTTTGCAGACATATCCTTGAGGCTTTTTGACGTACACCTCTTCTTCAAGTTCTCCGTTTAGGAACGCCGACTTTACATACAATTGGTAGACCTTCATTTTTAGTTGAGCTGCCAAAGCTAACACCATTCGGATTGTTTCCATGCGAGCGACTGGGGCGAATGTCTCGTAGTAGTCAATTCCTGGTTGCTGGGAATATCCTTTTGCAACTATCCTTGCCTTATGTTTTTGAATTGAACCGTCTTCATTATACTTTGTCTTGTAGACCCATTTCAGACCAATTATTTCTTTATCAATTGGCTGATTGACAAGCTCCCATGTCTTCTTTTTCTCGATCACTCGCATTTCTTCGTCCATGGCATGTCTCCATTTTTCTTCTTTTGCCGCTTAATCCCTCATATTTTTGAGGTTCTAGTGCTATAAATGCACAATTAGATGTATCATAAATATCTCTTAGGGAACGCACCTTTCTAGGGGGGCACTTGCTTCCGATGAACTTGGACTTTGTTATGTTGGACTAGGAGATCGCGGGCTTGCTGGTGGAGTGTTTTCTTCTTGGTGTGACAGATCTGGCTCTTCTTCGATGAGTAGTGGAGACTCGTGGTTATCTGGTTCATCATTCCAATCCCAAGCTTTGAATTCATCAAAGATTACATCTTGATATTACCAGTTCCTTTGTATCTGGCTTTAGAAGTCTATAGGCTCTAGACTCTTCGCTGTATCCGATGAATATTAGCTTTTCTCCTTTTTTTATCAAACTTTTCTCTTTGTTGGGATGGGACATGTGAGTATGCTACGCAACCAAATATTCTGAAAGAAGTTACCTCGGGCTTTTTCTTATGCCAAGCTTCATAAGGAGTTTTGTTGATAACTGCTTTTGTTGGCGAACGATTAAGGATGTAGACTACCGTGTTGACAGCTTCTGCCCAGTAGGAGTTTGGTAGCTTCCTTTCATTTAACATGCTACGAGCCATTTCTACGATTGTACGATTTTTTCTTTCCGCGACGCCGTTTTGTTGTGGAGTGTATCGTACGGTGAGCTCCTTCTTAATTCCATTTTCTTTGCAGTAGTTGATAAACTCATTTGAAGTAAATTCTCCACCACGGTATGTACGGAAAACCTTTAGTTGATGGTCACTTTGCTTCTCTGCCAACGCCTTGAACTCCAGGAATTTAGTGAATGCCTCAGATTTTTGCTCGAGAATATACACCCACATCATCCTAGTATAATCATACAAAAATAAGAGAAAATATCTTCCTTTGTTGAGTGAAGTTGTTCTTGTCGGACCGCAGATATCAGCGTGCACCAATTCGAGGGGCCTTCTTGCTCTCCACGATGTCTTCGTAAATGGAAGTCTATGAAACTTCCCTAGAATACAACCTTCACATAATTTATCTCCACCGTCGATATTGGGAAGACCAATTACCATGCCTTTTGATTTCAGAACCTTTAAGGATCTGTAGTTGAGATGCCCGTATCTCAAATGCCATAACTTGCATTCATCAATATGATTGGTACTCATTGCACAATTTTCAATTGATGACATAGATAAAGGAAAGACAAAATTTCCTGACATTTTTACTTTTGCCACCAATTGTTTATTAATTTTATCATAAATTGTGCATTCTCCGTCTTCGAAATGTAGTGAGTACCCTTTTCTTATAAGTTGTCCAACACTTAATAAATTTTGAGCTAGGCCAGGAACATAAAGAACATCAGATATGTATAGAGTTTTACCTGACCTTGTACGTACGGATATGACTCCTCTTCCTTCAACATTCTGGAACTTTCCATCTCCGAGCTTGACCGGTGGAATCTCTTGTTCCTCCAATTTTACGTAATATTCTTTGTTTCCTGTCATATGACTGTTGCATCCGCTATCGAAGTACCATATACCTTGTGCTTCTTGTTGCGAGGTGAGGCAGGAATAAAATACTTGATTTTGAGAATCATTTGTCTCGGAATAGTTAGCTTCGTTAAGCCAACAATATTTTTCCATGTGATTTAATTTATCACATTTGGTGCACTTATATTTACAATTTTCGGTTGTATGGCCAAACTTTTTGCAAACATTGCAACGGAGATTTGAGGAGTAATTTTTTCCGTACCTTTGATTGTTGTTTTTGTAACCTCCTTTTCCTCTTCCACGTCCGCGGTAGAAATTTTTGGGCCCTTGATTTGATGTCGACCCTTTCTCGTGAGGTGATGTTGATGACGATCCCCCTCTGGAGCTTTCTTTTCTGGCTTCCGTATTTTTCTTTTCACTGAAACTTATTTTTGTTTGAAATGCCTGCTCCAACGGTTGCTCCGCGAACCTATTTATCCTTTTCTCGTGCGCCTCGAGTGAACCCATTAATTCGTGTACCGAGAGAGTCGATAAATTTTTGGACTCTTCAATGGCAGCGACGATGTGATCGAATTTGAACGGTAAGCTCCTTAAAATCTTTTCTACAACTCTTTTATTTTCTATGGTATCTCCATAACTACTAATTTGATTTACTATACCAGTAACTCTTGAAAGAAATTCTGTATAGTTTCATTTTCTTTCATAAGTAGATTATCAAAATCTCGCCATAAGTTTTGTAGTTTAATTGAGATTACCTTTTCTGATCCTTGGAATGCTACTTTGAGAATATTCCAGGCCTCCTTCGAAGTTTTCGCCACCAAAATTCGAGGAAAAATAGTTTTGCTTACCCCTTGTTGTAGAAATAATAGTGCTTTAGCATCCTTCTTCTTGTTTTCCTTGTACTCCTTTTTCTCTGCATCCGTCTATGACGATAGAGCTTCTGCCGACTCGGGTACCTTATAACCATCTTCTATAAAATCCCATAAATCTTGTGAAATGAATAATGTTTTCATTTGTAAACTCCAATAATCATAACTCTCACCATCAAAAATTGGAATTAGACTTTGGGCATAATTGAAACCTTGAATACTTTTGTTAATTGCCATGGGTAGAGTTTTAGGATTAGTGGGTTAGGTTTGCTCTGATACCAAATTTGTTGGCACAATGCGGAAGTGTGATGGGTTTATGAAAATGAAATTAGGGAAAAAAAGGTTGGTTAATTGAAAGGTGAGGCTTATATTAATATGAAAATGAAAATATTACAAGAGGCTTAAGATGCGATTTGCAAGACTCGCTTAAGCTCCAACTTGAGGCAATCATATCATCATGGAGATGGTGATTCAACTCCTCATTACGCGAATAGTCAATTGACAAACGATCTACTTGAGAGAAAAGAGTTTCGACCTTCTCATTCAAAATTATGTTTTCGGACACATAACAATCATTCTGGGTCATAAGGTTCAGGTTCTCAGCATGCATACCTTCTAGTGAGGCAGCTGATTCAGAGGCATTCGCTTGACGTTACATGCACCGAGCTTGACGAAATATGACATAAGAAAATAACAAAAGGAGAGACAAAGTAAAAGAAAGAATCTGCGAGGGAAGTGGCTTACTCAAAAGCTTTTCCATTTTCAGACTTTGCTTGCCGGAGTGCTCCTTTTCCTCTTTGAGCTCCTTCGCCAAAGACTTGATCAGAGCCTTGTCCTTCTTCACTTTCTCGCGAACAAGTCTAGTATCCACAAGGTTGGCCATGTGACGATCGACTTCCTGCAAAGTGGAGAGCTAAAACTTAGGAGATAATCTTGGGATAGAGAAAGGACACAACGAAAAGGAAAAGGGAGCCACCTGCTTCATCAGTGTCGCGTGCTGCTGGAGAGTCAAATTCATAGAAGCATTTAGCATTACGGACGATTCCAGAGAGAGAAAGTCATCCGCACTAAGGGTCACCAAAGATTCTAAGGCACGAGACTTCGTAGCAGGGTCTTCGCGAGCCTTGACATAGACGTTTTGGAGAAACTTCATGTCAGGACTAAAGATAGGGTTGGATATTGTCGACGAAACTACCTGCTTCTTCTTCTCGCCAATAGAATGTTTCTTGGCGAGCTTCTCGGGGTGTTTAACCTCGAGATGAACATGAGGGTCATCTACTTTGGCAGAGGAGGTTGCACGAGATTGAAGAGGTTGAGGCTTGTTAGGAGTGGAGGAACTCGTAAGTATAGTAGTCTTGCAAATCACAGCTAAAGCATCCAGGTCCAAGACCTTACGCTTCCTTTTGGGCGCACCAAAAGAAAGATAAACAGTTTGCGAGGCAGCAAATTTAGCGAGAAAGTCAACCAAAAGAACGAGGCATGCAAGCTGATAATAATAATGAAGTAAAAGTACCTGAGAAGAAGGAGGAGGAGTAGGATGTTCACGCCTTTTCCGAAATAGGATGTACACCCAAATATTCATCATCCGAAATTCTTTGATGATGAATGAACTAAGGGAGTACCAAGAGGAGTACATAGCGCTGGAAGAAAAACAAAGGCAAGTCAGCAAAGTGGCACAATTCCATCAAAGGAAGGGAATTCAAGACTACTACCAAGGGCCGTGCATGTCGTGGAAAAGGGCCGTGCATGTCGTGGAAAATGAACCTAAATGTGAAAAAAGAGCTTTCGACCCCGGTGCCGGCAAAGCCTGTAGCTGTGTCAAGCGGAGATCAAGAGTGGATTGATCAACAATGATATGAGCAATCAAGACGAAGGAATTATGATCCACAAAGTTACAACTCCGGGTATTAACAAAGGAATAACCAAGGGCCCAGATTTGGAGAGCGGCGATAGAATGCACCAGTGTTTGAAGATTTAAAACTCCCCAGACTTAACGCAATTGTGGAAAAGGTGTGGGAGGCAATCGTATTAACAGAAGAGATCCCGCCACCCCCCAATTTGGGAAGGGATCCACCTCCAGGTACCAGGAGCCATGAGTTTCGCATGTATCATCGCTTTCACGGACATCATACGAATGATTGCCGGAATATTCGACGAATTATACTTCGCCTGATAGAACAAGGAAAACTCGCGCATTTCCTAGAGGATTATGTTCCACCACCACCACCTCGTGATAACCAGCCGATATATTGAATTGAGATAGATCGGGGAGCACAAAGACCGAATTGCAATACGATAATACATGCAGCAAAGAGCATCCAAAATTTTCATGATAACATACTTAAAAGGGTGCATAAGAGGGACTTTGAAGGAAATGAAATATTCAACGTCACCACGAAAGAACCATTAGAAGAATGACAGAGAACGGAAATAACATTCTCGGCAAAGGATGCACCTGAAGGAGGAAATTCTCACACAAAACCATTGGTTGTAACCCTGAATTTTGGGAAATACTTAAGATGGGAAGAAGACCAAGCCGGAAAAAGAAAATCTGTCCAATTGACAGGATTCTGGTAGATACGGGGAGCTCGGTCGATATACTCTTTTATCATACATTTAGAACTATGGGATACAAGGACTCGGATCTCGTGCATATACGGGTTCAATGGGGTTGCATCAAGGCCAAAGGGAGAACTGGATGTAAAGATTTTCGCCGGCGAGCTGGAAACAAAGGTCATAGTCTGTGTAATAGACATAGATTCACCTTACAATGCTCTCATAGGGAGACCATGGATACACGGGATAAAAGGGGTTGCATCCACATATCACCAGGCCATACGGTTTCCTCTGCCAAGTGCAATTGGCGAGATAAGGGGAGATCTCAGGGATGCACAAGAGTGCATTAAAAAAGATGTCCACAACTATGAGGAGAAGTTAAGAAGGAAAATAGAACAAAAGAAGAAAGCCTGCGAGGAAACAAGAGCGGAGCAATTGATGGTATTCGCAATTGAGATAGACGAAGAGCTGGTCGCGAAATAGAAAGACGTAGAAGAGGCAGATAGAACATTGATTGATGGAGAAAAGGAACGTGAAATAACTCCCGAAAAGGGAAGTCAAGTTGAAATAAAGCAAAGATGGGAAGGACGACTGAAGGAAACGAGGCATCTAGAAGCGAAAAGGAAACTCCTGCTATCAAAGAAAAACGGACCCCGCAAAAGGAAATAAAGACGAACACCTCTAAGCGCAAAGGGGTGGTGATAAAAGACCCAGAGGAAGGGACTGAACTGCGTAATTCACGAGGTAAGGGGAAAAGGGATTGTGAAGAAGAAGAGATGGAACAATTAAAAAAGGAACTTTATAGAGAAAGACGAAAGAAAGAAGACTTGGTGAAAGAGCGCATAAGGTTGGAAAGACAAAATGAGAAACTGATAATTAAAAACAATAATTTAAAGAGAAAACAAGCATAGAATGACGCACGAAGAGAAAAGTATGTTCCAGAAAGGGCATTAATAGCCGAAGAACATCGCGAATTCCGGTGAGAAATCAAGGGACGAGGAGAACAGAATGAACGGGAAGACTTAAAGAGAGCCATATAAAATAGCAGGAGGGAATTCAGAGAAAGAGAGTATCTAATGCAGCAATCTATGATGGCCGGAATGAGGGGAAATAATACCCAAATCATAGAAAAGGCAATTGGGCTGCAACCCTGCTGAACAAATGTGCAAGAGATGAACCATGCAAGCCAGAAATAGCAGCACTGTTTTCATTAAGGCAAAGGGAAAATGAAAATCTGCAAAGGTTAGTGGCGAGATGGGATGCGATCTGCAGGGAACTAAAGGGAAGGATTTCAGAGGAAGATTTGGTACGATCATTCATTTATGCGCTATCAACTAGGCATCCTTTATTTACTACGCTGTTCAAGATCAGAAACGAAGTGAAAATGAAGGGATTGAAAAGATATCAGTCGGAGCACATTCGTTTGGAGGAAGAACACTGATAAACAAGGAAGATTAATAGAAATAAGGCGAATGTAATGAATCCAATCTATCAATTGATAATGTATCAAATCTTAAAAGAACAACAATGAAAATTTGATGAATTTTGATGAATCATATTACAAGTATGAATTTTCGAAACTTGCAAAGAATGATGGGACCTCGCATAGAAGGCAGATAAGATTCACGAGATAAACAGTTTCTAGGGAAACTTAAAACCTTCGCCTAGGGAGGCTGAGAATTCACGACATGCACCCTAGTTCGCATGAAAATGCAAGAGGCAAGACCTAACGTATGTCGTGAACAACTCTCAGAGAGATAAACTAGGGTAAATAATAAGACCTATCCGCTGAGGGTCCCTTTTATGATGGCCTTCAATAAGGGGTGCAGAAATATGACCAAGGCACCGACGTATTCGGTTGAGCTGCGGGTGCCTGGACGTATGGAGCGTTACTGGCCATGTCCTTTTGGAAATTCTTGGCTATGATGCATCCGATCCCAAAGAAACCTCACTTAGGGTGTGACTTCGTAATCCCAAGCCGCATCGGCGTAGGAAATAAGAAGTCACGAAAACAACTGACTGTTGTAATAACCAGATGGGAGGAGACCAAAATTCATGTTAGGGTTAACCTCCTTGAAGGAGCAATCGGGAGGAATATAAAGGGATGGTACCCTCCAGAGTAGGGAGATGTGTGACCAAAAAAGACGGCAATGTCATGGGGCTAATTTTCATGGGAATAATTAGGCCTGTCACATTGTCGCGGAGGAAAATAAAATAAAAGTTAAGACGAGGTTGATGGAATATTATTTGGAAGGATAATAAGCACCTGAGACTTCGTCGAATTAAAATCCTTCAGAAAGGATGAGGCAAAGTAAGACCTTAACTAGGAGGCACAATAAGACCTTGTAAAACCGCAAACAAGTTCTCTCATAATAATTCGCAACCAAACCCGGCAAGGAAGTTAACGAGTACTAAGCAAACATAGTAGATATAAAATATATCGACTTGTGTAACACTGGCTTGATCATCTAATGCTCGACGAGAAGAAGAGGCAAAGACACGAGACAAAGACAAATACATATTAAAGAAGTGGTGAACATCGTATAAAGAAGCAGATAAAACGAATGAGAGTTAGATGCAACGAAACAATTGGTAGATTTCATAAGAGAAGAAGATATGAGCGACGAGATAAGACTATAAGAGGAGAATAAAACATTTACGTTTTTTTCTTCTTCAGCATTATCATCATAAAGCTTAGGCTCCAACCCAACGAAAGAAGCAAAGGAAGAGGCAAAAACTAGCGAAATATGAAGATTAAAGATGAAGACAACGTAAGAAACATGAACGAAATACAAAATAAGATGCGGCGAGATGTTTCGCGAATCAAAGGGAGGTTAATGGATCTTCCAAGGTCAATTAACCTTACACCCAACCTCAAAAACACACAAAAGAACAAGAGGAAAGTATATACTTTAAGTTTCGTTATTCTTCTGAGTGTTTCCTCGGTAAGTATATACTTGGAGAAATAAAAGTACGAAATAAAAGTCATAATATTGAGCAAATAACAAAAGATCACTGAATAAATGTGTACCAAAGCAAAATAGAAAACTGCTAACCAAAATAGTATCCTAGGAAGTTAAGATGTTTTCCTCCCAAGCTTGGGAGCGCCCAGAAAGATAAAATGTTTCTAAATTAGCCAAGCAATATGATCAAGATGGGAAAGAAGAAAACTAAGGCTATTGCTGAGAAGAGGCGTCATCAGTAACGGTTGTTTCAGGGATCTGATGACACGCTCCAGCAAGACCAGCATCAGTACTAGAAGAAGCTCCCTTGGACTCTTCTTCCATGGATTTCGTGTCAACAACCTTCTGATCCTCGCCATCTTCAGAAAACTCCTCTTCTTCGCCTAGGAAGACTTCGTCATCTTTTGGCTGTTCATCATCAGAGAACACCTCTAAAGGAAAGGTAGGATGAGGGATGTCGTTCTCGTCACAGTAGGCATCGAAAAGAGGAACCAGGTAGTTCTGGGTATCCTTCACTAGTGGAAAATGGGTTTTTAACCACTTCATGGGCTTCACCAAAACCACTGCTGCTGGGCTGTACTTGATTATAGTGATGTGATGCCACAGTAGTAATAAAACTAATCTCCGTCACAACAGTTTTTATAAGAGGTATTTTTGTAAGTATTAGAGCTCAATAATAGACTTCGGAAACGTCTGTGGGAGAAAGAATTTTCATTGGAAATTTTTCACCGGAACCTATGTTACCTCTTTCTGTTTTTTATTTCTTTCGGTTCCTCTCTCCCATTTCCAATCTCATTTTTCCTCTCTATCTGATTCTTCTTCTTCTTCTCCATTTCTAACTAAAGAAATCCCAAACTTGGAAATAGTGAAATCAACAAACCCTTCTCTTGATTTCTTTTCTGAAATCCCTCATCTCATTATTCAAATGGTAGATCTGAAACTCGCTTGGGTTTAATTTGTCATTATCAATTGATTTTCGTTACTCTTTTGTGTTTTGTTTTTCAATTTCATTGAGTTAGGGTTTTAATTATTTTCTTTCTTTTTTTGTTGATTGAGAAGATCTTGATGTGTGGGTGGAGTTCTTCTTTAACCATATTCTCGTTTTCAAACTTCATAAGGTAAAGTTGTGGTTTTTCATTAAACATTTTTTTTTACTCTTTTGAATTTCTTTGATAATAGTTTTTTTTTTTTTTTTTTTTTTTTTTTTTTTTTTTTTTTGTGATGTAACAGAGTCTCATGTTCATTTGGATTTACAGGTATAACATTTCCATCACTTTTATCTGATTTGATTTAATTATTAATGACGACAAAAATCTTGTCAATTTTGTCTCCACTATTTGTTATCTTTATGTGCAAATGAGCAGGGACGATGTTGGCGCAATGCGGAAATGTGATGGGTTTATGGAAATGAATTTAGGAAGAGAGGTTGGTTAATTGAAAGGTGAGGCTTATATTAATATGAAAATGAAAATATTACAAGAGGCTTGTGTAGCAACTTTGGCTGACACTAGTTGTTTACAAAGAGGCACTTTGGCTCTTACTCTAAACTCTAGATCTCACTCTAACTCTTGTTTACTCACTTGAGTTTTTGATTGTTGTTGGATGATACCAAATGAATCCATCCTATGCCTATTTATAGGCTTCATGACCAACTACTTACTTCTCTAGATAGTTCTATTTAGACTCTTCTTTACACTCTCAACTTAGATATTACAAGAAAATTATAGAGAAAAGAATTCTCTAGATAATACTTGATGTAAAGAAGGCCTAGAAGATTCTAGCATGTATTGGGTTTTATTTAGTGTAGATGATTATTGGGCTTTACTTATTGGGCTTTCTAGAAAAGTCACAAATTACTTATGTTTTTAACACCTCCTCTTAATTTGTGATGTTAAGATTTTCTCTAAAATGATTGAATTTGTCCACTGTGATTGCTTTTGTGAAGATGTCGGCATTTTGTTCTTGTGTTGGACAAAATTGGAGCTCAATTTCCTTGTTTTCTACCAGTTCTCTGATGAAGTGGTGTCGTAGCTCTATATGCTTCGTCCGTCCGTGGAAGACTGGATTTTTTGTCATAGAAATTGTAGACATCACAGTAGATAGCCGTCGGCTGCTTTTGCCTTTGTTGTAGGTAGGTCATTATTCTTCTCAACCATACTGCTTCACATGATGCACTTGTTGATGCTATGTACTCTGCTTCGGCTGATGATAGTGCCACCGTACTTTGCTTTTTAGAACTCCAAGAGATAACTTTTGTTCCCATACAGAAAACATAGCCCGATGTGCTCTTTCGATCTTCAATAGAACCTGCCCAATCGCTATCTGTGAATCCAATTAAATCATTGTCTTTTTCTCTTGTATACTTGATGCCAAAATTCTTTGTTCCCTTGATATATCGAAGAATTCTCTTTGCAGCTGCAGAGTGTAACTTGCTTGGCTCGCTCATAAACCGAGAAACAATACTGGTAGCATTGACGATGTCTGGCCTTGTATTTGTTAAGTAGATCAGTGAGCCGACTAGACTTCTGAATAAGGTTGGATCAACTTTTGTCGCTCCATAATTTTTTACCAATTTCTCATTGGTACCCATTGGAGTTGCAATTGGTTTGCAATCCATGATGTTGAACCTTTTCAGTAAGTCTTCTGCATATATTTTTCTTGGGAAATGAATATTTCTTCTGGAGATTGTTTTACTTGAATCCCAAGAAAATATCGCATAAGTCATAAGTCTGTCATCTCATATTCTTTCATCACTTCCTTCTTAAATTTTTCTGCCATCTCTTGTTTTGTGCTGGCGTAAATTAAATCATCAACGTAGAGACAGACGATTAGAAAATCTGTACCTTGTTTTTTTATGTAGAGTGATGGCTCACTTGGACTTTTCTCAAATCCATTATCTCGGAAATACTTGTCGATTTTGTTGTTCCATGCACGCGGTGCTTGCTTGAGACCATATAGTGCTTTGCGGAGATGATATACCATTTTTTCTTTTCCTTTGCAGACATATCCTTGAGGCTTTTTGACGTACACCTCTTCTTCAAGTTCTCCGTTTAGGAACGCCGACTTTACATACAATTGGTAGACCTTCATTTTTAGTTGAGCTGCCAAAGCTAACACCATTCGGATTGTTTCCATGCGAGCGACTGGGGCGAATGTCTCGTAGTAGTCAATTCCTGGTTGCTGGGAATATCCTTTTGCAACTATCCTTGCCTTATGTTTTTGAATTGAACCGTCTTCATTATACTTTGTCTTGTAGACCCATTTCAGACCAATTATTTCTTTATCAATTGGCTGATTGACAAGCTCCCATGTCTTCTTTTTCTCGATCACTCGCATTTCTTCGTCCATGGCATGTCTCCATTTTTCTTCTTTTGCCGCTTAATCCCTCATATTTTTGAGGTTCTAGTGCTATAAATGCACAATTAGATGTATCATAAATATCTCTTAGGGAACGCACCTTTCTAGGTGGGGCACTTGCTTCCGATGAACTTGGACTTTGTTATGTTGGACTAGGAGATCGCGGGCTTGCTGGTGGAGTGTTTTCTTCTTGGTGTGACAGATCTGGCTCTTCTTCGATGAGTAGTGGAGACTCGTGGTTATCTGGTTCATCATTCCAATCCCAAGCTTTGAATTCATCAAAGATTACATCTCTTGATATTACCAGTTCCTTTGTATCTGGCTTTAGAAGTCTATAGGCTCTAGACTCTTCGCTGTATCCGATGAATATTAGCTTTTCTCCTTTTTTTATCAAACTTTTCTCTTTGTTGGGATGGGACATGTGAGTATGCTACGCAACCAAATATTCTGAAAGAAGTTACCTCGGGCTTTTTCTTATGCCAAGCTTCATAAGGAGTTTTGTTGATAACTGCTTTTGTTGGCGAACGATTAAGGATGTAGACTACCGTGTTGACAGCTTCTGCCCAGTAGGAGTTTGGTAGCTTCCTTTCATTTAACATGCTACGAGCCATTTCTACGATTGTACGATTTTTTCTTTCCGCGACGCCGTTTTGTTGTGGAGTGTATCGTACGGTGAGCTCCTTCTTAATTCCATTTTCTTTGCAGTAGTTGATAAACTCATTTGAAGTAAATTCTCCACCACGGTATGTACGGAAAACCTTTAGTTGATGGTCACTTTGCTTCTCTGCCAACGCCTTGAACTCCAGGAATTTAGTGAATGCCTCAGATTTTTGCTCGAGAATATACACCCACATCATCCTAGTATAATCATACAAAAATAAGAGAAAATATCTTCCTTTGTTGAGTGAAGTTGTTCTTGTCGGACCGCAGATATCAGCGTGCACCAATTCGAGGGGCCTTCTTGCTCTCCACGATGTCTTCGTAAATGGAAGTCTATGAAACTTCCCTAGAATACAACCTTCACATAATTTATCTCCACCGTCGATATTGGGAAGACCAATTACCATGCCTTTTGATTTCAGAACCTTTAAGGATCTGTAGTTGAGATGCCCGTATCTCAAATGCCATAACTTGCATTCATCAATATGATTGGTACTCATTGCACAATTTTCAATTGATGACATAGATAAAGGAAAGACAAAATTTCCTGACATTTTTACTTTTGCCACCAATTGTTTATTAATTTTATCATAAATTGTGCATTCTCCGTCTTCGAAATGTAGTGAGTACCCTTTTCTTATAAGTTGTCCAACACTTAATAAATTTTGAGCTAGGCCAGGAACATAAAGAACATCAGATATGTATAGAGTTTTACCTGACCTTGTACGTACGGATATGACTCCTCTTCCTTCAACATTCTGGAACTTTCCATCTCCGAGCTTGACCGGTGGAATCTCTTGTTCCTCCAATTTTACGTAATATTCTTTGTTTCCTGTCATATGACTGTTGCATCCGCTATCGAAGTACCATATACCTTGTGCTTCTTGTTGCGAGGTGAGGCAGGAATAAAATACTTGATTTTGAGAATCATTTGTCTCGGAATAGTTAGCTTCGTTAAGCCAACAATATTTTTCCATGTGATTTAATTTATCACATTTGGTGCACTTATATTTACAATTTTCGGTTGTATGGCCAAACTTTTGAAAACATTGCAACGGAGATTTGAGGAGTAATTTTTTCCGTACCTTTGATTGTTGTTTTTGTAACCTCCTTTTCCTCTTCCACGTCCGCGGTAGAAATTTTTGGGCCCTTGATTTGATGTCGAACCTTTCTCGTGAGGTGATGTTGATGACGATCCCCCTCTGGAGCTTTCTTTTCTGGCTTCCGTATTTTCTTTTCACTGAAACATTTTTGTTTTGAAATGCCTGCTCCAACGGTTGCTCCGCGAACCTATTTATCCTTTTCTCGTGCGCCTCGAGTGAACCCATTAATTCGTGTACCGAGAGAGTCGATAAATTTTTGGACTCTTCAATGGCAGCGACGATGTGATCGAATTTGAACGGTAAGCTCCTTAAAATCTTTTCTACAACTCTTTTATTTTCTATGGTATCTCCATAACTACTAATTTGATTTACTATACCAGTAACTCTTGAAAGAAATTCTGTATAGTTTCATTTTCTTCATAAGTAGATTATCAAAATCTCGCCATAAGTTTTGTAGTTTAATTGAGATTACCTTTTCTGATCCTTGGAATGCTACTTGAGAATATTCCAGGCCTCCTTCGAAGTTTTCGCCACCAAAATTCGAGGAAAAATAGTTTTGCTTACCCCTTGTTGTAGAAATAATAGTGCTTAGCATCCTTCTTCTTGTTTCCTTGTACTCCTTTTCTCTGCATCCGTCTATGACGATAGAGCTTCTGCCGATCGGGTACCTATAACCATCTTCTATAAAATCCATAAATCTTGTGAAATGAATAATGTTTTCATTGTAAACTCCAATAATCATAACTCTCACCATCAAAAATTGGAATTAGACTTTGGGCATAATTGAAACCTTGAATACTTTTGTTAATTGCCATGGGTAGAGTTTTAGGATTAGTGGGTTAGGTTTGCTCTGATACCAAATTTGTTGGCACAATGCGGAAGTGTGATGGGTTTATGAAAATGAAATTAGGGAAAAAAAGGTTGGTTAATTGAAAGGTGAGGCTTATATTAATATGAAAATGAAAATATTACAAGAGGCTTAAGATGCGATTTGCAAGACTCGCTTAAGCTCCAACTTGAGGCAATCATTTCATCATGGAGATGGTGATTCAACTCCTCATTACGCGAATAGTCAATTGACAAACGATCTACTTGAGAGAAAAGAGTTTCGACTTCTCATTCAAAATTATGTTTTCGGACACATAACAATCATTCTGGGTCATAAGGTTCAGGTTCTCAGCATGCATACCTTCTAGTGAGGCAGCTGATTCAGAGGCATTCGCTTGACGTTACATGCACCGAGCTTGACGAAATATGACATAAGAAAATAACAAAAGGAGAGACAAAGTAAAAGAAAGAATCTGCGAGGGAAGTGGCTTACTCAAAAGCTTTTCCATTTTCAGACTTTGCTTGCCGGAGTGCTCCTTTTCCTCTTTGAGCTCCTTCGCCAAAGACTTGATCAGAGCCTTGTCCTTCTTCACTTTCTCGCGAACAAGTCTAGTATCCACAAGGTTGGCCATGTGACGATCGACTTCCTGCAAAGTGGAGAGCTAAAACTTAGGAGATAATCTTGGGATAGAGAAAGGACACAACGAAAAGGAAAAGGGAGCCACCTGCTTCATCAGTGTCGCGTGCTGCTGGAGAGTCAAATTCATAGAAGCATTTAGCATTACGGACGATTCCAGAGAGAGAAAGTCATCCGCACTAAGGGTCACCAAAGATTCTAAGGCACGAGACTTCGTAGCAGGGTCTTCGCGAGCCTTGACATAGACGTTTTGGAGAAACTTCATGTCAGGACTAAAGATAGGGTTGGATATTGTCGACGAAACTACCTGCTTCTTCTTCTCGCCAATAGAATGTTTCTTGGCGAGCTTCTCGGGGTGTTTAACCTCGAGATGAACATGAGGGTCATCTACTTTGGCAGAGGAGGTTGCACGAGATTGAAGAGGTTGAGGCTTGTTAGGAGTGGAGGAACTCGTAAGTATAGTAGTCTTGCAAATCACAGCTAAAGCATCCAGGTCCAAGACCTTACGCTTCCTTTTGGGCGCACCAAAAGAAAGATAAACAGTTTGCGAGGCAGCAAATTTAGCGAGAAAGTCAACCAAAAGAACGAGGCATGCAAGCTGATAATAATAATGAAGTAAAAGTACCTGAGAAGAAGGAGGAGGAGTAGGATGTTCACGCCTTTTCCGCCCCTTAGTTGACTCAGCGGCGGCCTGATTAACAAGGGAAGTATTACACCAGGAAGAATAAAAGCCCTAATTTTGAAAATGTTACGAGAAGATAATAATAAGCAAGGTGGATACCTGTCTAAGAGCGGGAGACCCCATAGTGATACTCGTTTCCTTATGATATTTGAGTAGACCAACAACAGGCAACTCGTACTAAATAAAGGAAGAACAAAGATATGAGAGCCTATGAAATCAAAAGCGAAACAAAGATTAAAACAAAAACGATAATACCTCGTCAGACATGGACCAGTGAAGCTTCCTAGGGTCTCAGTTGTAAAGATGACGGTGTTGAGGAAGAGGACCTTTCCTAGGGTTTCCATTCTCGTCGAAACCCCGGACCAAAGGGCCTCCCACCACTAAGGGAAATGTCGCCCAATCTTCATCTTGCTCTATCTTAAGAGGACCCACGCTGGAAGAAACAGTTTTTGGCGAAGCAGTTTTATGGGAAAGTTCAATACCCCATTCTTGGAACTTCTTGGCACTGGTAAACCTCGCTGAGTAACTAGCTGCGAAAGAATCAGAGCTATAATCACGAGGATTGAACTCGTTAGTCGAAGATGGGATTTGGGAAGCATACCCCCCCCCCCCCCCCCCCCGAGCGAATAACGAACTCGCTAGATATGCGAATTGTATTACCCGAAATTTGAAAACCCCGCACTGGAGCTTATTCAGAATCTCGAAGAAAGTGGGGTTGGAAGGATTGTAGAGGGGGAAGGTTAACCCGACCCTTAACTGACCAAGGGAGATGATCACCTTCTCCGAAGACTAGGATTCGGAGAGAATCCATCTAGAGTTCAACTCCATGTCGGGAGTCGCGCAAACATCAGGAGAAACAGAGAAATCAGTCGCTGGGAATAGGGATAGACCCATCTTGTGAAAATCAGATTGAAAATCCTCAAGGGTTGAGTGAGGAAGTTGTGGAAATTTTCTTAGAAGCCATGATAATGAAAAAGAAGTCGAGGGTGAAGGAAGGGTACAACACTGGTGAAAGCAAGAAAGAAAGCAAAAAAACCAGAGAGACACAAAAGGCAGGAAGAGGAAAAGAAAGCCCCAAACTTAAGTCGAATTGGATATAAATAATGTAAAGGGATGACTGGTTTAGCAGGTCGACGGCACGTTCGAAGTATAAACAACCGGTAACAAACTCTTACCCAAAAGCGTGGAGACGTGGAGACAGGAAAGTGGAGAACGTGTCAACTAGGGATTCTGGAACGATTCTTATTGCATTCTCGTATAACTCGAGTGGAATAAGAAAAGGCAAAATGTAGGTACACGAAAAATAGGTTCGCCACGTGTTTGACGTAAAGAGGTAGAAAATCTCACTCTAAGATCCCAGTCAGAGACTTGTCAAATCAGATGTCAGAGTTATCTCGCCGAGGACCAATCACACGAATAAAAAGAGAAGATATGCACAAAGGCAGGGATACTCACACGAAGGTTCGAAGGACCAGATTGGAGTACCTAGAAAGTCACAAAGGACGAAGTCAGGAAAAGCGAAGTAGGATTACATGGTTGAAAAGACAGTTCACAAAGTAGATAAATTATGGAGCAAGAAAAGAGACAGGTGTCCCGACAAGTCCATGTGAGGATAACGAAAGAAAGGGAAAAACTTTATAGAAAATGATCCGGGCGAAGTAAAGGGCACCTCCGCGAGAATGTGGCGAAGTAAAATGAGTTGTACTCCATTAGGGTTAGTTGGCCTATAAATAGAGGTGCTCGGGCAAGATAAGAGGGAGACTTTTGTTGAGTGGGAGAGCTTTGCCTAGAGGAGATTAGGGTTTCCTTGTTTAAGAACTTGTACTTTGATTTCTTTGTATGATTCATCAATAAAGATTTTGGGGTTCATATTATTAAACATGTCTTAAATCTTGGTTACTTTCCTTTTGGGTGTACTACCGGATTTCCAGTAGTTACATTCCTATTACATGAATATTCTAGTTTCATTTCCATTCATTTTAACCGTATGCCCAGCAGTCATCTGGAGTCAAACATTAATACCATCGGCGTGATTGTCTAACTGCACACAGATTTTTGAAGGAGAACAAATTAAGACCACCTAATTCGTAGGAAAGCAAAGAAAATAGGTTTGAGAGAAGAAGTCATTATCAGAAATATGATAATATTGTGTTTGTATGGGAGGATCTATCAATATCATTTCGCAAAGAGATTTTTAGAGTTTACATAGTAGATCTAAGATAGAAAGTGGGAGAGAGAAGGGATCTATCAATCCCAAATTCCCAATAGTATTCATCAGTTTATAGGCATTAATTTTCATCACTATACATTTAACATAAAAACAGTATTATGCAACCATGGAAGCTTTGGAATGAAGGAAAATATCTAGAATTGCTACATCCCACATTGAGAGCATTATTCAACAAACACGAAAGTCATATGTGCAGATGTAAGACCCATGCTCAATGGTACGAATACAACGACCACTCTATCACTCTTGTGTTTTGGCACCTTGAACACTATCATTATTTTTATTTCCTAATAATAGAGCAGACCCTAACATCCCTTCTCAAGGTGCTGCAAACCTGAGTGTAAATGAGGCGTGTTCTGACAGAAATCTACCCCGGTGACACTGTGTTTCTCAATGGTACCGATCAAAAAACATCCTCTTTATAGTAGTTGGAAAATAAACCCTTACTGGGATTATTTGTTTCAAGATGCTAAAGACCTCAGAGCCAAGTCCTCTTGAAGAACTCCATCGATCTAGTGTCAAGGTCAGTTTTTCATTTGAACATTTATAGAAAGACATCCAAGGATGAATAGCACGAGAGACTTATGAAACATTGGAGTCCTATAATCTGTTCAAAACTATGTACAGTATTATTTTCCATTCAGATTAGCCTATAGAAAATATTGTTGGAAAACGATTAATAAAAAAATAATTTTTTAAAGTTTTAATAAAAAATTATAATTTATTGTTTTATTTTGTGAATGAAACTTTTTAGTCCCACATCGTGGAGTTTCCAATTTTTAGTAGTTTAAAGAAACTATATAAAGCTTTTAGTCCCACATCGGGGAGTTTTTCTTCTTAAGTTGTATTTGTCAATTATATAAAGAAATTCACTACTTTTGTAAAATCTATGGGAAAGGGGTTGCTCTATATTTTAGAGGGACCCCTAAGGGAAAATATTTTATAGCGGTTTTTAAGCATTCGCGATTTTCCTTAACGGTTTTTTCGGAGTTGCCAAGCTCAAGTTGAGCATCTACTACATATGCTAGTAGTAGGTGTATTAGGGTGTTTTATCCTGGAGATATCCGTCCTGTGAGGGCTATAGCATCACTCTTGAGTGTAGCCGGGCGCTAATGTCTTAAGGACAGCGTGTTGAACACGTGACTCACTCTATTTTCCAAAGTTTTGCCTTGTTGCTGTTGCGGAGATACGGGGAGCTTGTTCGTTTCGTCAAAGCAATCACTTCCATTATAAAGGAGCTAAGTATCAATAACTTTTGCTTATTTGATTTTTCTTTGTTTTTGATTATTGCACACAACAATCTTAAGACATTATCATTTGTAATAATCGAAAACGATTGATTGGTTTGTGAATCATGGATGTTAATTGTGGAGTGAAAAAACAAAAACGAATTTCTGGTCAGCTGTAGAGTTTCAATTTTATCTTTTAATCTAGAAGGAATTTCGATGAACCCTTTTGACACAACGTAGTAGACATCCTTATAGTTACCCTCGTAAAATTTCAGAATATTTGGAGTTGTAAATGTATTTTTTTGATATTTTACAAAACAGAAAAACGTTTCTGAAAAATTCTGACGAGCAGAAAATTGTTGTTAACTAAATTAATTTTTGTGGGGTAACCATGAGTTTTTTGAAACGCTGATTCAAACGAAGTTTGTATATATAGATGTTATCTTCAAAACTCATATTTTACTTTCTGATTTGGAATTGTGATTTGTGAATAAAGGTGTCATCTCCGAGGGACATGGCTAATAGCCGCATGTGGTTGGAAACAAATCTTCCAAAGATGGCAAAGGTGAGAACATCGAACGCAACTCTAAGCATGGTCTTCATGATAAAGGTATATTTCGTAAACCTGAATCCGGAATTACTTTAGTTAAGGGTGAGTGTTATGTTTGTAAAATTTCTGGCCACGCGGCAGTAAATTGTAGACAACATAAAAACCTTAATAAGTAGAAAGTTAATGCTAATTTAGTTGAAACAAACTAGAACGAGTTTGGTGGCATGATGTCGGAAGTTATTTTAATAACCAATGTGAGAGACCAGTAGGTGGACTCTGGAGCCACCAAGAATGTTTGTTGAAACAGAGACCTGTTCACCTCCTATCATAGGATAGGGGATGTCGAGAAACTCTTATTGAGTAACTCATATGCAATAGAGGTTGCATAAAAGGAAAAGGTCGAGCAGAAGCTCATATCTGTAATATTCTCACATTGAATGAAGTTTTCATGTTCCGAGCATATGCGAAAATCTTGTATCTTGTTCTGTTGTAGATGGAAAAATATTTAAGATCTTAATTGAATCTGGAAAACTTGTTGTAACTAGGCAGTGATTTTTTAAGCAAGAGTTATAGGACTTTGGGTCTATATAAGCTTAACGGAAAAACTGATGATGTGAACGTAGTTGATTCTTGTGATATCTTTGTGTGATTGATTGTTTTACGTGGTAGACTTGGAACCGTAAACTTATAAGTCAATGCTTAACTGGCTAGCATAGGCTTCGTACCCAAATTTAGTTTGGATTTTGAACACAAAAGTGAAATCTGTGAAGAATCAAAATATGCTATAAAATCTTTTAGCACAAATGTTCAGAGTAATTCTAAGCCTTTAGAATTAATTCAGTTAGGCCTAGTTGACATGAGTTCAACCCAAAACCACTGTGGTAAAAGATGGTTATAACTTCCGTAGATGATTGTACGAGGTACTATCTTGTATACTTGCTTAGGATAAGGATGACGCCTTAGAAGCCTTAAGATGTATAAACTTGAAGTTGGAAACCAATTAGAAGCCTTGAACATAACAACCGTATCCTTAAGGAGATGATAATTTCCATGTTGATTAGTTCAGGATTACCTGCGGCCTTGTGGGGGGAGGCAGTCCTCTTAACTAGTATATCCTGAATAAAGTACCCTTTTAAGAATCAGATGAAACTCCATATGGTTTATGGAACGGTAGATGACCTTCTTATGAATGTGTCAAAGTGTGGGGGCGTTTGACTAAGATTGTAATTCCTCTTCCTAAAAGAACTAGATTGAAACCAAAAATGTTGATTGTGTTTTCGTATAGGGTATATTGAGTATACTTCTACAAATAGATTTTTGGTTGTGTGTTCTGATTTTTTCTGACATTGGTGTGAATATTATTACGGAATCTAGGGATGCTGAGTTCTTTGAACATGTTTATTCTAAACCTGTACCTCATTAGAGATGTGTTGTTGATCCCCTAGATTTATCTTCAAATAGTCAGAACTTATTTTAAAGGAAGATGAAGTTGATGTTGAGCCTAAGAGAAGTAAAATAATTAGACTTGAGACTTCTTATGAAACCGACTTCATAACATGCCTAGCTTAGTCTGAGCCACAGACTTGTAAAGAAGCCTTAATCTACTGAAACCCCATTCTGGTAAGAAGCTTCATTTAGTGAAATGGACTCAGTCCGTTGGAACCAGACTTGGGAGCTTGCTAGTTTACCTCCAGGTTGTAAGACCATGGGATGTAAATGAGTCTTTAAGAGGAAACGATAGGTAGATGAAACTGTGGAAAAATATTAAGCTAAGTTGGTAGCTAAAGGCTATAAACTAAAAGAAGGTGTAGATTTCCTTGATTCTAATTCAATTGTGACGGAAATTACTTCCGTTGAGATACTAATTGTTATTGCTGCCATAAAGAACGTAGAGATACATCAGATGGATGTTAAGACAGCTTTTTCTAAAACCGTGAATTAGGTAAAGAAATTTACATAGATCAACCTGAAGACTTTGTAGTGAAAGGTTGTGAATACAAAGTTTGTAATTTGAAAAATCTTTGTATGGTTTTCAAATAAGCACGTAAACAGTGACATGGAAAATTTAATCATGTGATAATGGATAGTGGATTAAATAATGAATCTGACAAGTATGTCTACAAGTAACTTGTTAAGGATGTCTGTGTAATTGTATGCTTGTATGTTGATGATATGCTTGATACAAACATAGATGTGATCAATTCCACTAAAAACATGCACTGAATGAGAACATTGACTTGAAAGACTTGGGCCCTTTTGATGTAATTAGGGATGAGGATTAGAAGATAATCAAACATTTATAAGTCTTAGTCGTTCTCATTATGTTGAGTTGTGCTTAAGAGATACAATCAGTCTGATTGTAAACCTGCTTGTACTTCGTACGATTATTCTTGTAGTCTCAAGAAAAATAAGGGTAGTGGAGTATCTTAACTTGAATACTCAAAAGTTATAGGATGTCTGATGAATTTAATGAACTGTAAGAGTCCAGACATTGCCTATATTGTGAGTAAGTTAAGTGGATATAATTGTAGTCCAGAGCAAGAGAATTCAGATGCACTGAGTAGAGTATTATGGTACCTAAAATACTCTTTTGATTTATGAAAGGTATCTTGTTGTCCTTGGGACTTTATGATGCAAACTGGATAGTTGACTCAGAGGAGTCTAAGTCTACGAGTGGATATGGTTTCACTCTAACATGTGGGTTTGTTGTTGGAAGATTTCCAAACAAACATATCGCTCAATTCATTATGGAATCTGAGAGTATTGCGTTAGATAAAGCATGAGAGGGGGCCGAGTGCCTAAGATGATTTTTAGAAGACATTCCTCTTTGGCATAGGCCTGTGCCAGCTATATCTATACATTGTGTTAGCCAAGCTATAATAGTTAAAGCTAAAAATAACTAATCTCAATCGGCGTTATTTCCATTGATTGGATAAAGTCCAAGGAGAATATCGCGCAATCTTTGACGAAAGGTTTGTACAAAGAGATAGTTAAAAATGCATCGAGGGGGTTGGGGCTTAAGCTCATATATTAAACTTGCCATGAAGGATACTCAACCTTGCTGACTGGAGATCCCATGATCAAGGTTTCGAATGAGACAACTAATTTGTGGTGGGTAAAGGTAAACACTATCAGAGATTTTCATTCTCTGTCCCTTCCCTATGGTGTAGACGTGATAGTGTGACTGCATGTGGAGGATGACTTTTTAATAAGTCTTAATGAGTTCTATAGTTTCAATTTAAGATTGAAGTGGGGTGTAGCAGTAACACTCTTTATGGAAACTCACCTATCTGAATGAGGAAGTGGGTCGCTTCCTGTGAGAATATGAGCTGATTCTCTAGAGCATTCTGAGAAACAGGATACGTCCAGGGCCAAAACGGACAAAACGGCACGAGCTTGGCAGCAATCTTGGAGATATCACCCGTGGTTGTTATCACGAATTACATCAAATGCTAGCAGTTCAAGACATAGTTCACTGTCTCTAGCAAGTAATTCTGGTAATATCTCACTAAGCAAAGGTTCAAGACCTCATGGACACCTCTGCCTAAAATGGTATTTCCTGCGTTTTTTATGTGATTTTCATTTTGATGGTTTTGGTATTACTGGAACTTAGGACCTAAAGGTCACTAAGGGTTCACTAGTTCATGCTTTTTCACTTTGGTGAAAGATACCTATAGTCTCACCATGTGAGAATTAAAGATGAAAGCTCTCAATACTATTATGATTTATGCAATCCATAGTATGACCCTGGGGTCAACACACTTTTGTGTGAGGGAGAGGACGTAGAAATGACTAGTATGATTTCAACACTTGCACGATCAGTCTGTTTGGATCGTGAGGTTGGGATGTTTATTTACCAAGATCTATCTGTGTTTTCATGTTTTATTGAGTTTTCATTCATGTGGGGGATTGTTGGAAAACGATTAATAAAAAAATAATTTTTTAAAGTTTTAATAAAAAATTATAATTTATTGTTTTATTTTGTGAATGAAACTTTTTAGTCCCACATCGTGGAGTTTCCAATTTTTAGTAGTTTTAAGAAACTATATAAAGCTTTTAGTCCCACATCGGGGAGTTTTTCTTCTTAAGTTGTATTTGTCAATTATATAAAGAAATTCACTACTTTTGTAAAATCTATGGGAAAGGGGTTGCTCTATATTTTAGAAGGACCCCTAAGGGAAAATATTTTATAGCGGTTTTTAAGCATTCGCGATTTTCCTTAACGGTTTTTTCGGAGTTGCCAAGCTCAAGTTGAGCATCTACTACATATGCTAGTAGTAGGTGTATTAGGGTGTTTTATCCTGGAGATATCCGTCCTGTGAGGGCTATAGCATCACTCTTGAGTGTAGCCGGGCGCTAATGTCTTAAGGACATCGTGTTGAACACGTGACTCACTCTATTTTCCAAAGTTTTGCCTTGTTGCTGTTGCGGAGATACGGGGAGCTTGTTCGTTTCGTCAAAGCAATCACTTCCATTATAAAGGAGCTAAGTATCAATAACTTTTGCTTATTTGATTTTTCTTTGTTTTTGATTATTGCACCCAACAAATATGACAGAAATTGTCTGTCTACGGATATCCAAGTCAGGGACGGACCCAGGATTAATTGTTGGGTAGGGCTAGTTCATAAGGTAAGGTAATCATTAAGCGGCCAACGGCCGCGACAAATTTTTAGAGGGTTAGAAATAATTTTAAACGTACAAACTAATGGAGAAAATATTGCATATGAGGGAATAAGGGAACAAACGAAGACTTTCTACTGCATGTGAAGCAAAGAAAACAACAAAAGCATAGACTACGACCAAAATTATAGCAAGTTGTTATGATTTTACAAATAATTCTGGAAAGTTGTCGAACTACGTGTGGGCTAAACCAAAAACTTATGAGATTACTCATACATAAATTTATTTTTCTACACATTTGACCCGGGCTATAGCCCCTTCATGGGTCCGTCAGTGATCCAAGTAGAATATGATAGTAATTTTCTGTCTATGGAAGATATCCATGTAGGAAAATCAGTTTCTAGTCAGGCCAAACGTCAACTGCCCACTAACGATCTACAAAAAAGAATCAAAAATTGACGATCTACAAACGTCAACTGCCCCCGCTAACGATCTACAATTATGTTTCTACTGATTCTCTACCGCCCAAACATTGCATGCATGCATTATAACACAACATATCTCTAATTTGTGCAAGCAGTTGCACTCTTAAGTATGAATATTAACCCCAAGCTAGCAATCCCGAATTCCCAATAATATTCATTCGTTTATAGGCATTAAAATTTTCATCAGTTGCAAAATATAAATAGTATTTTGCATGGAATCTTTGAAAGGAAAGAAAATATCTAGGTTTACTAGATCCCTTGCCATGAATGTCTCATGTCGTGTGTTTCAATTAGTTTATAGGCATTGAAATTTTCATCAGTTGCAAAATATAAATAGTATTTTGCATGGAATCTTTGAAAGGAAAGAAAATATCTAGGTTTACTAGATCCCTTGCCATGAATGTCTCATGTCGTGTGTTTCAATTAGTTTATAGGCATTGAAATTTTCATCAGTTGCAGAATATAAATAGTATTTTGCATGGAAGCTTTGAAAGGAAAGAAAATATCTAGAATTACTAGGTCCCTTGCCATGAATGTCTCGTGTCGTGTGTTTCATTTTGCAACCTACTAAAAAATGAACCCAGGAAACCTTGAAGCTGTTTCACAACGTATTTTTCAGAGGAAAAGTTACACACATTCAAGATAAATTACACATTAATATGAAGAATTATTATATGTAGGAGGACAATCATTCAAATTCCAAGATGCTAACCCTGTTCAACATTATTGATTTCATTGCTATTACTGACAAAATGTAAAGTAATGATGAGAGAGATTTAACATTAACTTGAAGCGTTCAAGTACAGAGGTGGGTGCTGTATAAATAGCGACAACACAAGCAAAAGATAACAAAACTAAACAGCTAAGCAGTGACGTAAATGAAGAAGGTAAAAGCAGTAAAAGAGTTAAACAGTGAAAGGGTTATAACAACACCTCTCTTACACAGTAAAGAAAACATATACTGCTAACACTCCCCCTCAATCTGATGTAGAGTGAGAACAATGCATCAGTTGACCAGCAAGCCGAAAGAAAGTAGTAGATGCAAGGCCTTTAGTAAAAAAGTCATCTAGATGGTGAGATGAAGGGACAAAACGAACAGCAACAGTACCAGCATCCATCAAGTGACAAACAAAGTGGTAGTCTACTTCAATATGCTTGGTTCTGGCATGAAAATGTTGGATTAGAAGCTAGAGACTGAGCCCCCAAATTGTCACAGTGCATCACAAAGGGTGTAGTAGGAGTAATGTGAAGCTCTTCCAGAAGACTAGACAACCAAATAACCTCAGCAGCAAGTACATTGAGAGCCTTATACTCAGCCTCTGTAGAACTACGAGAAACAGTGGGTTATTTCTTGGAGGACCATGAAACCAATGTATTCCCTATGAAAACACAGTAACCAGATGTAGAGCGTCTTATGTCTGGGCAACCAGCCCAATCTGAGTCAGAGAAACTGGTAATAGAATTAGTGTCACAAGATTGAATAATTGTATCTGATATGAGTGTTCCTTTGAGATATCTTAACACCCTTTTTGCAAGAAGCATGTGAAATGTTGTTGGAGAGTGCATGAACTGAGAAATGTAGTTAACTACAAATGTAATGTCAGGCCTCGTAAGAGTAAGGTACTGCAGACCTCCAACCAAACTCCTGAACTCAAATGGATTAGTTAGAAGATCACCATCATGAATAGAAGCTCTTTTATCAGTGGAAGTTGGTTTAGAGCATGGTTTGCAGTCAATCATATTTGCTTTCACCAACAAGTCAATGGTGTACTTATTCTGAGTAAGAGTCATGACATCTCTTGAGGAAGAGAAAACAGCTTCAATTTCTAAGAAGTAACTAAGATCCCCCAAATCCTTCATAGCAAATTGAGAACTCATTTGACTGATTAGAAAATTTAAGAAAAAATCAGAACTGCCAGTGAGAATTATATCATCCACATATAGAAGTAGAACTGCAGTCTCATTTCCACAATGATAAATGAACATAAAAGGATCTGCAACTGCCATAACCAATCCAACATCAAGAAGAAAACTACTAAATTTTTCAAACCAAGCCCTTAGGGCTTTTTTAAGACCATAGATAGATTTGTGCAGCAAGCACACATGATCAGGATGTTGAGGATCCTCAAAACCCTTTCGCTGCTTCATATACACCTTTTCTGTGAGATCTCCATGCGAAAAGGTATTGGAGACATCAAGTTGTCTAATGGACCACTTGTTTGATAAAGCAATAGTAAGAACCACTCTAATTGTTGTAGTCTTCACCACTGGACTAAAAGTTGCATTATAATCAATTCCATCTTGTTGACTGCAACCTTGAGCAACCAGTCTTGACTTAAATATGTCAATAGTCCCATCAGGCTTCAATTTTAACTTGTAAATCCATTTGCTGCATAGAATGTTCATGTCAGAAGTATGAGCAACCAATGACCATGTATTATTTAACATTAAAGCCTCATGCTCTTTGTTAATAGAAGCAATCCATTCATCATGTTTACTTGCAGACTTGTAAGTTTTAGGCTCTTTGGGCAGTGACAGAATAAAAGTAAAAGCAGTGTGAATAGGATGAAGGACAAAGTAGTTGGTGATCAAATCTGGCAACTTCTTAGGCTTGACTATGCCATCCTTAGCTCTAGTAGTCATAGTGTGAGAGGGACCAATTGGTGGTTGAGTAGGAAGATCCACAATAGAGTCTTCAAGAGTGTCAGAATAAGAATAAGAATCTGTGTCTGTAATATCTTCATTTGCATTCTCAGAAGTATCTTCAGTAACAACATCAGATGAATGTTCAATTACAGGCACTGGAATGTGTTCTAACTGAGGAGCAGAAGTAACATTTGTAGTGGATGAACATGTACAAAAAGGAAAGACTGATTTATCAAACACTACATGTCTGGAGATATATATCTTCTGAGTACAGTTTTCATAACATCTGTAACCCTTATGTAAAGGGATGTTACCAAGAAAAGTGCACTTGCTGGATTTAGGACTTAACTTATCCTTCTTATAAGGACCCAAATATGGGTAACAAACACAACCAAATACTTTGAGAAAGGAGTAATTTGGTGTCTTGTTAAAAAGTACTTCAAATGGAGACACAAAATTCAGAAGTTTAGATGGAGTCCTGTTAATAAGATAAGTGGCAACCATAAAAGAATCAAACCAGAAGGACTTTGGTAAGCATGCTTGAAAGGACAAAGTATTTCCCACAGAAGTAATATGTTGATGCTTCCTCTCAGCAAGCCTATTTTGTTGAAAATTATGTGGACAAGAGCATGAGACAGTAACTCCCTCTTGATCTAGATATTGCTTGAATATACCCTTGAAAAGTTCATAGGCTCCATCACATTGAAACAACTTGATTTTAGTAGAAAACAAGTTTTCATTCATGGTTTTAAAATGTTTGAAGCAAGTTAAACTCTCAGTCCTGTCTTTCATAGGAAAAATCCAATGAAATCTGCTGTAATCATCCACAAACAAGATATAGTACCTGTAACCCAAAGTAGATGGTCACCAAATATCTCAATGCACTATCTCTAAAGGTGCTGAAGCAGCTCTGTCTAAAGAAGCAAATGGCAGTCTCTTGCTCTTGCCAAGTTGACAGGAGTGACACAATGAATCAAAATCTCCAGCAGTAAAGCTGATGTGATTAGAAGACTTTAAAGTATGAACGATGTTGTGAGCAGGATGTCCCAATCTTTTATTCCACACAGATGGTGAAGCAACAATAGAAGTTAATGCCTTGACAGATGGTTTAGAGGCAATAAGATAAAGATTTTGATGAATAACCCCTTCAGCCAAAACAAGTTGAGAGTTAAGATCTGTAATCTTATAACCCCATGGTGTAAAACCAATTTTATAATTATGTTATGCAGTAAAGACCTCCTACTGAGATAAGGTTTTGAGTAAGATTTGGAACAAACAAAACATTTGAAAGGGTAAATGACTTAGTAGGTGTATGTAGAATAGCACTACCCACTAAAGTAATAGGGATGTGAAATCCATTTCCTACCATTACTTGTTCACTGCCAGTATAAGGAGTTGGATTTATAAGCAGAGAAACATCATGTGTCATGTGACTTGTAGCAGCTGAATCAGGTAGCCAAGAACCAGTAGCAGGATAGACAAAATGTTCAGACAAATTTGAAGTATGAACTTGTAAAGATAAATTTCCCTGTGGGTTTCTTCTTGACTGTGGATTATTCTTTGAGGGATAATATATGTACGGACACATACTTCCCATGTGACCTTTTTATCTACATATTTGACATTCTACAACTGAGAAATCAATCCATTGAGGAGGAGGTTTATTAGATCTCAAAGGTGCATCATTAGTATTAACTGGTTCAGGTGTAGAAGCAGATTTTGAAGATCCAGATGTAGAAGGAGAAAACTTTTTAGTAAAGAAAGAAGAATTGGTAACAAACTTTAAAGCTACATATGTCTCTAAATGTTGAGCTTTAAGCCACTGCTCATGAGTTAAAATATTTGCATTTAAGTCACCAAAGGATAATGGATTTTCACGATTTTGTATAGCAATGACAAAGTTATCATAGTCTCTCCCTAGACCATTAAGCACATACATGACAATGTCAGGATCTGGAATCTTATCGTTAATAGCAGCGAATGAATTAAAAATACTTTTAGCCTCATGAAGAAATTCATCCACAGAACGAGATCCACGTTTAATAGTCTGTAGCTTTCCTCGTAACATAGATCGAAGAGCTGTGAACTGATTGGAGAACTCCTTAGAAAGATAAGACCACACTTTAGCAGCAGTAGTACACCCCAAGACAGAACAATAAATAGAGTCTGAGAAGGTGGTATTAAGACAACTATTTACATATATGTCCCATTTTTCCATTTAAGATATGAAGGATTTGGTGTCTCAGTATATCCTTCCTTGAGTACTTGTGGTGGTGGTTGAATCGTACCATCAACATATCCCATAAGATATGTACTGATAAAGATAAATTCAAGTTGATTTTTCCATATGAGATAGTTGGAATCATCAAGTTTTAAAGATATAAGATGTGTAATATTCTGAAATGGAAAAACTGTAGTGGTTTCATAGTGATGTGATGACTCAGTAGCCATGATTAAACAATGGTTCCAAGTACAGAAAGATGAAGGAGAAGTAAGAAGATAGATGAACAAACAAAGTAGTGGTTAAGATGAAGTATCAGTTTAAAGTTGAAGATAATATATGGTAGAGATGTAATGTAAGGTGAGGTAGGTTGCGGAAGCAAAGGTGAAGAACAAACCCTAAAGGATTTTTTCTTGAGAGATCAACCTTCCACGTGATACCATGACAGAATGTAAAGTAAAGATGAGAGAGATTTAACATTAACGTGAAGCGTTCAAGTACAGAGGTGTGTGCTGTATAAATAGCGACAACACAAGCAAAAGATAACAAAACTAAACAGCTAAGCAGTGACGTAAATGAAGAAGGTAAAAGCAGTAAAAGAGTAAAACAGTGAAAGGGTTATAACAACACCTCTCTTACACAGTAAATAAAACATATACTGCTAACAATTACATAAACCATCCGACTGATCATCTACCTATATAGGTTTGGTGGGTACGCTAATTTTTTTTATTATTTTTATAATATGCCATGATTTCTCATGATAATCATAATAAACAGTTATCATTTCATTCATAAAATGTATCTCTATTAATATTATCATCATGCAAAGAGATTTTTAGAGTTTACATAGTAGATCTAGGAGAGAAAGTGAGAGGAGGAGACGGCAAGGTATTGTTTGGTGAGGATAGAATCATAAGGGTTCCCAAGTTTATATATTGGTAGCGTCGTCATCATTCTAAACCCTAAGGTATTGTTTGGTGAGGATAAAATGATAAGGGTAGGAATCTATTTGTCTTCAAATTCAAGTCAGCTGAGGATGTTAATGAGGTTTTAAAAAGGGTTCCCTGGGTTATTTATGAACATTTGGTGGTGTTGAAGACTTATCATAACTCAATCCCGCTTGAGGAATATGAGTTTTGTAACACCCCGAGTTCCGGACCAGGATCAAACTCGTATGGAGTTCCGAACTCGAAGCGTTACGGGTCGGAAAGAGACTTATGCATATATTTATTCTTGCTAATTCACTTTTATACCGAACATAATTTAAACTTTTATATATGAATTGAAGCATACAAATACATTAAACATCGTCCAAAACATTTTCAACTATTATTTATTTAAGCCAATTTACATCTCAAGCAATGCAAGAAAACAATCAATCTCTAAGCTACTCATTTCTAGCTTCTACTTCCAACTTTCGTAAATATGCAAGGAATGTCAATTGGGGTGAGATGACAGCTCAATAGGATGCATTCCCTTTCTCAAAAATATATGAAAACATGCCAACCAATCAAAGAGAATATTCACAACAAGAGTATACTGCACAACTTCAAGGATTTAAATATATGTACATTCATCAACTAAACTCACAATCTATCAAATTATCTTAAATGCACGAGTATCCTCGGTTCGTGCGCTGCCTATCCGTGTATCCTCGGCACGGGATCGCCAACCTCATTTGCACGAGTACCCTTGGGTCGTGCCCCACCTATCTGTGTATCCTCGGTACGGGCACCGCCATTCAAACAAATATATTCATAAATAAATCCACACTACCGTTGCACGAGTATCCTTGGGTCGTGCCCCACCTATCCGTATATCCTCTTTAGGATCCGAATATGGCACAACAGTAAGAATTTGTGAAATTATAGATAGATCCTGCGAAATTATAGAGAGAGTTTGCGAGAAGGTAGCGAAGCTTGCGGGAGTGTAGTTTGGGCGCGGGATAATATGAGTTGTACTCCACTCTACGTGAGCTGTCATCCACTAGGTAGAATGCTATATAAATAGAAAGACAAGAGATAGAAAGTATAATAATGAGAAAAGGATAATCAAAAAGAAAAAGGAGAGAGACACTTTAGGGAGGACACATTTGTAGAGAGAGAGGGAGCAGAATTTGTATTATTATCTTCTTCTTCCTTCTTCAACCAAGAGCTTCAAATACTCATTAATGGAGTCTCAATTGTAATCCATATGTAATTACAAACAATCATAGTAAAGATCCCTAACCCCGTGGATGTAGATCATATTGATCGAACCACGTAAACTTGTGTCTTATTTTCTATTTTCATTATCTTTATCTTTATTTTCATATCAAATAAGTTTAGATCTAGAAATCATAGTCATGATAATACAAGGGGTGTGTTGTAGGATTTCCTGCAACTACATTTTGGCGCTAGAAACAGGGAACAAGTAAAGAATTTATCCTTCATGTAACTTGTTGGATCAAGAAATTTTCATGAAGATTAGCTACTATTCATATTTTTCTAGATCTACAAAGTTTAGGTTCAAAAATGGAAATTTTATGGAAGAAATCACACTTTCATGGAGTAAACATCATCAATAATTCAAAGACATGAAAAGAGTGAGAGAAAAAATTAGTTGTTGTTGTGAAATTTAAGGAAAAAATGGAAGTTTCAGTGGAAGATTGTCATGTTCAGGAGAAGAAGGCAAATGTGAAAGATGTTAAGGAAGGACGAAGAAAAGATAATAGGCAAGTACGTACTTAGGGTGCATCCTCTTAACCATAAGCCCTGTAGGTAAAAGGGATAAGAGGCTGCGAAAATAACTGGTTGTTGTTAAGACCGGATGGGAGGAGCTAACCTTGTATGGTAGAAGTACGCCTCCTTGAATGGGCAACCAGGGGGGAGATAAGGGTGGCACCCTCCATTAGGGAGCTGATAAGTGTCTTAAGACGCAAATGTCATGAGGCTTTTTACTCGCAAGGGTATTAAGGCTTGTCATATTTGTGCAACAATCCTGAAGAGTCAATAATACTAGAGAAAAAGATAAGACGAGATCAATGGGTCATTACATGAAAGTGTGAAGACGTCCTGCGATTTCGTCGCAAGACGACAATGTCATGGGGCTTTATTTTCGCAAGAATATTTAGGCCTGTCATATTGTCGCAACAATCCTGAAGAGGCAATAATACAAAAGAAAAAGTTAAGGCAAGATCAATGGGTTTTTGCATGAAAGTGCAAAGACGTCCTGCGATTTTGTCGCAATGACAAGAGGTGGAAAAATAAGACCTTTAACTAGGAAGGAAAAATAAGACCACATAAGAAAATGAGTAAGCAAGTAAGCTTGCGAGAATGATTATATGTAAGCAAACAAGCTTGCGAATATGTACATGGAAATGAAACTGAGGCAGTGGAAATGCCGCAGACTTGATACTATGATCATACTGTTATGAGATACTAATAGTGCAGGAAAAAGGAAATATGAAACACAAGTAAGAACTTGTGAGGAATAATAACTACACGAATAGGAATGCATACACTAAAGAAAAACCCAGAGAAATGGAGAATGGAGGAAATTTAAAGCTACATCAATTTTAGCGTGCAAAATGAGCTAAGTAACGCAAACATTAGCTATACATTGCAATAGATAAGCATTCTCATCATACAAACATCATACTCGCATCATAAAAGCATTGCATAAGCATTTCATAGCATAAACATCGCATACACATTTCATAACATAATCATCACATAAGCATTATATTCGCACAAGTACTTTACAAAACTGTACGGAATAATATTGCAGAACTTCGCCATAATATCGCAAAATTATTCAGAATTTCGCAGAATTTTTAAGAATTTCGCAGAATTATTCAGAATTTGGCATGATTATTCAGAATTTCGCAGAATGTGTCAGAATTTCGTAGGATTATTCAGAGTTTCGTAGGATTATTCAGAATGTGTCATAATTTCGCAGAGTGTGTCTGAATTTTGCAGAATGTGATTATTTTGCAGAATGTGATTATTCCGAACGATATGATTATTTTGCTCAATTATTTCGCACAATTATAAGCAACTTGAAGATATTATACTATCGCATGATCACAAAACATGAGACAGAAGAAAGATGAGAATGAAGAAACAATTCGCACATTCAACATTTTCTCAAAGATTCTACCCTCATAGATAAAGAACAGAGGCAACTATGGATTACCAAGAAAACATTTTATGTTCTTTATCTTCTCGGCAAGAGTCACCAAAAATGAAGTAATAATTTTGCATGAATAGAGGCAATACTTATTATTCTCATTCAAGGACGAATACTTCTTACATTTCGAGAATTTAATATTTCTTATACTTCATCAAGGATACTTCATGCTTCTTATACTTCTTCAAGAATACTTCATACTTCGCATAATTCAAAAGATGATCCTTCTTATTTACTTCGCAACATTCCGGAACTTCACAAAATATTAGAGGCAAGTACGTACTTTTCAAGTCCAATATTCTTTCGCTCGTTCCTCCAACGACTACAACAAGGTGGATTTTTCCTTAAAGATCGCTCTTTAAGCAATATTCAAGGAAAAAGAGGAAAGATGTAGGATCCGAATATTGCACAACAGTAAGAATTTGTGAAATTATAGATAGAGCCTGCGAAATTATAGAGAGAGTTTGCGAGAAGGTAGCGAAGCTTGCGAGAATGTAGTTTGGGCGCGAGATAATATAAGTTGTACTCCACTCTATGTGAGCTGTCATCACTAGGTAGCATGCTATATAAAGAGAAAGGCAAGAGAGAGAAAGGATAATAATGGAAAAAGGATAATGAAAAAGAAAAATGAGAGAGACACTTTAGGGGGGACACATTTGTAGAGAGAGAGAGCAGAATTTGTATTATTATCTTCTTCTTCCTTCTTCAACCAAGAGCTCCAAATACTCATTAATGGAGTCTCAATTGTAATCCATATGTAATTAAAAACAATCATAGTGAAGATCCCTAACCCCGTGGATGTAGATCATATTGATCGAACCACGTAATTCTTGTTTCTTATTTTCTATTTTCATTATCTTTATCTTTATTTTCATATCAAATAAGTTTAGATATAGAAATCATAGTGATGATAATACAAGGGGTGTGTTGTAGTATTTCTGCAACTACATCCTCGGTACGGGCACCGCCATTCAAACAAGTATATCCATTCATCTATAAACTCACATTACCGTTGCACGAGTATCCTTGGGTCGTGCCCCACTATCCGTATATCCTCGGTACGGGCACCGCCATCCAATCAAGCATACCCAATTATTTACAAAATGATTTTTAATATAATACACATCTTGATATTCCAAACAACTTCATCAACAAGTTTATAAGGTCACAACCCAACTAACGATGTAATTCTTTTAAGCATTCAAGCAAACACACTAACTGCAGAATTTTACTTTATAGGTTTGGTAACTATAACTTTGTCAGATCTACCTAAAAATTTTAGTGAACATTTCTGACACCATAATGTATAACATATCCAAATTTCACATGAAACTAACGGCTCAATCAAAAGATATTGAATTTACAAACGCATTATAAAATCTGGGCAGATAACATCATTTTACCAAACTATTCACCATAAATTCATATTAGTCTCAAATTGAGAAAACCCAAAGCACAATGAAAGATAATACATTTATATACAACTTTTGTTAAGACCTTAAAACATTTTAACATCATTAAGACTGCCTAAGAACATCAAAACCACATCAAAACGAAACTGTCCAGAATTTCAGAAATCACAATCCAACTTACAAGGAACATTCAACGGTGAATTTTAGCGTGCAAAATGAGCTAAGTAACGCAAACATTAGCTATACATTGCAATAGATAAGCATTATCATCATACAAACATCATAAAAGCATTGCATAAGCATTTCATAGCATAAACATCGCATAGACATTTCATAACATAATCATCACATAAACATTATATTCGCACAAGTACTTTACAAAACTGTACGGAATAATATTGCAGAACTTCGCAATAATATCGCATAATTATTCAGAATTTCGCAGAATTATTCAGAATTTCGCAGAATTATTCAGAATTTCGCAGGATTATTCAGAATTTCGCAGAATGTGTCAGAATTTCGTAGGATTATTCAGAGTTTCGTAGGATTATTCGTAATGTGTCAGAATTTCGCAGAGTGTGTCTGAATTTTGCAGAATGTGATTATATCGCAGAATGTGATTATTCCGAACGATATGATTATTTCGCTCAATTATTTCACACAATTATAAGCAACTTGAAGAGATTATACTATCGCATGAGCACAAAACAGGAGACAGAAGAAAGACGAGAATGAAGAAACAATTCGCACATTCAACATTTTCTCAAAGATTCTACCCTCATAGATAAAGAACATATGCAACTAGGGATTACCAAGAAAACATTTTATGTTCTTTATCTTCTCGGCAAGAATCTCCAAAAATGGAGTAATAATTTTGCATGAATAGAGGCAATACTTATTATTCTCATTCAAGGACGGATACTTCTTACATTTCGAGAATTGAATATTTCTTATACTTCATCAAGGATACTTCATGCTTCTTATACTTCTTCAAGAATACTTCATACTTCGCATACTTCAAAAGATGATACTTCTTATTTACTTCTCAACATTCCGGAACTTCACAAAAGAATAGAGGCAAGTACGTACTTTTCAAGTCTAATATTCTTTCGCTCGTTCCTCCAACGACTACAACAAGGTGGATTTTTCCTTAAAGATCGCTCTTTAAGCAATATTCAAGGAAAAAGAGGCAAGATGTAGGATCCAAATATCGCACAACAGTAAGAATTTGTGAAATTATAGATAGAGCCTGCGAAATTATAGAGAGAGTTTGCGAGAATGTAGTTTAGGAGCGAGATAATATGAGCTGTACTCCACTCTATGTGAGCTATCATCCACTAGGTAGCATGCTATATAAAGAGAAAGGCAAGAGAGAGAAAGGATAATAATGAAAAAGGATAATCAAAAAGAAAAACGAGAGAGACACTTTAGGGAGGACACATTTGTAGAGAGAGAGAGAGCAGAATTTGTATTATTATCTTCTTCTTATTTCTTCAACCAAGAGCTCCAAATACTCATTAATGGAGTCTCAATTATAATCCATATGTAATTAAAAACAATCATAGTGAAGATCCCTAACCCCGTGGATGTAGATCATATTGATCGAACCACGTAATTCTTGTGTCTTATTTTCTATTTTCATTATCTTTATCTTTATTTTCATATCAAATAAGTTTAGATCTAGAAATCATAGTCATGATAATACAAGAGGTGTGTTGTAGGATTTCTGCAACTACATCCTCGGTACGGGCACCGCCATTCAAACAAGTATATCCATTCATCTATAAACTCACATTACCGTTGCACGAGTATCCTTGGGTCGTGCCCCACTATCCGTATATCCTCGGTACGGGCACCGCCATCCAATCAAACATACCCAATTATTTACAAAATGATTTTGTAATATAATACACATCTTGATATTCCAAACCACTTCATCAACAAGTTTATAAGGTCACAACCCAACTAACAATGTAGTTATTTTAAGCATTCAAGCAAACACACTAACTGCAGAATTTTACTTTAAAGGTTTCGTAACTATAACTTTGTCAGATCTACCTCAAAATTTTAGTTAACATTTATGACACCATAATGTATAACATATCCATATTTCACATGAAAATAACGGCTCAATCAATAGATATTGAATTTACAAACACATTATTAAATCTGGGCAGATAACATCATTTTACCAAACTATTCACCATAAATTCATATTAGTCTCAAATTGAGAAAACCCAAAGCACAATGAAATATAATACATTTATATACAACTTTTGTTAAGACCTTAAAACATTTTAACATCATTAAGACTTCCAAAGAACATCAAAACCACATCAAAACGAAACTGTCCGGAATTTCAGAAATCACAATCCAACTTACAAGGAACATTCAACGGTGAATTTGCGTAGGAAAATTCTCAAATTTTAAAAAGAGATACCTAATGATGTTTTCAATCAATAAGATAAGCCTGATCATCAATAAGACATATAAAATTATTCAATTAAATTTCAGAAGCCTAACAATACAAAGACATACGAAATAAACGCAAAAGAGAAAGGGTTTCACATTCTACCTTTTAATGGATACAAACTCCTCTTGATTATCCTCATCCTTTTTCTCTAAAAACCCTATTTCCATATCCTCTCTAAAATACTTTCTTTTTTTCAATTTTATTATAATACCCCTATTAATACTAATACCAACATTAACACACATAATTCTTTATTTAATTGTCTTTTCAATTTTCCTAAATTTATTATATTATTATTCATTTATCAAATCTTAATTAGGTGACTATTTCCACCCTAACTAGTAATTATCCTATCAAAATCAACTCAACTAGACTAAGGCAAAGCAAGGAAAGATAATCGTAACAAAATGTTAGCGAACTCGCATAAGACCCGACCCGAGAATTTTACTCAATTATTCTCAGTGATGTTCAAAGGTCTCGCTCTTCAACATGTGCATGATGTCATTCTTGACAAACTATGTCAAGATATTGGAAGGAAAGTATCTGAAGAAGGAAGTACGTGTTTTACTAAAAGAGGAAGAGTAGTCTCTGCAAAAATTGAAGTCGACCTTAGAAAACCATTGGAGAGAGGAAACTGGCTAATAAGTGCAGTGAAACAAAAGGTATGGATTCGATATCATTTTGAGAAGCAACCCAGGAAAATATGTACTGATTGCTTTACTATTGATCACAATCAAGAGATGTGTGAAGAACGTGCTTGGTATATATTTATTTTTGGCATGACTAAACCTGCATTTGAACAATACTATGCAAAGCGCGCTCATTTGGTTGAGGCTATGCAAAACAACTCAAGTGGTATTGAAGGTGGAAATGGGCCTGATAATGCAAACCAAAATGGGCCGGAGGATCCGAATGATGAAGAATTTGACCCGAGGAAGCATAAAAGAAGTAGGGATTCAGGTATCGAAGATAACTATGTTCTGCTAGAAATGAATTCCCAAAACCCTAACCCCAATCTCAGAGAGATGTCTCAAACGAATATCAATGGTAGAGGTGTTCAATCATAGATCGGAGCTTCAAGCCATGGAGATTATGATCTAAACATGGAATATGTTGAGAATGGAGCCAGAGAACCAAACCCTTTGGTGTACCATATCCCTGCAGCTGAATCAACCATAAGTACTTCAAATCAGGTTCCTTCGATAACCCATTTTGATTTTGAATCTGTTGTGCTTTTTGATTTGTTTATCTCCCTTCAATTGCCTATTCAATTTTTACTTTCTCTGTGTAGTATATTTGAACCTAGTATATTTGAACCTATAGTTTCTTACATTAGTATTCAGAACTCTGCTTTTGGTATTGAAGTAGTCAATACAATCAATTACTCTGTGATACATTTTTCAAATAACATTACTTATGGTCTTAAGTCTAGGATTGGTTTAGCTTACTCTCATATCCTAATCATGAGAATTTTGTCGTGGAATTGCCAGAGTTTCGGTAACCCTAATACCAAAAATGCTTTATGGAACCTAATAAGATCCCAAAATCCAGATGTTAGTTTTCTCTGTGAGACTAAAAATTGTGAGTCTAAAATGTATAATTATCTTAGGAGATTCAATTACCCAAACTCTTAGTGTCACTATTCCGCTGGCCTCTCTGGGGTATAGCACTTCTATGGAAGAGTGACTTCCAATGTGACTTGGTACAATCAAAAAGTAAAATGATTAATGTCTTAATCTCCTATGATGCTAGTAGGCTTGAATTCCTAGTAACTTTCCTCTATGGTGCCATATACTATAATGAGAGAAAGGACCAGTGGAATTACATTAAAAATATTGGTGATAGGGTTAACCAACCTTGGATCCTCATGGGTGACTTGAATATAACAATGCACACTCATGAGAGATCCACAAAAATTAGGCCTAGTACTGTTGAGTTTCCTTTTATTCAAGATTGTATATCTAGCTCTGATTTAAATGATTTTGGTTTCTCTGGTACACCTTATACATGGTCTAACAGACAATCTGATGATAATATCATTAAAGCTAGACTTGACAGGGTCATGGTAATAGTCTGTGGATTAATCATTATGAAAATTCTAAAGTATTTCATATTGATTCAATCAGTTCAGACCACATTCCAATTATTTCGGTGACTAATCCACAGTCCCAAAATAGTTTCAAACGCTACAGATAATTTAAGTGCTGGGGTAAAGACCCAACCTGTAAGGACTTGATTAAGAATTCCTGTAGTACAAATGTTAGAGGCTCTAATGCTTACCAGATGACTAATAAGTTAAGAAATGTGAAACATGATCTCAACTTGTGGAACATCTCTCATTTTGGTAACATAGATCATAAAGTTCGACTATTAAGTGAACAACTCCATACTCTGAATAATCAGCCACAACTTACTCAGAATATGGATGCAATCAAACAAGTTGAAATTGAACTTGAGCATTGGGTGAAAGTACAAGAGGAATTCTATGCGCAAAAGTCTAGAACTGATTACATAAAATGCTATGGTAGGTCTGTGGGTAAAATACCCGACGGCCACGTGTCAACATCCCAAGGGATAAATATATGATGAGATGATGAGGTTGGAGCACCGAATCATTCATCGAGAGAAGGATTTGTCTCAGTCGAGGCAACTGCACAAGCGCCACATGAATGGCGCGTGTGTATAAAGGTCTAATCTGCTCAGACGGTCAAGTCTAAAAATAAAGACCGCATTTAATGAAGGATAAGAACAAGACTTGGGTAGTTGGGCATCATGACGGAAGACTCAAACGATCTATACTACGACCCAGAGGCGATGGAGAACGAGGTTCTCCACAGAAGGGCAGCACGATCCAAGGGAGAGCGAGACAACTCGGAGGGAGGACCAAGTATGCCATCGCGAGGGACGGTATAGAACGAGTCCGAGAGAGCCAGGACGATGGAAGACATCTTACCCAACTCGGACGATCAAGCGACCACGAGTTTATTCTGTCTATAAATACCAGTCCATGTACCAGGAGATGGACAACTTATGTAATCTTAGATGGTCTTTCTACAGAGAATCCCTGAGAGAGATTTAGATAGAGAGAAAGTGAGAAATATAGAAGATATCTGTAACACTTTCAAGGGTAAGACCTTATAATCAATAAGAAAACATCTTCTTCTCTGTGGATGTAGGTCTTCATGGTCGAACCATGTTATACGCTTATGTCAATCTTTACATTTCATACTATTTACATCTTATCATGTTGAATCTTGTGTGTTTAAGTAGTTTTTAGTCTTTAATCTTACTTGGGTGTAGTAGTCAGAAAATATGCAGCTACATTTTGGCGCTAGAAACAGGGAGGTATGAAGATCTAATCTACCTCCCTAACAACAACTCTATATTGTTTTCATAATCTCTGTAAGAGAAGTGTTTTCACACTACAAAGTAGGTTTCTGTTGAGATGAATGAGTAGAGCTCGGACTCAAAAATGTTCTTCACGATCTGAGAAGTCTAGAAGAACCTCAAGATCAACAGATCTACGTTTTTTCACTAATTTTCTTCAAGATTTCTTGTTAATTTCAAGATATTTAAAGTCTTCCTCAAGTATCTCAGGAGAGTTGTAGATCAGAGTAAATATGAAGTTTTAAACGCGTCGGTGCTCAAACGATCTCCTCCATGAAAGAGCTGGGAAGAAATGCTAGTTAGTAGGCTACATAAGGAAGCAATCACCTTATGAGAGTTGAAAAAGACGAACTTTTCATGATGTTCATCATCAAACTCACCATAATCTTGGAATCTCCTACTTAAAAATTTAAATTTAAGTCAAGGGGAGGAATTAATGAGTATATATTCAGTCATCAAACTCAAAGTTTGTTTGAAATCATAAGTTAAAAGATGATGAGATATATTTCCTAGAATGGGAAAACGTACTCAATCGTCATAATTAGATTCTTTCCCTATAGGGGTATGGCGTGTTGAAGGAGATATTTCCTCGAAAAGAGGGGACTGGAAAAACACCTTTTCTCCATCATCGACACCTCATGCAAAGGGGGAATGTTTTGACGTTTCACATGTCTCCAAAATCTACAGCAAAGTCTTCCTATACTAAACTGTCCAGTCTGAACTATGACTTAGTAATTGCATGTGACCTGCAAATTTAGGGTCCCACTTTTCTAAAAGAAAAGACAAATTAAGTATTATTGCATATGTTGCAGGGAAGGTAATGGTGACGCGACGATCTACTCGTGCGAGCCAAGGAGAAAATGGTGGAGCCCAAACAGAAGGACTCGACGACATGGAGCCAGGAGAGGCTCTGATCCCAGGCGAGGGACAACCCGATGACCAATATCGGGAAGGAATAACTGATAATTCTAGCTCCGAAGGCGAGGGAAACCTCTTCGAGAAGCGTGATGATATTCATATTACTCAGCCAGGAGGGTTAAGCCGCTTGCCGAGACAAGCAACAAACAGTGAGGTCAAGAAGGACAGCCCTTCAGACCTCTCCGATGCTAACGCTGCTATCGCAGCCATCCTAAAAACCCAAGAGGCCCAAGATAAGAGAATGATGAAATTAGAAAGGCGTAATAGAAAGCTGGAACGGAGAAACCGCAGGCTAAAACAAAAAGTGACAAAGAAGGTACCACTCACCACCATTGAAGAAATCCAAGAGGAGGAAAACACTTTCGAGCATCTGCAAGACGACGAACGAATTAACATCCATGACACCTCGAACGAGGAAACAACGAATCGATTTCCTAAGGGAAATAGAGGTTTGCCCGACCACGAAGATAGCCTATCCGAGGGGTCATCAGATGTTGATCCCAAACATAGACGAAACAAGAACCAAATCGACAAAGTAAATATTGACTACGAGACCGAGAATCTCGCATCCACAAACCCAAAACGAGGGGAGAACTCAAGGTCAACTCGCTCTAAGATTATGTCATACGTTGAATAATCGGACGATGACTTAGGGCGATCAATGCATCGCTACTATGAACCATCTTTCTCGCCCGAGAGAGCTCTGGGAAGAAGAAAAAAGACCGAAACCAGGAGAAATGAGGATGAACTCCAAGCCCGAGTCAACCGACTCGAAGAAATGTATAGAGAAGCTACAGGGAAGCAGGACAATCTCCCTTATCCGAGAATCTACTAAGATTTCCATTCCCAAGGAAATGCTCCCTACCGGTGTTCACACCCCCGTTCACAGGAACATGAGATGCAATTGATCACCTTAGGACTTATCGTATGACACTGACCCAATGGGACCACTACGATTTGGTGTTGTGTAAATTTTTCCCGGCTAGTCTAAGAAATGAAGCCCTATTATGATATAACAATCTACCCAAAGGCTTAATCAAATCATTTGCTCACCTATCTGAGCAGTTTTTAGAAACATATATTCATAATAGTCGAATCCGACCAGAAGTTGATGCGCTGTTTCAAATATCTAGAGGACCAAACGAGTCGCTCCGTTCCCTGGTGACACGATGGAGAAAACTATGTGCTGAGATCGGAAAGGTCCCTGAAGACTACGCGATCTTAGGTTTCAAGAATATCCTTAGAAAGACAGACCCTCTTTTTGTCCGCATGTATGAGGCCATGCCAACAATCTTGGGTAAGCTAAGAGAAATCCAAGAGGACTACATAGCCTTGGAGGAACTCCAGGATGGAACTTATGACAAGATGGCAAAAGGAACAAGTAGAGGAGCAAATGTGGTAGAACCACAAAACCCTCCAGTGCCAGCCCAAGGAGCAGGGCGATCCAACAATGGGTCAACCCAGTTCGACAAACATCGGACTGGAGGATGGAAAGGAATAGACCAGGCCCAATAGAAGAAGGGAAAGTTCATTGACCCAGTATATAAAAAAATGAATACCCCCATATCCGATATTCCCAAGAAGATCGACGGACAACATAAAATCACTTACCCATGGAATAGAGGTCAGGAACCAGAACGAACTAAAAATATGACTGACTTCTGTGAATTCCACCAATTTCACAGCCACACGACAGACTCGTGTAGGGACTTAAATAAGGTGCTACAAGACATGATTAACGAGGGAAAGCTCCAAGAATACATTGCACAACCGACAACCCCACTCACCATTGGGGCACCCATACATCGTGTGGGATCCCCCGCGAGGAACAGTACTTAGGATGCAATACCATCTCACACTCGGCGATAACAACCCCCGTATGAGAAGGAAATATTACTGGAAGAATTCACAAACGAAACTTCAAAGGTGATGAAGTTTTCAGTGTAACCAGAGAACTCCCAATGGAGGCATGGATGCAACTACCCATCATCTTTTCAGCTTCGGAGGTACCAGAAGGAGGACAAAGGCGTAACGACCCACTAGTGGTCACGATGGCCATCACACTTCCCGAGCACGAGGGCGAGGAAGCAAAGACTAAAGCACTACCCTGGGCAATGCCCAAAATATTGATCGATGGTGGCAGTTTTGTTGAAATCTTATTCTAACAAACGCTCAAACAAATGGGCCTCAAAGACGAGTCCCTCATACCCTCGACTTACAATATATTCGGCTTAAATGGTTCATCAACCCGTCCAAGAGGAGAGATAACATTAGAAATTCGGGTTGGACGAATCCTTACCCTAACCACTTTCTGTGTGGTAGATGTACTTTCACCCTACACAGCCATTGTCGGACGATCCTGGGTCCACGGAATCAAAGGAGTGGCCTCGACTTACCATCAAAGGCTAAGATTTCCTACGCCTGATGGAGTGGCAGAAATTATTGGAGACTCAGTCGAAGCAAAGTATTGCTACAAGATGGACGTCCAAAACGGCAAGAACAAAGTAAATTCTTCAAAAACACAGGAGAGGAGGGCTAGAGGTATTGATAACTCGATTGAAGCCCATGACTACATTATACTAAGAGATGCGCCAACACGCTTGTCTGACGCCCCAGCCTCATGTAACACCATAACCTCGGGACCGACCATACGACCCTTATAGCAATCACAGAACCTCCCCGATGAGGGAGAAATCGAACCTCGTCCTCATAACAAGGTCCAAGGAACCCCTAAGAAAAGTCATGGAGAGTATCACATAGGAATCAATATGGAATGGAGAATGTTTCCACACAACCAACGAGCAACTTTTAAGGAGCTAACTCATCCAAGCTCACGGGATATCATGCTACAGCCACCACCATCTGGCAACAACAAGCTATCAACAAGACCCATGGGAAACTCTTCCCAAAAATTTGCTACTGATCGGATTATAGACGCTGCGTCCACAGGCGCTTTACTATCCTTATTGGATAGTTACTAGGGCTATAACCCTTGCATTAGCAAGCTTAAAACGCAGAACCATCTTCAGTCTAAAAATTTCCTCAAACAAAGATGTCCACCTCAGTCAGGCACAACATACACACGACAAGAGCACACCCTCTCCAAAGTCCTCAGCGATACATTAAGTCCTTGGCCATCCATCAAGAAGGCACAAATGTTACTAAGACCAATTAGGCTACTAAGCGAGCTTACCCCACAAAGTAGGCCGGAAGCAAAGCCCAAAATGTTGCTTCAAAATAATGAGAAGCATTAAAGCACTTATCGTTTATCTCTCACTAAGAACAATATACAGCCTATGAAGGTTGATATGTAGAAGTCATGGCTTCGAGCCCCTACTTGTAGGCAGGTCATGCGACCTCCCTCGAAATGTACTAAGGGCTCACACGCTCTTTTGAAATTAATAAAACTACTCCTTTTGTGTATTTCTTGTTTACTTTATGTAGATTTAAATTCTAATCATCGCATGTGTTTACCTTTCCTTTCTGATTTATATATGCATATATGTTAGTTGCATCATACTTGCACTTCCAACAAACACACAAATACACTCAACAATTATGGCACGGTGCTATCCACACCTCCCATTCTACAACAAAACAGCGGGGGTAAAATCACCCCAAGTTACCTTACACGGGCAACAGACCTAAGGTAACGTCGTCCCGATCACGATATCGGACGATGTCTTGATATGACATGAGATACCAATATTTGACAATCCTATCTTACGCCGCAGTAAGAATTGATCAACCAAGGTATCACCCTTGACAATATGCTCCGACAGCAAACTCAAGGAACAAGTGCTCTTACAATTGGTACTAAACAAAACATACAAGGTTAAACGAAAGTTGATACAATCCTAGTCTAACACCATAAGAGATAGATTGTCCAATTAAGGAATTGATCACTCCTTGGATATGTTACCCGAGGTTGGACCAACAATGTACAATCGAAACTCTTTCACAGCCAAATCATGATAAAAATATTATACGATTAAAACAAAGGCAGTCGCCAAACGGCACTATCAAAAGCAATTAATAACAATGTTAAAAGTTCCTCCCACATACGAGGACTTACCGAAAAATAACAACAAAGTCATGCCTCCCACAACTGAGGACTTTCCAGTAAAGACGAAAATGTTTCCATAAAGGTGCATATAAACCTACAGACTTATGTTCAACATGAGAAACTAAGAGAAAGAGGCTAAAATAAGCAGATATCGCTTGTACAAAGCGATGGGCAAGCTCAAGTATGTCCACCATCAGGAGCCCCTTGATCGTCGCCCCCTTCATCTTCGACGTCAGTAACATTCTGCACAGGCTCGGACTCAACAACCGGTGGAGGGACCACGATGTTCGCAGCAGCAGCGGCGGCGACTCGTTGACGCTCTCGAATGACAGCAGCTTTACAAGCTTTTGTCATCAGAACCTTATACTCCGCACGAAGGTTATTCAACTTCTCATCCTTCTCCACTTGAGCAGCACCTAATTCTTCCTCATGACTTCTCACCAACTCATTAAGATCCTGATCAAGGCCCCGCCTAGCCACCCTCTCTTCCTCCAATTGACGCTCCAACTCAGCCTTTTTCTTACAAGCCTCTGTAAGAACAAAGCAAAAAGATTAACTCATGCGAAGTATCATGGTGAAACAATACACAAAGTGATGCATAAGTGACCTTCGTTTCCAAGCAAAACGGCAGCTAAATTCTGTTCTAATCGAATCTTTTCGGCATCTAGAGCACTAAGTCGGGATTCTACAGGAGTTACGGCCATATCACCATGAGGACAAGATAGCATATGCCTATCTCGCTCCCTCTCCAGGGCAACATAATCCTGCTTAAGCCTTCTCAGTGCTTCCCTATCACCTTCAGCCTGTGCTATGATGGGCATATGATCGCATTGCCAATTAATAAGCCCATCTTTCTGCGCTCGAAGCACCTTGATCTCATCTGAACGCTCCACAACTATTCTCTTCGCTTTCTCAAGCAAGTACCGTAACTCCACAGTGCGTTTCCGATGTACCTCAACATCCTCACGCAACATCACATTCTCTTGCTCTAAGGAGTCAATCTTACACTGGCGCGCGCTGACATCGAGTCTAAGATCATTGCGCTCTCTAGCATGTTTATGACCAACATTATCTAACTGCTCCTCCAATCGTTTGACTATAACTACCAATACATGGACTATTTCAGAGGTCTCATCCCTATCAAGAAGGTGCAATATTAAGGATATATAACAAATAAATACCTTCTAACTCCTTCTTATCCTGATGAAAGGCCAATGCTTCATCCTTCGCCAATGCCAATGCAGTACGAAGTAGTTGAACCTCTTGCTCAACAGCTTTGGCCTTCCTCATAGCAACACGAGACTCGGCTAGCATACCAATCCTCAAATTGTTGCTCTAAAAATACAACAATACCAGTCAAGACTAGGGCAAAAAAACAACAACAACAACAACAACAAATCATACATTGATGAAAAACTGAAACAAGTTAAACAACGCATACCGATAGCACCAGTTGTTGTTGTGCATACCTATCCAAAGACGCCAGGAGACGAGCTTTCTCGTCCTTGCTCAGTTGAGCGTACCTATCCGAGCATATGATCTTCATCGACTCGGATCCACCACTAAACCAGGGCGTAGAAGAAGAAGCACCAGACGGACCCACTGGAGCAGAAGGAAAACCACTATCAAAGTTGCTTGGTACACTTAGGGTACCACCACCAACAGTCGGAGTCACCATGAGGCCATCGCCTACCTCGCCACCAACACCTGCACCCCTGTCAGCAATATCCCTTGGCTGGGGCAGAGTTATCTCCGATCCAAAGGCAACACCAGGATCGGTAGGATCAGCCAACAGAGTTTGATAAAGGTCCTCAAAGAATGAATCAGTGACATCCAATATTTCATTATCACCAAACAAAGCATCAACATCCACTTCCATGGCATGTTCAACAGCAGCAGCAGGAGCATTCGATGGCCCAGCACCATCAGCTAATCTTTTCCTCTGCCAAACAACACAAATACATTGGATGCTAAGGCAAAAAACAGGGGCAAGGTATATATATACGTCAAAAAATCAGGACAAGTATTTTTTACCTTAGCATCCTCACTAGCTCGAGCTGAATGAGACAAACGCCTACGAGAGATAACCCACTTGAGCTCCCAGGGCCTATAGGCAGACAGATGGGCGTGCATCTCAGGAATACAAGGAAGAACATTACCAATCTCATCCCAACCATAAACGTAAGGGACTATAATTCGGATAGGAGCAACATGCCACTTGGGATCGTGAGTCTTACGAATAGTGCGCTGAGTAGCAACAGGAGGATCCAAATCGGACAAATACTGAGAATATCGAGTGCTCTTCCGAGACCTAGAAATCCCAACACCAAAGCCATCATAAGTATCGAATTGGTGACACCAGTAGTTCTCCACAAAAGTATCAGAGTTATATAAATCCTTCTGAGCGTGAGTAAATCGATTCAACTCGTGCTGATTAACCTTGCCTTGACTTCGACGATTACACTCTCGGGAGATCCGATAGAAATTACCATTGGGCTGGTAGATGGCTCGTTGAGGATCAAGTTTACATAATATCTCGTACTGGAAGGGATTCAACGGATAATACCGAGGAAGACGAAGGCCGGCGTCAAGCTGACCCACTGAAACTATGATCTCATTGGGACCACAAGGGTTCCTCTCGAAGATATCCTTGGAAAGAACACCAAACTTCCCCTCAGGAGTGGAAAAAGAGATATCAAATCGCTGGAGACGATGCCCGACCCTCGCCGATTCCAAAAATGCCTCATCAGACAGGCCGGAGAAACGCTCAGAACTGGGATTTCTCATCGGAGATTTTCCAGGACTGATAAAAAAGAAAACAGAAGAAAAGAAGTGAGAACAATGGCTAACACGGCAAAGAAAAACCAGACTAAAACAAACATACATCGGAAAGAACAGCCGGAAACAATGGCTGCAAAGCATCACAGTCGGAGCAAAAGAGGGAAGCTACCAGTCAAAATGACTGTAATAACCACATAACCCAAAAAAGGGAAGGAAGCAATGACAAGAATCATTGATACTAACAAAACCGAATGATTACAGACAAAAAGAGATCGATGATAATCATCGGAGAAAACAAAAGGAAAAGTAAAGAGAAAGAGAAGGGACCATACCGTCTTGAGGAGAGATATGGGGAGTTCCTCCCAGGCATTATAAATCTCTTTATAGGAGACAAGAAGTTAAGAAGAAACAGCAAGATACAAAGGAGAGAAAGAACGAAAAAGTTCAGAACTCTGAAAAGAAATATTAAAGGATACATTCTCTCCTCCCAATAGATTTTATAAGAAACCAAAGGACCACCAACCGACGCCTCAAGTCCAACGGGTAAAAGCGCATTAAAAATGCAGACGTGGCATAAACCAGGGATGTGGCGGAAAAGTTGCGACGGTTACATAGTTTTCTTCCCATCATGCCCTCGGAAAGTTGTAGAGAAAAGGAGCAAAATGTGTGGGTAAAATACCCGACGACCACATGTAAACATCCCAAGGGATGAATATATCATGAGATGATGAGGTTGGAGCACCGAATCATTCGCTGAGAGAAGAATTTGTCTCAGTCGAGGCAACTGCACAAGCGCCACATGAATGATGCGTGTGTATAAAGAACTAATCTGCTCAGACGGTCATGTATAAAAAGCAAGACCGCATTTAATGAAGGATAAGAACAAGACTTGGGTAGTTTGGCATCGTGACGGAAGACTCAGACGATCTATACTACGACCCAGAGGCGATGGAGCACAAGGTTCTCCACAGAAGGGCAGCACGATCCAAGGGAGAGCGAGATAACTCAGAGGGAGGACCAAGTATTCCATCTCGAGGGACGGTATAGAACGAGTCCGAGGGATCCAGGACGATGGAAGATAGCTCACCCAACTCGGACGATCAAGCGAGCACGAGTTTATTCTGTCTATAAATACCAGTCCATGTACCAGGAGATGGACAACTTATGTAATCTTAGATGGTTTTTATACATAGAATCCCTGAGAGAGATTTAGATAAAGAGAAAGTGAGAAATCTAGAAGAGATCTGTAACACTTTCAAGGGTAAGACCTTATAATCAATAAGAAACCATCTTCTTCTCCGTGGATGTAGGTCTTCATGGCCGAACCACGTTATATGCTTATGTCAATCTTTACATTTCATGCTATTTACATCTTGTTCATGTTGAATCTTGTATGTTTAAGTAGTTTTTAGTCTTTAATCTTACTTGGGTGTAGTAGTCAGAAAATATGCAACTACAATAGGAACACTAGTTTTTATCATACATCTATGAGCAGGAAAAGACATTTCAATCACATAGAATCCTTGCAACTGAGTAATGGCCAATGGTCTAATGACAAACAACAGTTAGAGGACCTATTGGTTAACCATTTTAGTAATATTGACACTACTACCAATCCCATGCAAAATACGGAATTCCTTAACTGCATAGCACCTTGCATTACTGATGAGGATAATGCTATGCTATTAAGGCCTGTCACTCTAGATGAAATTAGAGATACAATAAAACAAATGAAATCCTGGACTGCTCCAGGTCCGGATGGTTCTCCTTCGGGGTTTTATAAGGAAAATATTGAGCTGTTAGAACAAGATGTTTGGAATACCACCAAATATTTTTTCGAAACCAAACATATTTTAAAAGAAATGAATCACACATTTTTGTCTCTAATACCAAAGAAAAAGAACCCTTCTTCCGCTGTTGACTTTAGACCTATCTCTTTGTGTAATACAAACTATAAAATCATTTCAAAACTAATTGTCAACAGGATGAAACCACTACTTAGCAAAATTATTTCCCCTTTTCAGACAGCCTATGTGCCAAATAGGAACATTCATGGCAATATTATAATTGCTCATGAAATTTTTCATACTATGAAAAGAACAAAAGCTAAAAGTGGAATCATGGGTCTTAAACTAGACATGTCTAAGGCATTTGATAGGGTAGAGTGGTCGTTTCTGATTGATGTTTTAAAAGCTTTTGGATTTTCAAATCATTGGTGTGAATTGATTCTTCAATGTGTCAGTACCACTAGCATCTCAGTTCTTTTGAATGGATTCCCTTGCAATGTGTATAGACCAACTAGGGGTCTGAGACAAGGTGATCCCTTGTCTCCATACCTATTTATTTTATGTATAGAGTCTTTATCCAGATATTTGTTGTATTGCGAGGATACACACTGGATCCATGGTGCTAAAGTTACCCCTGAGGCACCTAGTGTGTCTCACCTTTTACTCGCTGATGACTGATTGTTGTTTACCAAGGAAACTCACTATAAAGCTCAGAATTTGGTTGAGGCCATCAATGTTTTTAGCTCTATGGACAGATGATAAACTTTGAAAAATCTGGTTGTTTCTTTAGTAAGAAAGTTCACCCAGATAAATGTGTCTCACTCATAAGAACTCTTAATGTCAAGAAAATTGACCTAAATGACAAATATTTAGGTATCCCTCTTTTCATTAACAAAAATAAATCTGAATCTTTTGCCTTTCTAGTTGACCACTTCGACAATAGTGTTGCTAAGTAGAAAGGAAAACATTTTAATCAGGCAGGTAGGTCAATCATGGTCCAAAATGTTTTAAAGTCTTTTTATTTTTATCATATGAACTCATTTTTGATTCATTATAGTGTCATTTATCAAATGGAAAAGTCTCAAAGAGACTTCTGGTGGGGTAAACAGAATCAGGGAGGTATTTACATAAAACAATGGAAAGGTGTCTGCACTCACAAGAATGTTTTAGGTCTAGGTTTTCGTGATTTAAAAATGTTCAATTTAGCTTTGTTATCTAAAATTGCATGGAGATTGATACATGGGTCTGATGAACTTTGGTTTAGAATCCTTAAATGTAAGTATTTTCGAAATAATCATCCTTTACACTATAAGAAAAACCAAAATTCATCTTGGGTCTGGAAAGGCATTTGTAGAGGGTTAGGTATTGTTAAAAAGTACTCTTTTTGGGAGGTAAATAATGGGAGATGTATAAAATCCTTTGAGGGTAACTGGATACCTGATGCTACTAATCCTCTTTGTATTCAATATCCTAACCCAAATCTTGTGGTTGTTGATTTCATAGGGGAAAATTCAATTACCTGGAATGAACCTTTACTGGAAGCTTTTTTCACTAGAGAGAATCTCAATAGAATTAAGAAGATTCGTATTCCTTATTATGGTGAAGATAGACTAATTTGGTCTAACTCTCATAATGACACTTTTTCGGTTAAATCTTCGTATAGGGCTTTCACTTCTGTTAATGTTAATGGTACTATGAATCCTACCATTGAACCTATTTTTAAAGCTTTATGGAAATCTCATCTACTTCCTAAAGTGCAACTATTTCTGACGCCCTGCCTACGAAAGTCAGATTGTCGCAATACAGGTCCAATAGTTCTACTTTATGCATTATGTGTAATAGTGGTGTTACTGAGACCACTGAACATTTACTCTTGCACTGTCCTTTTGCAAAATTTGTTTGGTCTGCAACCCCAAATGGATATATCACCTTATAGGATGCAGGTACAACTCCTTCAATTATGAGTTGGATAGAAAAATTGTTGGAGAAAGGTAGCGATGAAAAGACTCAGATTGAAATTCTCACTACTGCTTGGAGCATCTGGAGAGATAGATGCTTTAATAGTCTTTCAGCAGAAACTCACTCAGCCGTCTGCCACTGCCAGACTGTCCATAAGGCTTTCTACTGATACCATTGAAATGTTAAGCTCTGAGACCGTCCAGATAGCTAATAATCCTAGTAGAGACACGAATAATCAATCTGTTATTGTCTCTAATACAATGTCGTATGATAATCTCCCTGATGATTGCATCTTAATTTACTGTGATGGTAGTTTTGATAAGGCTACTAATATCATTGGCATTGATATTTACATGACTACAGGTGCAGATGACTATAAGGGATGCAAAACAATCAAATGTCTAGCAAGGAATCCAGAGGAGGCAGAATGTCTAGCGGTGTTGGAAGCTATCAAGTGGGCGCGCTGCAAGAACCTGTCTTACATCAGTATCTATAGTGATGCTAAAAGAGTACTAGATTACTTGATGAATAAAAGCAATAATCTCTGTTGGTTTAGCTGTACCATCATGGATGACTGTAATTTGCTATTGAATTCCTTTTCTTTCATCAAAATTAGTCACCTTAGGAGAACTTTTAATTCTGTAGCAGATAAAACTGCTAAGCATTGTAGGCGATTTAAAATTTGTAATGAGTGGTGGGAAATCATCCCAGATTTCCTTTCACAACGCTTGTAAGTTTTTGAAGTAATGCAATGCAATTCTTTCTTAGCAAAAAAAAAAGAAAAAAAAGAAAGACATAACTTTATAAAGCCGTAACTTTCAAGCCCAATATCAGCTAGTACTATTAATTGTCCCAAGTAGTTCATTTACATATCTAGTTATTTACCGACTTCCATCACCGTTTTACGGACCGCAATCAAACCCAAGCTAACGTTAGTAGAATGCTCACAAAGTGTTATCTGCTCTGAACCTCACAGATAACGGAAAATGGGTCATTTGTCCAAATATTTTTAAAACATGGTTCAAATGGACGGGTAAAAATTAGTATGGGTGAAATGGACACCAAAAAAATATCAAGGATTGTTGGATTAACTTCAACATAGAAGTCACTACAAGCTGGTTAGGACAAGATTAGGAAATTGATGTAATCCTAAGGGAATTAGAAGTCATCTAGTTCTAAGAAAAGGTAAGACATGTAATAAGGTAATAGGACTAGGAAAAGGAATTCATAGTTCTATATATATATGATCACCAAAGTTGTGGTTGATCATATGAGCAAAATTAGAGCTTGTGTTTAGTTTTGAGAGATTTTCTAAACATCAATAAAGAGAGTTGTCTTTATATAAGCTAAGTTTCATCTTGCAGTTGCCATTAAGGATGAAACTGGAGTCATCCTGACTTAAACTTAAAAAATAGCAAGGATGAAACTGGATACATCCTGATGTAAATAAATAAGAAAAAATATTTGAAAATGGGTAGGATGAAACTGTTTACATCCTGACTATTTTTACATTTTTGTCCATTTAAACAGTATCAAAATCTAAATGTCATTTTTCACTCAGGAATTGTTGATTTTGGTCTTTTAAACCAATTTTGTGCACAAATAAAGGGGCATTCTGCGACCAGACAACTTTTGAGCCTTATTGGCGATACCCATTTTCATAGTAAGACTTTTATGCCAACAGTGATTCCTACCTCATTGTCCAAGTTTTCACTTGCTTAGTTTTTGAATGAAAACTGTATTTTGCATGCATGGAAGCTTTGTAAGGAAAGGAAATATCTAGAATTGTTAGATCCCAATTACCATGAATCTATACTGTCATGTGTATATCCTGATTTTATTTTTCAACATAGTACCATTCAAAAAAATTCAACATAGTACCATTAAAAAGAATGAGCACATGAAATCTTACTATATATTCATAGGAAATTTGGATCTGTAATTTATGCACATTCAAGATAAATTATAAATCCACATGAGATGGTGCTTGATTCAGTTAGGTCTTCCCTTTCTCTCTCCTTCCTCCATCTCTATCCACAGGCGATTCCCGGATGCTAACCCATTTACTTTGTTTCTCCACAAATATCACATATAAGATATGACACGGTGATAGTCAGAAAATAAGCCCCTACTGAGATGCTAAAGAACTCAGAGCTAAGTCTTTTCTAACAACTCCATTGCTCGAGTTGCCAATGTCCGCGCATTGGAATATTCGAAAGAAATCCAAAGAGGAATAGCACGCTAGACTTGTCGAAACATTGAATCGCTATCTACTAGCTAGTAGTCTATAGCACAAGTGGGCAGTTAAGTTTTTCTATATTTTACACCAAAGAAGCAATCGTGCCCTCACTCTCAAGCTGTAAGTTACGAAAATTTAAGCACGAGTTCTATAGAACCAGCACAATTCAATTACTGGTCAAGCCGAACATCATCCGAACTTTTCACATCCTCGAGTTATTCTCAGCTACAATCATGTTTCTTCTCATTCTCTAACGCCCAAACATTCCGTACTTGCTAAAATGCCTGGGATCTTTTGTATATATGCGTTAACGTCCGCATCTTCAATTCTACTTTGGTTGGGATGATTCTTGTTGTAATTTCTCTTTTGTTATTTCTAAATTCTCTTTTATGTTAGATTGCCTAATCTAAATTGTTGAAAATCTAAATTATGTATGCTAGCTCTCTTAGCTAGTTACCGACAATTATGTAATTTCATATTCCCTGTACTTGGTCCACATAAAAGATTGACAGCTGAAAAAAGGGTGTCTGTGCTTGTTTTTTTATTTCAAATTGGCAAGTCCCAATTGATGAACCTTATTTCCAATGGAAACCCCAATCAATCAACAAGGTATCTATGACGGAATTCTACAACGAGGTGTGTACGGCGGAATTCTACCCTCGGCGACAATGTATCAGCAAAAAAGTTAAAGGTTAAGGACAGATGTTTATTTGCCATGAATGGATCATGTCATGTATAACTGTGTATAACCTGATTTCATTTTGCAATCTACTACAACTAAAAAAAAATGAACAAAGGAATTCTTAAAAGTTTTATTTTCAACTGGACCAAATATATATATTCAGAAGTTGATGCACATTCAAGAAAATTGCAGAATTAAATGAAGAATTATTCCTATACATAAAATTTCCATGACATGAAAATTGTAGTTCCATTCCTTCGGATAGCAAGCACTCACTTGGAGAGTACCACTTCTTTCTGCGAAAGCTGATCCAGTCATCTGCTTCAAAACCGTCGGCATTTTCCTGGTACTGTATAGAAGCTGTCGGAACCTTAGTAGCTAGGAACGTGAAGAGTCATCACGTATCTTAGTGAGAAACGCGGATTTGCGTTCCTCAGTGAGAATCGTGATGGGAACTTGCTCCTGACAAGAAAGAAACGCCCTCCTGATATGGGAGAAACGTTTCAGTTAAAAACCCACAATTCAACTCTAATTAACATCTTATTGAAGCATATCTAATTATATCCGGCTAAATATACTAACTGTATATTCTCATATCTTCACATGTATTCTCATATATCAGATATCTTCACATATCTAATTATATCCGGCTAAATATACTAACTGTATACTCTCATATCTTCACATATATTCTAGTTAGCTTTCCATATATCACGTTCGTATTACTAGATTAGTTTTAGTCTTTATCTTGTCAAGATTAGTGCTAGTGTTTATCTAGAGTAATGAATACTCACGTCTTCTCAGTTCCCCGACACATCTATACACTATGCCACTTCCAACACCAGGGTTCACAGGATAGTCAAGCACCAAATGAGAGATATATGGTAGGAAATTAGCAGAAGAAAGTAATACTTCATAGAGTTTTTCTGAATGTTATATGTTGTCTTCTTTCTTGTTTATAAGTTTGGAAAACTAGTAGTATAAGTAAACCTAGTTTACACTCCGGACTCGCTTCTCGTATCTCATTTTTTGAAGATTTGACGAACCCCGCTTCCGTCCTCGCTCCCGCTCCCGATCTCGTTCCCGTTCCTGGCTACTAAGGTCGGAACCCAAAAGATTAAGATTACCTAAACTTTTGGTTCCCTAAGTAACGGAAATAGGCTTGACAAGAGAAATCATTATGACAAAATTGATTTTATGGTATTTGTCATATGCAACTATTCTCATAATCATAATGATAAACAAAATCTCAATCATAACGACTGCACAGAGTGGATCTGCTGAGAGAGAGGGAGACGGCAAGATATTGTTTGATGAGGGCTAGCTAGATAAGGGTTTCTAAGGTATATATAGTGAGTGGTCCAGCTTGGTGAACCTTAACCCTAAGACCTAACTTGATATTGCCTTTCAATGCCGTCATTCCCAACTCCCAAGCCCAGAATTGGTTAGTAAGTTAATACTCCTCCGTCCTAGTTTAGATATTAAAATTAGATTTTACACAAATATTAAGAAATGCAAAGAGAATAGTTTTTTTTCACAATTACCCTGAATTAGTATTTAAGGTTTTTAGTTTTTAGATGTCTAGGCTTTTGTTTTTGCTTGGAAAAAATCAAATTAAAGAAATTCTATAGAGAAAAGTATTTAAGAGTGTGTCTAGAAAATTGAAATACACAATTCTCCATGTTATGGCATGATTCCAAAAATAGGAGCAAATCAGGATAAAATAAGGAAAAATATGAAGCGTAGCAAGTATTTTTGGACAAAAAAAATCCCTATTTTGACATCTAAATTATGACCGAGGGAGTATTCCAAGAGACTCGGGATAATAGGCCCAGACAGTTAATTTCTATCCAACATTACCAAATGCCCTTAAACTGTACTGAAGTGAAGGAAACGTCAGTTGAATGGCACCAAGTTTTATCTGAAGTCAACGAAGCCGAAGGCCATTCCACGACCAAACAACTTTTGAGCCTCAAGTACTAAATTATTTTTGACGGTTTTATATGTTTTTACAAATAATTAGTATATATATTGGCATGAAATGACTTTCGCGCCCAGAGTTGTTACTACCGTAAAATGTCAGCGCCCGTTTGGTCTTGCTTAATGTTTCATACTTTTTTTTCCTTGATGCGTTTCTCCGTCACCTCAACACTAGATTGTTTTCGACAACTGAAGTTGAAGACTTGAAGTGACGCCGAAAATAAGTGTTGCATTTGCTTTTTGTCCAGGAGGAACATTCGCTTAGCAGCATGACAATCACTTCCAAAGAGTCATCAACTCATCATGCAAAACATTACACGTAAAAAGGACAAATGATCCTTCTCTTTGGTTTTTCTTTTTCAACGCGACCTACATCTCTTCTCTCTTTTTCAATTATTATCCCGAGTCCAAAACTTGCTCACCTTCTATTTGAATTGCTGATGGATTATGTAGGCCTATTTTTTGGTTATGTCCATCCACCTCCGCCCTTAGTGTAAAATCATTCATTTTCATCAACTTACTTTTCACAAGACCCTAACAGTAAGTCTGATTTATGACGCTATATATACAGAAATCCATGTTGTCTTTGCTGGCTTGGGAATCTTACGCCATCTTCCCTACGGACCCCCTTTTTTTTTGTTTTTTGATCGGTTCTTCCCTACGGACCCTAACAGTAAAGAAGTCTCATATCACATGTCTATCAAAATGGAACCAGATCAAACCCGAACTGACAAAGTCCGGTTCTTGCAAAATTACGAATGTTGTGGTGCAACTTTCAGTTAAACTAGTGCCGAAATTGGGTAAAACACTCAAGGCTATCCTAACAAAAATGGAATCCGATAGAGAACTTTAGTTTTCTCCATGGCAAAAAGAAACGGAGTTTAAACTATTACACATTTCAGTATGCATCTTACCTTACTCCCTCCTCATCTGTGTAGAGAAGCAAGCCAAGAAAACAGATTCTAACCCTAATATTAGTTTTCTTCCATAATCACGACAGCATAACAACAAGCAGCAATTAGCATTATGATTTCTCCTCCCAATTATGATAATTTTTGGGGTTTCCGGGGTGTATAAGTATTCCATTTCAGTGGTTATCTTATCATGATATGTTTGTCCTGAGCATCTAAGGGCCTTCTTTGTCTTAAGAGTAACTGCTATATTTTGGCACATACCGGCATTCAACTGTTCCTCACAAACAGAGAGCACAACAGATCTGGATCTGCTAGTTCAGCATTTGTATTCCCTCTATTTTTTTATGATCTCCATACCTTAATTTCATGTAAGTCCACCAATTACGAAGAAGATTGAATGTAATTTCAGCTCACTGCCAGTTTATTTTTCCAGATATGCACATATACATTACTGAGAATTGATGCCTTAGTATTTAGCAACCTTACTTCGATATAACACGGCTGAACTCAAAAAACAAATAGCTTATCCACCCCTATATATTAGTCATCTACTGTTTGCCTAAGAATTGACAGGAAACTAGGCAAGTTTGTTTGAACTTTCTTAGCTCAACAGAGTCTGCACCTATAGTTAATGGATGCAGAAAAAGGATGAAGTCCTTACCAAATCATGCAAGGAAAGAAACTGATGAATGGTCTGCTAGAAGTATAGAAAATTTGCACAATACGACCCAAACCATCTAAAATGTCAGTGCTCCAATGTGTTTTGGCCACAATTTCCATCGATTTCATCGATTGAACCTGCAACCACAATTCATCCTGATGCCATTGTAAATAGAGAGATCTTTTTGGAAAGTTTTGGTAAGAAACTTATGAGAGAGAAAGTTATTTTTATCTCCAAGTTAGGGTTGTCTCCTATCTCATTTGTGTTTGTTCTAACTTCAATAATAAGATTTAGAGATCTCCAAGTTAGGGTTTTCTCATATCTCATATGTGTCCTAGTTTACTTAGATAGAATTACTTGGATGTAGGTTGTAGGATTTACTGTAACAACATTTTGGCGCTAAGAAAACAGCTTGGATGAGTAAGAGGGATGTTCCTCATCTGTGAAGTTTTAGAAATAGTCGTTGATTTTATCTTGTCTATTTTAAGTAAAGATTTTGTTCTTCCTTTCAACAGATTTGAGAATTTTTCGCATTCTAGACCTAATTTTTTTTTTTTAGTTTATCCTTGGAAATAGATTTTCAGTGTTTGATTTTCTAGATATAAGAAATATCCCTTGTACATTGTCAAGAGAAAATATCATTTCAGGTACAAAAATGGGAAGAGTAGCATCCAGGGCCGAGCACGTAATGGCAACTAGGAGGATTAGGAGAATCGCATGTAGAAGAAGAGGTGAAATCGGTGAATCATCAATCATGGGCAAAAGAAACAACCAACCTCAGCAGATCCAGTCCCAGATCTAGCATGTACAAGAAAATGGTAATGTCAACAGAAACATATATGATGAAGTAAGTATGCATACTATAGATACAGATACGGTGGAAGAGAACGATGAAAGAACCCAAGAGAAAGGAAAAATCCTAGGAAGTGAAGAATAAATGACAATAGGGGAGCTGAGACAAATATTATCTGAAGAAAGAAGGAGAGAAGAAGAAGAAAGGGCGAATCTAACACGTCAAATTGCTGAATTAAGAGAAAAAAACAACAGGCTACATGAGGAAGGATCTCGTACGACATCAAGGAAAACGCGTGCAGGTTCAAGATTTATGAAAAGCAGGAGTACAACAAGGCGAAGTCGAACGCATGCCATGGACGATCGGGTAACACAACAACCAAACAACAATTATGGTGATCATCTTAATGTAGGCGATAACGTACTAGAGCAGCGCGAAGATAACCGTGTGGAGCAACCTCATTGGGATGATCGGTATGAACAACAAGGCGAAGAAGAACGTGCAAGAATGATACTGTAAGAAAGAAGGAGACCCTATAGGAATCAACATCACCACGCCGAGGAAGAGGAAGATAATAATAAAGTGCGAGAAAATACAGTGAATGAAAGACGCAAACGTAGGAGAGAAGATGCATAGGAGCGAGAATTTCAAGAAGCAGTGCGTCAAAGTAGACAACAAAATAGAATAAAACAAGCGATACTAAAAATGCCAATGCAATGAGATGAGGATCAAAACATCAACCATACAATACTAAGAGAACTAGAATAGATGAGGGCGATGATGACCACGCGAAAAGATGGATGGAGAAGGAAATTAGAAGAAGCAATAGAAGAGGCAGGAAAATCACCATTTGTACGAGGCATACAACATGCGGGAATCCCAATAAAGTGCACTCTACCGACATTTACTAGCATTTTCGACGGAACTACTTGTGCAATCCAACACATCAAGGCGTACAACTTATCTATTTTACAGTGGGGACACAATGATGCGCTGGTATGCAAATACTTCCCAAGGAGAACACGGATGGAATTATATGGGATACTCAGTTTGATTTATTATTACAAATTCAGTAATAGAAATAGGCGATGCTTGGGTTTCAATAGGTGCCTCTAAGTGACACGTTAGTTTCGTATGTACACTTACTAGACTGATCCTTTTCTAGAATTTGGATTGGGATACATATGCAGGGATATGTAACACAAAAATATTACAACTTCAACCGACTTTGTAATCGATTCATATCACTAAACTTGAAGTTATCACTTCATCCAGCAAACGAAATACAGAAGAAAAAAAAATGCAGGTTTAGGTTTGGAAATGTATGCATGTGGTAGGTGGCGGTATATGGAGTTTTTCATCCACATTACCTGCACAACAAAAAATTAATGACAAACTAGACACCCTTTTCCTAATCCTTTCATGTTGCTTGTCGGTAACCAGCTACTGTTGATCTGTTCATTCTCTCCGGTAACCAACTACCATTGCTTTTCTCTCATATCGATTCAATTGCAAACAGAATCCGATCAGATTAATTAGATCCAAATCAAAATCTAATAAATCATATAGGTTGTTACTTTAATTAATTCCTCAAGGCTACTAGAGGTTTTCTTTAATCCCATCTCCGCTGGTTCCGTAGAACGTTGGAGTTTCGTCAGACTATCAGTATCCATTGAGTCCACAATAAAATGAAACTGCTAGAGATATACAGACTATACTGTGGGGGAGAAATATTGCAAAAGACAGATACACAAACTTCGCTTCGGATGAAGCAACCCTAATCACGAAAACATATAAATTACCAGATAACAAGGCGAAGAAACAATCATACGAGAATAATAATGAACCACAAACGAAAAATCATGAAAAAGAATAGCTTGAATAAGCGTGAAGAGACAAGCATCAGTGCGATAGATAGGGACAATTCTCAAAAGCCTGGCGTATAAAACAAACTGAACAAAATCAGTCAACTAATATCTTGCAAGTGAACTAAGGCTATCTTTATTTGATAAGTTTTCCTATACAAGGACTCAGAAATAGAAGAGGAAATGAGGGAGAGCAATCAGTAAGAAGGCATAGACTAAGGGATTAGTTCATCATATAATTCATTTATATGTTCACGATTCTCATTGTTATCCTCTAGTGTGAATCCACTGTAAGAGTAACATATATTCATAATATAATATAAGAATTTTACAAGATCAAACAAGTGCCAAAATGGTGCATAATATCATTAATGTTTGAGTTAAAAAACTGAATTAAGCCTTGTATTATTATGATTATTTGGATGTAGTTGTAGGGTTTTCCACAACTACATTTTGGCGTTAGAAACAGGGAACTGTGAAGGATTTATCCTTACTTGATAATTGATAAGTTTGAAATGATCACCTCCTGAAATTTCTTTGTTATATCCACTAGATCATTTTCCATTCCTCATGAAGTATTGATAGAGCATCATGATCCCGATCTGGAAAGTTTCCCTCAAATACCCCATACATCTCGAAATTTATAAAAAGCTGGCAGAAAAAGTACCCTCTTAAGATACTCCCTTTGCAAAACAGCAAGATCCTATTTATACATTCATCACAACCAAGATGGTACGAGTAACATCAAGAGCTGGACACATCATAGATACACGAAGAAGAAACAAAATTACATGAAGAAGAGGAGTGAGAGATGCAGGAGAGACTTGAGCTGCAGGAGAAGCACGAGCCCCTTAACGACCAAATCGCAACGGCAGTCTGCTTCCCATCTTAGAAAAAAACCAACAGAACCCCATAATTACTACACATGGTCCCCTGCAGTGGAAAAATGAGGAAAGAGTCATTTACGAAGTAGTTTCCATTCACACGACTGATACAGAAACAATAGAAGAAGAAAATCAGGTGATACAGGATGGAATTGAAAACCCAAACAATGAAGACAACCTGACCATCCAACAGTTAAGAGAACATCACGCACAGGATAGGCGAATTGAGCGAGAATTGAGACAAGGACTTGAACAAAGTAGGGAAGAGATGCAGAGTTGACAATGGAACGAGAAAACCTGGCACGAAAAACGCATTATTATTGGAAGAAAATAATAGAATAATGAGGACAGACAGACTGAAAAAGCAGAAACCCAAACGAGCATGAGGAAAATTATGCTCAAGCCCCACCCATGGATAACCCATAATATGAGGCCCTTAATTAAAAGAAGTTTAAATCTAGGCCCCAAATTATTAAAAGACCTTGATACCCTTATGCATATTGTCAAACCCATAATTAAATAAAATTTAAATTTAGGCCCAAAATTATTAAAGCATAGTGTGAATGTGTAAACAGGAGTTACACATGCAAATGGCATGTGTATCCAGAAGTTACACATCCTTATGACATGTGTAATGCAAAGTTACACTTCTATGGCATGTGTATCTACAAGTTACACATGCATATGCATGTGTAACTTTTCATTACACATGATATATGTACGTGTATCTACAAGTTACTCATCATATAATATATAGATTACTTTAATTTTCATTTACAATAATTTGTCCACTCATCAATTATTACAATTATAGTAATTGGTTGTTTGAATACAATAAACGAATTAAAACACGAGATATGGAAAGCGAAATCCTAAAAGTAATCCATTATATCCTATAATATAAATCCTCGTGAAGCACCAAAAATCTTCCAATTTGGTTCAATCAAGGAAATCTGCAAATTCCAGGAAAAAATATAGTCAAATACCCAACTAGTAATGCATGTAGGCCAGTAAAAGAAGAGTCAAAAACATAAAAAGTATGAGGTTGGAAGCTGGTAGACATCATAAACAGATAAATTCTTTAGCAAGGTAAACAATATAGGATGAAAGAAAAAAAAATCAGGAGTATACCTTTTAGACCAACTTAAAGTAATCATAAAAAAGAAACTACGAAGAGGGATGTGTAATCAGAAACTACACATGCATGTGGAATCTGTAACTGAAAGTTACATACATGTGTAACTAGTATCTACACATGAATTTAGATTGTGTACCTAAAAGTTGCATATCTAATTATCATGTGTAATTAGCAGTTACACATCCATACTCTAAACAATCCTAAAAAAAGCATGTATAATCAGCTGGTGCACATACAAAATGCATATGTAATTTTGAGTTACACATGCCATATGCATGTGTAATCAACAATTACATATTTCGTATCAAGGTACTTTGTATTCATTCTCATACTAACCTTCAATCTTGCAATTAGATGAACTGATGTGTCGAATACTTGGTTTAATTTTTTCCCTTCAGCATACCTATTGAACGCTTTGATAGGATACAATGGTCTATACCATGAAAAAAACCAACATCTGCATAATAACAAACTGAAATAAATATAAGAACACAAATAACAAGATGAATACTGAGATGTAGTATTGTGAGAGCATTGTAGAAACATTGAAATAAGAGATCATAAAGAAACTATTTATTGTTATCAAGTAATCTAAAGAAACTAAGACTAATGGGAATTTCTTTTATCTTACAGTTCCAGCGGCCACGTAAGGCATTTCGCCTATTAACAAAAGTAGAACGACTAACAATTTCATAATCAAGAAATTGACTAGAAAAATCATGAATATTTGTACCCACAACTTGACTAGAAAGTAGAATTAAAAGGCTAATATATTCACATAATAACAGTTAATTCATTAAAATATACAAGATAGTCCTCCCTCCTCATGAGCAAGAAAATCTACACATAGCTTAACGAACTGAAGAATCCTATATACTTTTGTTCATTTTGGTAAGCTATAGCCATAATTTTTCCGGGTTATTCATATTAATGCAATCAATACAATGACTATAAAACTATTCAATGCAATAAGAGATGTTCAAATTTATGCCACACTTATTTTCCTATGATTTAGATCAGTAATGGCAATAAGATGCCGCAGATACTCATTCAGATTGCTAAAGCAATTAGATAAAATTACGAAAATAGATGTGTAACCAACAGTTACACATGCATATGACTTGTGTAACCGGAAGTTACACATGGATATGGCATGTGTATTCGAAAGTTACACATCCAATTCGACTGTGTAACTGGAAATTACACATTAAATTTGTATATCCACAGACATAATTGAGGATCATCACCACCACCAGCAATAACATATGGCATGATCCAGTCTAACAAAAAGAATAGCATCTTGCTTCACTGATGCTAAATAAATCACGGATACTCGAAAAACAGATCATGTAAAATTCAAAATTCACACATCTCAAAACATTAACTCCTAGATAAAACCACATCTCAAAACTTTAACTGCAAGGTTTATTCATTGAATGATATCATATGAAAACAATAACGCTCACCGAAATCAATCTCAAGACTAAAATTTAAATTATAATTTCATCATGTCTTAGCAATTGAAATTCATAAAGTTTCAGTCAAAAATAGGCATTATAAGATAATATTATTATGATAAATTATATATGTGCATATTATGGATCAAAAGTTGTTCTCAGCTGCGTATTCTTGGTGTGCTTTCAGGTATCCAGCTTAGGAGATATATAAGTTTAGTTTTAAATTTAAGTAAATAAGAAATTAAGAATCACAAAAAATCTTATATGTTTGAGAAAGATTGTTGCTGAAACCTCAACACTCAAGTCTGCTGAAGTACGAACTTTAAGACCTCCATCAGCATTCCTTTGACCTGCACAAAATCCAATAGAGTAAACCAAAAATGAACATAAAATAGATACATAATAACCTATATTTAAAAGTAACTAAAAATATCTAATCGAAATGAGAAATTCAATCACGTTGAAATATTAATCTAATTCTGAACAAAAGAACAGTAAACTCAAACTATAAAGTTGATAAAATTTTCTTTGTAAATGGAAGTTACACATGCATATGGCTTGTGTAATCTGCAGTTACACATCCATATGGTTTGTGTAATAGAAAGTTACACATCCATATGGCTTGTGTAATCTCCAGTTACACATCAATACGCCTTGTGTACACAGAGCGTATGTGTACTCAGAGCATATATGTTATATTTTGTTGGCAGTGCTAGAAACAGGGACATCACATAGAGATACTTGCGATTTTTAAACAATAAAGTCTATTCAAAAAATAAGATCAAATGACTCTTAATCTACTGAAAGTGTAATATACTATTTGCATCGTATATAATTAACATCTGCTAGTGCAACTTCTTTTACAGTCTACGCAACCCATAAAAGAAAGTTCTTAGGAATACCGTAATATCTTCCAACTACTCTTTAGACTCATCGACTCCTACAATGTCAACAAACGTGATTGCTTCACTATGTTCATCGACTTTTTCTCCACCAGAACCCCTATTTTCATGACTTCTCAGCTGCACAGCTATATCTTGTATGAACAACATACATCTTCCATACTCTGCAACATATTTGAAGCACCGATTTCAAAACACATAAAAACAATAAAAAAAATATTCAATCAAGCCTGAAAAAGTTTACGAGAAAACCGTTGCATTAACCCTAAAACTGCAACACATAACAAATTGTTATGACATTAAGAAAACACTTCATGCTAGAATCATAAGAACTTTACACAAGCCACAATTTAGTAACCTAATCCATTTTACCTATACAATCACTTCCGATCCAACTTTTCCTTACATCTCTTTATTCTTCAGCTTTAGGTTTTTTGGATTTGACAGCATCGTTGCTAGTAATTGACGCCCTATAGAAGATATTAGCTGATACAAAATTGACATAAAATTTCGATCAAATATATTAAATCTTGAAATCGTACTACATCATGATGTTTAAATTTGAACAACCAAATCATATAGATTGAACTAAAAATAATCTTTTAAGAATATGTAACACTGGAGATGAGCAAAACTCAGTTCGAAAATCAAAGTATATAAAATTCGTATCAAATAGATGGGTAAAAGAGATAATGATTCACTGATTTCAAATCTTAAAACCGATTTTTGATCGAGATAAAAAATTAAAAGATCTATCGAATTTTGTTCAAGAACCCTAGAATTTTTTTTGAATTTTATTTTCAAAATTTTCTTCTCAATAGTAAGATTAAGGTGAGATGATGACAGATCTGACTCCAATTATAAGTTCAATAAGATATTTATGATGAAATCAAGCTTTTAAAAGTTCTCAAAATCATAAAACGATCTTGCAGAAATAAAAATTTGAAAATCGAAGAATTAAATCTAGCTATAGAACTGAAATGTTAACGAAACTTACATGTTCGATTTCATTTTGTATGTGAATCTTCTGATTCATTTGTTGTTGATGATTATCATTTCTTTTCCATTGATTTTCACTGAATCTCCCAGGAACAAGTGATGTTGATGTTGAATTTAGGTGTAATCACTATCTTTGTTTGTAAATCTTAGATCTAAATTTTGAAAAAACATTTTACTGAAAATCTCGATTAGAAGTTGTTTCTCCTCTTCCTATTTTCTAGCCGAGAGAGAGTAAAAGCAAATGAGAGAGAGAATGAAAAAAAATGAACTGAAAAACGGAATCTATAGCTAATTTTATTAGTATAAATACAAAAGGGCAGGTTTGGTATTATTAGAAAAATTATTTGTTAACAAGCCCTGAATTCTAAAGTTTTGGGCCTAGAAATATCAAAATGTGAAAGAATGGAGTTGATAGATAAAGATCCATTTTGTGGGGCTTCTCTATATTCAACCCATATAGTAGGGGGTTATAGTATTTTTCACGCTCAGAAAAGCATCGGAGAGAAGAATATGAATTTGGAGTACGCAAAAGAGAGCGAGAAAGGGAAGATGCACGCGACATAGAAACGAGTCATCACGAGAGAAGAGAGAGGTGAAGAAATCGTGAAAGAAGAGAAAATCTGGAACACAAATACCAAAGATATGATGGAGGGAGAGAAAATGACTCAGAACGCGAAGATCAAAGACACGGTAATAGAGAAAGAAACCGGGTAGAACATGGGGAAGAAGGAGAAGACGCCAGAAGAGGGTAGGTAGGAAAAGATGACGCGAACTGATCTATATTGAGATAGTTGGAAAAACTCAAAGCAGTAATGGATAGAAATAACAGAAGAGGAGGAGGAAGAATTAAGTTGGCAGAAGAAATAGGAGAAGGAAATAACCGTCAACATGTGGTAGTTACGGGGAAAATATGGAAGTATGTCGGATAAGACAGAAAAAAAGAAAAGACATGGTAGCGCCAAATTTGACCAGAATTCTAGCATTATTCAACTTACGGAAAAATAACGCGAGAAGAGATAAAATGTGGGGGCGAAATATCGCACAAGACAAATACACAAACTTCGCTTTGTTTGAAACAACCCTAATCATGAAAACATATATAGAAATTACCAGATAACAAGGTGAAGAAACAATCATACGAGAATAATAATGAAGCATGAACGAATGATCATGTGAAACAATAGCTTGAACACTGTACTGGAATAAGCGCGAAAAGACAGGCATCAATCCGATAGATAGGGACAGTTTTCAAAAATCTGGCGTATAAGATAAACTAAACATAATCAGTCAACTAAGATCTTGCACGTGAATTAAGACTGTCTTTATTTGATAAGCTCGCCTATGTAAGGGATCAGAAATAGAATAAAAAAGGAGGGAGAGCAATCACTAAGAAGGCATAAACTAAGGGATTAGTTCATCATAAAATTCATTTATATGTTCATTATTGTCATGTTATATTCTAGTGTGATTCCATTATAAGTGTAACGTACATTCATAATAGAAGATTTTTACAAGATCAAACGAGCAGTATCAAAGTGGTGCATAATATCATTAATATTTGAGTTAACAAAATAACTTAAGATTTGTATTATTATCATTATTTGGGTGTAGTTATAAGATTTCCCACAACTACATATACAATGCAGAAATTTGGACTTCCAGAATTATTCACGGTTAGGTTTTGTCTTATTCTTAACTAATTGTATAACACTTACGATTAAAAAACCGCCCAACCGTGAATGTACATGTAAATCCAAATTTACGTAAGAAAATTCTTCTAATCCAACCATAACACATCCAGATATTCTTCTTTGGATCCCATGTTCTGATTTTTTTTTTTATTTCCTTTTGTTAGAAAACAATCTTAGCCTTCACAGACGTTATTTTATTTTCCTTGGAGATTTTCATAATTATGTTGTATATGTACGTACAGAGGTGTAAAACGTGTCGTCCCGACACATCCCGACACACGAAGTCACATGCTTCACGTGCCATGTGTCGTGCTGTGCTGTGCCAACGATTTAAACGTGCTGTGTCGTGCTATGCTTTACTAGTCAAAAGCTAGGCACCGCACATCCCATGATCACAACACATGAATAAACGTGTCGTGATGTGCCGTGCTGGCATACGTGCTATAAACAATTTAAAATCACTTAATGTATACATAAAGTCGGACATTATCACGAGAATTTGAATAGACAACATATCATTTGAAATTATTTCAAGTAAAATTAACAAGTTTGTTCAATAAAAAGAAATAACACGTTTTTTCAATAAATATTAAGAAGTAAAATTATTTCAAGTTAAATTAACAAGTTTGTTCAATAAAGAGAAATAACCCATAAAATATAAAATTGGATCATTGTCGTGTAAATTAATGTTCTAGTCAAATATATGTAACGAAATTATAACATCGATACTGAAATATATTTTCCAAATATGTAGGTATTATATGTGTTGTTATAAAAATAAGCCAGCATAAAATGTCAAAAACTAGCTAGAATAGGGACTCTTTTGTGAAATATACACAAAATGTGATGTATTATGCCTTGTTATATGGTATACTTGTGCATGCTATTACGTGTTTTCTTAACGTGTTGTGGTGGGCTGGGCCACGTGCTTATCCGTGCCGCGTGTTGTGCTACTGTGCTGATTAGGCTAACCCAGCCAACCCACAAAATTAACGTGTTGGGCCATGCTGGGCTAAATCACGTGCTGGACTGGACTGTGCTCAGATTTTAGCGTGTTGTGGTGGGCTGTACTCGTGGTGACGGAGCCCAATTTACACCTCTACGTACGTACACTTAGATTATGTCTTTTTATGTTCACGTGATCAGTTTTGTTTTTTGGTCATTTGTAGAAAGTAGTGTTGTAGTAGTAATAGTTTCATTCTTGTGCTATTTTGAGGCTCCAAAGATCCATTAATAAGATTTAAGATGAAACCCATTTTTGCCAGTTTTGATTAGAATGTGGCCGAGGTTATTGTTTCGGTGAAACAAACTATGGTGTTATGGTACGGTGACTTGGATACTTTAAAGTATATTAACGTTAATTAATTAATCAGAGAGATGGGGTGTGCTTTTGTGAAGTCCTACCTCCCACCGACCTTTTTCTATGATCATTGATCAGTCCACTTATCTCCATTACATATATGATCATGACCTCTATAGCTAGCTGTGATATTTCATCAAGACAGCACAAATGGTCACGTGGATTACTGTGCCAATTGTTGTGACTTGGACCTATATTTTGTATTAGCAAGTATTGGAATTTTAAACCAATCAATAGATGATGGTCCAAGTATTCATTGCCATGTTCAGGTTTATATTTCTCTCTGTATTGAAACCATTTTAGCTTCATGTTTGTGAGTTTTTAGATATGTTTCCATTTTGATTAACTTATGAATTGATTTGCGTGGTCACATGGCATGACAAGTCTCGCATTGTATGTTCAGTCACATAGTATTACAGATATTGATATCTATGACGTGACCTGGAGTGAGTGAATAGTTAATGACTACTCCTGTTTATATTTCATAAAATTACAGGTTGTTAAATGGAAAATGTTTTTTACAAAAGTGAAAAATTACAGATAAGCAACCTTACTGTAGAGTTGTGATGGAACATCCAATTGTTGTTGCATTGATTGATGATAACAAAGCTGAGAGAAACGCACCTGTAAACCTTTCTCTAAACAATGAACTTGAATCCACATTCTCTATATAGATTGTTTTTCAATCTTCGGAACTCGATTATTCATCTTTACGACTGCAAGAAGCAAGGAAAATCCACCAAGTTACTCTTAAATCAATAAGGTGAATATACTTGACGCATAATTAATTAAGTAATGTGAATTCCATAAAAAACTCAATACTCATCAACCAGGAAAGCACTCTTTTTAGTTTCTCTTGGAGGCAAATACAACATGTACCAATACATATACATACACATCATTACGTATGTATTCTGATTTCTATTTGCATACGGAATGATCACGCTGTTTTTGTACCACACTCCGATTGAGTTTAGATTTTTGTTTCTTTTCTATGAAAAACGAAACAAAAGTAAAAGTATAATGACAAGAGGAAGCAAGTTAAGTACATATACCACGACAAAATGAAACAGGCGGCCTAGTTCATATACAATTAGCATCCAATTGGATGATGATATAATAACAATGAGATACTATTGAAAATTAAGATTCATGCTACCTTTTCAGTCTTCCATAATATGGATTTCCATATATGTTCCTTTCATCGAAGTCATTATACCCTCCGATGATTAAGTTTTGATTATTTGTTAATTAAGTACTAGATAAGTGTTGGTTGACGAGGATGACATGTCGGTCAAGGAGAATGACATGTGGGTTTTAAACTTGTTTTTAATGAGTGATAGATTATGTGACTTCAGATTTCTAGCAAGCACAAAAATAACATGTGCAGAGAACACTGAGTCTTGTCTAGAGCGACAGAGTGAGAGGGGAGGAAAGAGTTAAGTCATGGTAAGAGGTGGAGGGAGATTACCGTCTATCATGCTAAACAAATCATGTATTCTTATAATTGGTGAGAAATTTGATATCTATTTTATCTTTCTAAGCTATATTCTTTCCTTTGTTTTAGAATTATACTCCAATTAAGACCATATTTTTCTGTTTTTTATTCTGTAGTGGTGGCTGGTGTAGAGAGGTTTGCGTTCAAAGGTGTTGCCTCGAACCTTGTAACGTATCTGACGGAGGTGATGAAGATGAGCAATTCAACAGCGGCAAAAACAGTCAACAGTTGGGCTGGAATTTCATTCTTGTTGCCGTTGTTTGGAGCATTTCTTGCAGACTCCTATTTGGATAGATATTCTACCATGTTTTCCTCCTCTATTGTTTATGTTGCTGTAAGTAATTAGTTGGCGCATTAAACACTTCGTATAATTTTGAGAAAGCTGATTAACTGTACATTGTTTTTTTTTTTTGGTTAATAATTGTATAAATGTAGGGACTGGTGGCAATGACATTAACATCACTGGTATGGGAATGGATAGCTAAGAGTACTGATGACCATGAAAAGACTAGTTCAAGTCCATGGTCTTCTTTTCCTCTGTTTTTGTCTCTATTTTTGATCGCTTTAGGACAAGGTGGATACAACCCATGTTTGCAAGCCTTTGGAGCAGATCAACTTCAACTTAGGAAAAATGATAATCAGTTACCAACTTCGAACAACAACGAAGATGGTGATGCAAATGACGAAAATATTTCTAATGAAAGGATGAAAAGTATGTTCTTTAAATGGTGGTATTTTGGTATATGTAGCGGGAGTTTGCTAGGTGTATCGCTAATGTCCTACCTTCAAGAAATATTTGGTTGGGGATTAGGTTTTGCGATTCCTTGCATTGCCATGGCTATGTCTGTTACTCCTTTCTCATGTGGGACTAGGTTCTATACAGTTATCGACCAACAGCCCAAGTCTGTTAGAGGTAGCACCGCAAACATGATAAAAAGCTTAGTGAACTCTATTAAGGGTGCTGCACAGAAGTTAATGCATCGCGATTATGTCGCCCTACCCACAAATCAATCTGACGCAGAGGCAGGCGAACTTGAGTAAGCTCTTCTATTTCGATTGATGGAAACTGTTTTCTCTTAAATGAATAATATTTCCTGTAGAGTTATATTGGTTTTGAACTCTTGTTTTTACATGTCATCTATAGGCCTCAGCAGAAACCACTATGTAGCCAGCACTCTGGTGATCAACAATCCGACAACATGGTAAACAAGCCTAACGGTGAAGTACCAGTAGTTGATACAGTTGAGGAAACAAAATCTGTAGTGCGGCTCTTGCCAATATGGGGGATGCTATTAATGTTTGCAATCATCTTTCAACAACCAGCTACTTTCTTCACAAAACAAGGCATGACGATGAAGAGGAATATCGGTAACCATTTTATGATCCCTCCAGCAACATTACAGAGTGCGATAAATGTTTCTATAATCCTGTTAATGCCTTTCTATGACAAAATAGTAACACCAGTTTATCGAATAATTAGTGGAAGCGATAATGGGATGAGTGTGATGCAAAGGATGGGTTTTGGTATGTTTTTATCAGTAATTGCTATGTCAATCGCAGCAATTGTGGAGACAAAAAGACTTGAAATTAGTAGAAGAGAACCAACCATGAATTCTGTTCCATTATGCATTTTCTGGTTACTGCCCCAGTATATCCTCTTGGGTATTTCGGATGTTTTTACAGTTGTTGGTATGCAGGAGTTTTTCTACAGCGAAGTTCCTAACAAGCTGAAAACTATGGGAATGGCTTTACATTTAAGTGTTTTTGGTGTTGGAAGCTTCCTTAGCGCAATCTTAATATCGTTCATCGAGTTTTTTACAAGTGATAGCAATGGAAAGCATAGTTGGTTCTCAGATGATATGAGCGAGGCCCAACTAAACAAATACTACTGGTTATTAGCATTCTCAAGTGCATTAAGCTTGTTTTTCTTTGCAATTTACTCACATAAGTACTACAAGTAGGTGAGTTGAAACACATAATGGAGTATAAGAAAGTTATATTAACTCAGCTAGAGGTCATAATGAGGGTTTGTTATTTCTTTTGGCTTGCACTTGGGTAGTTTATATAGTGTGTTTCAGGAGTATCTTTATTGTTTGCCTGTACATTAAACGTTCAGTATCTTGAGAGTCTATTATGTTGATGTAAAAAAAGTTGTAATTGTGTTTGATTACTAGGTTATTGGATAAATAAATCTGTGAATGAGATTGTACATACAACTTTTGATGCTGGCTGGTACTTTCTGCATATACATACCTGAAAATGACAATCATGGAAGAGAATCCTTTGAGGTCCCAGAGATGCATGGTAATGTAAATTCCATGGAGTGTAGACCCATTCCGAATAACTTTTCCTTTCATCATTCAAGTCACGGGTGATGATCTTATCCTTCCAAATACTTCTCTTAGTCGAACATATAGGGAGCTAGTCGCAATCGATATGTGCAAAGAATCTTAGGTGACTCACCCAACTAGCTAATGTTTGAACTCCATAATCATCTTCCTCCAAGTACATTTGTATTTGAGAATACTTTATGCAAGTTGTAGATTCCAAACATTATCCATTTTTTGTACTCGAAGAGTTCTTTTCTTTTTTTCCTTTCAATGTACGTAGTAATAGATTAAAATAAGTTGTGGCTCATATCAAGGGACAGTGAGGATTTTCAAGGTGCAAGGGATAATCGTTTATTTGTGCATCAGTTAATTGTGCAGGAAAATATTCCGATGGACTCAACATACTTCAAACACCATGTTGGCAGGACAGAATTAAGCCCATTCTTAATCCTCCTCTGCACAAACGGTAAATTGTTTTTTAAGCATCTATCACAAACGGAGGTGGCACAAATTGGATGCAATATTTTACTACTTGTACTTAAAAGGGTTAGAGATCTCCACATTAAGTTTAGGGTTATTATTACTACATGTACTTACAAAGGGTTAGAGATCTCCATATTCAGGTTAGGGTTATCATTTTATCGACGGGTGTAACGTATTTGATGACTGACAAGTAGTTGTGTTTGGTTCTTGATTATTTTGTTTATTTCAGCCCAAACATCTTGGTGTGATAGTAGAAGAGTAATAAAATGGATTGACCACTGAATTGTGCACCAGAGACACTAACCTAAAGTCTGGACTAAACATGCGCAATATGTATTTTTGCTTGCTCTAGTTACGTTACAATCTAATTGACTCACAGACTTGATTTTAACTTATAAGCTATTGAGTTCAAGAACCGGATCATTAGATCTTAAGAATTTCCACCGCGCTTCAGTTCTCTTAACAATTTTGAATTCCTTTGATAAAACTCTCAAACATAATTTTTAAAGCAAGCAAATAAATATATAAAAACACTTGCAGAGCTTTTCATGACAGCATCAGCGAAGCTTTTATCTCTGCATTTGATGTGGACTTTGATGAAATGTCTTAAGACAGAGGTTGGTGATTTTGAATAAAGGCTTGGTTATTCAGAAGAGTAGTAGTAAAGAATGTTTCAATCCAGCGAAAAAGATATTCCCTCCGTCTAGTTTGCACAATTTTTAAGACAAGGATGTTAGTAAAACTTAGAAATGATTTATCTCTTAAACTATATCACGGTTTTTCGTAAATTTTATACCGTTGAAAACCATTTTAAAAAACCTACGTAACGAATATAAACATAACTACCAAACTTAGTGAATTGGAAAAAAAATTATTTTCCATGTTTTTCTCCTTCATCTTCTCTAACTCTACTCTCTCAATAATTTTACTCAACTAATAATAAATCCATCTTTTAATTTAATCTCACTAATTGTTTTTAACTAAATCATTCACTAATCATAACGTAAAATTAATTAAGAGGGTAGATTAGGTATTAAATAAACAAAACTAGTGACAAAACCCCTAGGTGACCAAACTTGTGGTACAAAAAATCCAACCATATTATTTTTAATAAATAAAAACTATTTGATTAAAAAGTGGCACAAAAACCCCATGTCAAATAATAATGAGTAAATTTAGTTTTTATTATTTTTTAAAAATCCAAACATACCCTTTTTATCTTCATTTCTTCTTCTTCTTCTCTCTTTTCTTTTTTCTTCTTTCTTCCGCCTCCTTCTCCCCACCATCATCACCACCAGCAGCAACAAATAGCTCCGCGAAAACCAGAAGCAACACCTCTGTTACCACCATCAGCAACACCTTTGTCTCCTCCGTCTCCTCCACGAACAGATCCGTTTCTTTTTCTTCTATTTTTATGTTCAGATCTATCACCTCATTTTCGTTCCGTACCACCACCAAATCGACGACCATTTCCAAGACCACCATCACCTCCTCCTTAACTTCTTTAGGGTTTATTTATTCCTCCGTCAACACCATATCACTGTAGAACTTAGAGTTCCAAATAACTTGAAGTAGAAGAAGAAAAAGAGGAATTGGATGTCAGTAAAATAACAACAAATCAACATATTGTTTGGTGAATTGGGAATCTGGTGCTCATCTCCATTGATTCACTTCTTCAATAGTGGTTGTACAACCACAAACCATGACTTCAATCTGGTGCTAATTTCCTACTTGATTTCATACGAGTTGTTGTTGAATTATAATTTTATATGAGTTTCTGTTGAATCCATTTGATTTCTTTTTTTGAAATTGAGATAAAATTTTGGTCATCTTTGTTAAATCTGCCATTGGGTTTATATTTTTATGATGGTTTGGACCCGATTTTGGTTTTTTTTGGGTTGAATTGATTTTACATTCCAATGAATTTTAGATCTGAATTTGAAGTCATGATTGTTTCAGTTTGATTGATTCGTTGTGTTAATGATAATTTTAGCTCAAGCACTTACAAGAGATGATGTTTGGTATGTAAACATATACACCAACACAATAGTTCTCTGAAAGTGTTGGAAAAGGCAAATTAAAACACTCATGAGTGAATTTTTGATGAAACCAATTTCGGTTTCATCTAATTTTGGTGAAAGCGATTTTGATTTCATGTAATTTTATTTTAATTTTTATAGGTGAAACTAACTTTGTTTCATTTTTTTCATCTGCATCAAAAATATATTCCTTTGTCATTGTCGTGTGTAGCTTAATCAAAAGACTCATAAGTGATTTAGGTATAAATGAGAATCCGTTACATGGTTTATATACATGTTATTTTTTTACTTCTAATTCGCGATCTTGGTTGTGCAAAAGTTATCTTTTTACATGTAATGGTTGAATACGTTGTATGAGGAAGCAAGTCAAGTTGCTAACGACGTTGTCCGAAATATAAGAACAGCGGCTTCCTTTAGGTGATGGCTTTGGGTAAAAAGAAATGTGAAAGTCCAGTTTAAGATGGTATAAGGCTTGGGCTAATTTGTGGGATTGCATTTGATTAATGAGAGCTCGATTTGTGGAGTTTGGAAGGATATAATTTTTTTTAAGGGTTCCCTCTATAGCTCTCAAAACCGTTCACTGAGATATTATTTATTATATAAAGTTCTTGGAACAATTAAGAATGGTACACATTTATTTAGTTATTCATTTCCACAGTTTGTGTTTCACATGGGAAGTTTATAATTGAAGTGGACCTAAAATTTTCACATTCTTTCTGTCTGGATTGTTTAGTACTTACATATAAAGTGGTACTACAGGGCTGCAGGTTGCTTTCCACAAACAACAATGAATTGCCCAAGAAGCTTAATTGTTATACAACGTTTTCATAGAAACCTGGAAAAAAAGGTATCACCTGGACTACCTTTGAATTCTTCATCATATATTTAATATCTTTCTTTTTCTTATTTATTTTTGGTACAACCTATTTTGTCGACGAAACCAGTATTGTTGGCAAATTTATGGGATTGTTCTCATTGAAACTCAACTGTTTGTTGCTTTCATTTCATCAATTTTGTATCAAGCAATACTAGTCGGTTTACTTTTTGTAGACGAAACCAATTATTGGTGGTACTATGATTTATGATGAAACAAGTTTTGGTGAAACCGTTGTTGGTGGATTGATTTTTCTAATAGTAGATGAATTTTGAACTGAAGTTTGTCTAAGTACTTTAGTCTAAAATGTTGAGATCAATAAAGTGTGCATTACTGTCTCTTAGTGAGGTCCATTTTATGGACTAACTTTTTAATTGAAGTCTATGCCAGTTAAAGAACTGGTTAAGGAAAGTGTACAAGTTGTTTGGTTGTGCAATTATTGAAAACTTAAGTTGTGTTTCCACAGTTAACTTAGCAGTTGACATTATGTGGTTTGTTAATATTGAGCTGTCATGCATACATTTCAAAGTCATATTTTGCAGTTCAATCTGATAGTTATCATCTATGGTTAGAGTGGTTAGACTAGGTGCCCCTTTTGAACTTGAAAACTTGTATAAGTACCACAATGTGGCCCTCTTTTGACTCCTGCACCGACACTTGTGTGCAGCGTAAGTGAAGGAGGTATCTCCCTAAAACATGCTCTTTTTAATTTCCGAGTACCTACTTGAGATGATTTGAGCATATGGAAAGAGAAAAGTAACTATTCTATTCTTGTTGGCCAATATTCTTATATCTTATTACTGATATGTTGGAACTGCTTGTGTTTGATTCAGGGTGTCAGGTACTCAGTCAGACCCATCAAATTGATGCTAGAAAGGAGAGAAAGATTGAGACATTAAGGACTGCTCTTGGGATGAATAAAGTTGATGAAACTTCTTTACTACAGGAAGAAGGGAAACAGGAAACTGTTCTGGAAACAGTGGAATCTGATTCTGAAATTAGGTGAAGGAGAGGGTCCAAAAGAAGGTTTAATAGAGAAAAATGATGGCTAGAATTGAAATGGGAAGCAATTGAAGGTGGTGAATTGGATTGTGGAGCTGATTAGAGTCAACTAGGAGATGTTGTTGTCGCTGCTTTCATATTGGCAGTGTGCAAGTGTAGCTGCTGGTATTGTTGATATGGTTATTGCAGTGATGGGTTTGATATGGTTATTGCAGTGACAGGGTCTTGTGACGAGTTTCATTTGATGCTGCTAGTAAGCTCCGGTTGCAGCTGAAGTTAATATTATAGAGAAGGTGGTACTGGTGTTGGATTTGAGTTGGTTCTCTATGAAGAATGGTTTGAGCTGATGCTTGAGAATGGTTTTTAAGTACAGTTGCAGGTTGAGAGTGTAGAGAAGAACTGAGATGCCTATGTTGGTGATGATTATGAACTGCAGCTGGTGATAATCAGAATCCATGGAGGAACTGGTGTTGCTCTGGTTGAATTAATATGGATATTGCAGGTCCAGTTGAAGATCAAACTGAGCCTGAGATGGAGCATTTGTGGTGTTCAGGTATGAGCTTGAACTGAAATGCAAGGCAGTAATGCAGTGGGTATGGGATTTGAAGTGAATTTGTAGTTGCAGGTGCAATGAAGTGCTGCAATACAATGAGGAATTGCCTGTAAACCTAGATGGAAAGATATACCAGGTGAAGCTGAGTAATGGGTCTTGAGACATAACTGGTGGTATTGTTGGTGAAGCGCAGAAACCAATTATGGTTTCATCTTATTTATGATGAAACCAAAATCGGTTTCATCGTATTTCAACAATGTATTTCTATCCATGAAGATGTATAATACCTCTTAAAAAATTTCTTGCTGGTGATTTCTTACGAAACCAAGATGAAACCAAAATCGGTTTCATCTTATTTATGATGAAACCAAAATCGGTTTCATCGTATTTATGATGAAACCAAAATTGGTTTCATCGTATTTTTGGGAGGTGGTGGTGGTGGGCGGTTGTGGTGCTGGTTTTGGTCGGCGGTGGTCGACAGTGGTGGTGCTGGATGGTAGGGTGGCTGGTATTGGTGGTGCAATTACGTAGTATCGGTGGTGGTGGTGGTGGTCGGAGGTGGTGGCGGTGGTGGTCGACAATGGTGGTGCTGGATGGTAGGGTGGCTGGCAGTGGTGGTGCAATTGCGCAGTATCGGTAGCGGCGGAGGGCGGAGCGGTGGTGGTCGGTGGTGGTGGCGGCGGTGGTCGGTGGCGGCGGCGGTGGTCAATGGTGGCGGCGGCGGGCGGCGATGGTCGGTGGTGGCGGCGGCGGGCGGCGGCGGCGGCGGCGGAGCGGTGGTGGTCGGTGGCGGCGGCGGCGGTGGTGGTCGGTGGAGGCGACTGAGGTGGTGGTCGGAGGTGGCGGCGGTGGTCAGTGTCGGTGGTCGGCGGCGGCGATGGCGGAAGGTGGCGTTGGCGGTGGTCGGAGGTGGTGGAGGTGGTGGAGGTGGTGGCGGTGGTGGCGGTGGTTATCGGTGGCGGCGGTGCTTATTGGTGGTTGTTTATTTCTTGTTGGGGGTGATAATATAATAAGAATTAAAGTGTGGTTGATTTTTGTTTTTGTTGGAGTGATTTAAACTAGAAGGGTAATATAGACAGTTTATATTAAATGGGGTTTTTGTTAACAATTTGTTTTGTTGGAGTTTTTATATATGGATAGTGACACCTTTGGGGTTATAACTCGCGGACCGTTAAATAAATAACTAGATATGGGGTGACCTAGAATTATTTCTAATGCCTTTATCCAAAATAAAACCATGGTCTCAAAAAAAAAAACCATGGTCCCCAAAAAATAAAATGCCTTACCCACTAAAGGGTAGAAGCCCAATAAAAAGTAAAAACCCTAGCCAAAAAGAGCCGCAATTGATCCTTCACCAACCTTTCCAAGTATGTCGATCATCTGTAATCCCAGTGAGTTGTCAATGGCAATCTTTTTGTGCACACTTGCTGACATCTCCGTACTGAATCTAATGCCAATCTTTTTTTAGTTAAGCTGTCCCGACCACTAAGAGTATATGTAATGGCAATCTTTCTGATTGAATTCAATGAAATTCTCTTCTTTGGTGCAGCTAATGAAGTTAAGACTATGTAGCGGAGGAATTAAACGCACATAAGTACATGATGGAGAAGCTATTTTTTGGAGTTTTATTGTGAATCCATGTTAGAGAGATGCAAAAATTAAGCAGTGAAACTCAATTATTGAGATAAGATTTCAAAATAAATAATAATACATGGATCGATTTCGATTTTCCTAACTTCATTAATAGAATGAGTAATTACAACTGGTCACCACAACAGATTATATTACAGATCTTGATTATTTCATTTCATTTTACGTTGCGTAATTGGTTCACTTACATCTTAGACTACCATCTTTTATGATTTTGCTGCTGCCACTGATGTTGATGATGAACATAGGATGCAGATGGGGAGAAGATGTGGTTGTTTCATTACATTTGCTTTGTTCCTAGCGTTAGGGTTTGATTTACTTTCTTCCTTTCTCTCGACATACCAAGGAGGGGGGCGCAAATTGGATCTGCAAAAAAACCTATACACTAGCTATATACAGTACATAAAAGGGTTAGGGTTATTATTTGATCCAACGGCTCAAATGTATTTGATGACTGACATCTATGAACTCACCGATTCGATCCGATCCCTTTCAGGCTGTTGGGTATTTAATTATTTGTTTCCTCTAGACAATTGGTGATGTTAAGCTACAATCTCGATGGATCTTCTCTACATAGATAGATGAGACGAGACGAGGGAGGGAGGGAGGGAGGCACAGTTTGTTGAGCGAAACTACACAATACTACTATTTATAAGGGTTAGAGATTTAGGTCTAAGGTATCACCGTTGATTTCAATCTTATTTGTTTCATCTAACAGCTGTAACGTGTTCAATGACTCAACACTATAATTGAGTAAAAGACGGCTGAGCTAGGAGTCTGATACTCGTGGAGGATAGATAGGGTTTTTAAGGTGCCATATGCATTATTCGTCAATTACTCTGCTTGATGCAAGTATAGATTCCGATGGACTCATGAAATTTAGAATTTTCCTCCAAAGTCACTGGCCTTATAAGATATGATGAAACTGCATGGGAAAAAAGAATTACTTATTCAATATTAGTGCAACTACAGCCACTAGAGATATTCAATGTACAATTGTGAAAATCTATCCCAACAAGTATAGGGTTAGAGGTCATGGATTTGAGCATTCCCATATGGTGCGCTTTTTAATCTTCATCTGTCATTTTACTGACTTGCTTTATTTTTGTGCAACTCCTGGAACTTCTGATCCAATTTTGAAGGCTTTGAAATCAAATTTGTGGCTTTAATGTGATCTTACATGTTTGTTTTAATTAGAATTCATTTATGAAATCTTAAAATTTTAGAAACAGTACTGCAACTAAACAATGAAACTAGCGGGTTTGTGACTTGGAACTAACCCAACTATTTTTTTCTTTAGGATTATTTCTCTAGAAACTAGCGGGTTTCTGCAAGTTTCTAGTCTCTCTCCCAGTCCCTTATATGGATTTCAGCCAAATGAGAGACTGAAGCCCTAAAATGATATCCAAAAACTTAGAATACAAATACAATTGTTACTTACACGTCTTTTACATCATACTTTCGGTATTTTCACACTTTTGTGCTCCTTTCTCGAAATTTTAGAGGTTTTCTTAAGTTTTGATTTTTCATTTTTATACGAGTACACCAAACAAATAATGCAATATGAACATAATTTTTTGTTATGATTGTAATATGATTAACATAATCTCTATCAGGAAATCGTCGGATATTCTTTTTTCAAAAGAAAAACAAAGAACACATCTCGAAATCAAACTTTGTATCCCAGGCCAACCAACGCATACAAAAATAATTTGAAATTGCATCCTCTGGATTAATTTTGTCTAATTTTTTTTGTTTTCTTGATACGAAGAAAAGGTTTTATTAATCTCAATGAGGTTCCCTTTAAAGTACAGACTGTAACCAAGGAGAAAAATCTTTATACTCCTCTAAATGAAGTTTATCAACCCTTATTGATCAATTTCTGTAAATACAATAACCACACTGATCAATGAAAAACATCTGCATATTTGGCGATATTTGGCCTATTCTGCGCCTTTTTTCAACGTACGAATGAACGACAATAAAAATCTACACATGTGTATTCCAATCACAGATTTGATCAAAGGAAAACAATCCATAAGAAGAGTTATTAGATAGGCTATTAGTATCTCTTCAACTGAATTTTTGAATCTTTAAGAGTTTCCTGGATTAATAAACTGATAAATTGCCACCCTTCACCGGCTGGTCACCAGGAATAAATAAAATACTGTACTAGTCGGAATTTGGTTACAGTTGGGATTAAAAACCAAAGGAATCCAAATCAACTAAAAAAATTTCTATAACAGTGAAAGAATCGAAAATGAATTTCCATACATAAGCAGATAATTATGACTCAATAAACCCTTCAAACATTTTTGCTTATCAATTCTTTCCAACATAAATAGTGTATGTCTTTATTTGATTCAACTCTCTCCATTAACCAGGCTTTAACTTGTCTATCCTTGACTAATAAGATCTTTCCGACAGAGATAGGCTCGTTCCAAACTCCCTCTCCCCTTTTGATTAGAATCGCTGATATAGATGGATACTTTACTTTCCTGTGTTACATCTCTAAGATACTTAAAAAAAAAAACGTTTTGATGAAGCTGCTGAGCAGGCTACATCCTTCCAAAATACCTTCGAGTGGCGGAGCCAGATATTTTGAATGAGGGGGACTAAACTTTCTAATATAAAGCATTAGTGGATTAAATACAAAATATATGATTAAAGTAAGGGTGTTTTTATGGTTTTAATGACTTTTGGGGGGCTAGAGCCAGGATTAGTCAACCCTTGGCTCCGCCCCTGCCGCTTCAACCCCCACAATGCGTTTGGGAAGATCACACTTTACCTTGGTACGGACTAACCATCCTCATCAGTGTTGCATCTGACTCTGAATCCAGTACAACATACCAAGGCTCTCTCCTCTCCTCTCCCACTCTCTTCTCCCACTCTCTTCTCCCCTCCTCCCTGCAACCTTCACAAACTTTTCAAGCCTCTTGTTCTATGCATTTGGGGCATTTAGCTCTATATCTAGTTTGAGATATTGGGTTTTCTTTTCAACCTCACAGATCGGGTCTGAGCAGCACATCATTAGTTCGGAGGATGGGTTTTCTAATGATGTTGGATGTTTGATCTTCTCTCTTTGGATCTAAGTCTTCTAAGATTTCCTTGGTATTTTCCTTTGGGTTTCTGTTTTACAGAGACGGCTTCCAAGTACTTTGATCGAGAGTTGGGTTCTTCATAGAGGCTGAGTTTTCAGTGATGTGTGGCTGATTTGCTGGTTTCTCTTGAATTCCAATTATTTTTCATCTTTTTTTTTCAATCAACATCATCCGAAATCACTAATTTCATCTGAGGTACTTGTTTATTGATGAAAGAAGTGGCGACGATTTCGTTATGGTGGCTTGGTTATGGAAGATGTCTGTGTATGGAGGTGGATTTCATTCAAGGGTCCGACGATAGTAACGGCAGCGTGGTTCAAATCCTATCCTTAATGGTTTTCCTGTCTAATTTTGCACTTTTCTTCAACATCATTTTCAATCAAAAGCTTTGAGTAAAACTATCCTAACTTTTCTAAAGCGGTTTCAACGGTGGTTTGATGGATCTGGAGTTGATGACGGTAGTACAGATGATGGCAGAAGTCTTACAGTTTAGGCTTTGCCCCACCAAAAAGCTTCCTATTTTAGCAGTGGGATGGTGGCGCAATTTGATTTTGACAGATTCCAGCGTCAATTTCAGAGCTTGGGTCGCGGCGGCGGCTGCAATTTCAGTTGTTCCATGTTATAATTTCCTTTGGTTGATTTAGGGTTTTGGTAGGTTTGAGTATTTTTTTTTGGGCTTTCCCTTGTGTGGGCTTTCCATTTGGGTCCTATGACCGACATTTCTATGTCGGTACATTGTTGGTAAATCATCTATGTGGGTTTGGTGCAACAAAATTATGTACATAAACATTTCTATATATGTGAATTTATTTACCGATCAAAAAAAAAAAAAAAAAAAACATACCAAGATGTTATCAGCTGGGTTACATCAAAATTCAAAAACACACAGCTAGTAGTATTAGGAATCGAAAGTAAACCCAAATGCCATGATATTAGTCTGTGGGATATATGGCTTCTCCATGGATATGTTTAGCCCCATAGGCATAGTGATCTGTGAATCAATTAAAAATAATACAAACATGTCATCAGTCGGGGCATACTAAAAAACCAAAAATGCACATGAAGTAGTAGTAATAATTCAATCAATTGAAAGTAAACCAACCAAATACCTTTTGAAGGAATGGAGGGCGGCATGAGGTACCTACAAGAGTTCACAGATCCATCAAAACAAATGTCAGATTTTTATGTTATTCACAAAAACCACATTACATTGAGAGCAGTAGTATTATGATCTTACTAATTTGTTGAGAGGAAATATCATTATGTGTAGTGACCTGCACTACAATTAAGTAATTTCAGGGTTCAATCCTACAGGATTTACTCTGTAGAGATTGGGATAAAAAACCTCAGTGAGGCGGAAGAACAAACCAAAACAATTTCTATTTTGATAACTAGAAAAGAGAAAACAGTTTTCTACATAATAGGGCATCAGACTAGGCACATGTGCCACAGACACACACACATTACTAACTACAATCAATACATGGGTGCCCTGAGCATGAGACATGAAAATGCCCGTCCCTTAAAGCTTATCCCTGACCTCAAGGATAAATGTAGGAAACTTCGACTTGAGAAAAGCCGTGTCTTCCCAACAGTAATACCCTTCAGTAATATGAGACCATTGTACAAGCAGTTGAGGTATTTGCTGTCGACCCTTGAGAAGCACACGAGAATCTAGCACTGCCACTGTTTTAACCTTCATCAAACCATGCTTGTCCAACGAAGGTAAGGTTGTCTGTGGTATGATACCTTGACCCACTCTCTTCTTTAATTGAAACGTGAAAAAAGGGATGAATATCAGAAGTAGGAGGTAGTTGGAGTTTATATGCTACCTGACCAATACGTTCCAGCACTTCATAAGAACCAAAAAACATGGCAGAAAGTTTCAGATTTTTACGCAGTTGTACTGAGGTTTGCCGGTATGGTTGCAAACGTAAATAAACGCAATTTTTTTTTTGATAAGGTCTTTAAATATTCCATTTTTTTTTCCTCTGTGGAACGCATATCCATTATCAGGGTCGGACATTACAACGGGATAAACCAGGCTATAGCCCAAGTGAAATTTGTGAAAAAAGTGAATTATCTTCTATTATATTGAGGTTTTAACTCATACTGTTTGTGAACAGGGAGTTTTAGGCAAAAATTTTGGATGCTAGATCAGATTGTGAACGTCCATAGGAGCTACCCTCCGAGGCTTCTTTTTAGGGGAAATCATGACATGATTGTGGTATATTTGTTGTCAAGTGGTTTTATGAATGTATTTTTTATATACTTACTTTCATAAAGAACGCTTTTTCATGCCATACAGTTCCACACATGTTTTACCTCAAATATCATTTCCATGCGATTACAAGATATAATTGCACTATTTTGGAGAAAGTTTAGTTCACATTCCCGCGTACAAAAAAAAACAAAATTAGTGAACCTGACTGAATCGGACACACGCATCTTCTAACTTGACAGTTGTGCTATAAATTCAGCATACCAGAAGTCATTTACATGTCTTCTTAATAACATTTTGTCAAAAAATCAAAACCTTGTTCGGCTTCTCTAAATTATACATTTCTGCTAGTTTTTTCCCTAAAACTGACCAAGGATAAATGTTTATATAAAATCATATGTCTCTGATAAGCATACAGGAGAAACACAAACATGAAAAGAAATCCACAAACCAATTCCAGTTGAGACAAAAAGAAAGAAAGAACAACACTTACTCATAATCAAGGCTTCCAAGTGGACAGGCATTTGCACCAATCAGAGCAATCTGAGAAGTGGTGTTGATCCTTTTTCTAAGAAGTGGCTCTCTAATCATGTCTTTGTCGAATAAATGTGAACCGTTTCTCACAATTTCCTTTCCATCAATTGGGAGTGCCTCACTTTTTACGTCAATCCCATTATTATCTGCTCGATCCTTTTGATAACACTAGTATTTTACTTTGGCAACTTGATTTTTTCAACTATAGGTGAAATTCACTTCTATTTTTCTACTCGAATATTGAAACAAAATCTATCAATTGTTTACTTCTGCTTCATGTTCTTGTCTATCCTATGACATCACTTATCACTACATCAGTATGAACATTTAGAAGTTGATATATATCTGGCTTCCAAAGTTTGGTCTTTAACCAAAATAGATGTGGATACACTCAACTGACCGTTCTGAAAATCATAACTTAAACTTTCTTAACATCCTGATCATGCCATGATCGAGATAAGGTCAAGATGGTTGAGATACAACAATTTATTAGTTGTAAGCGTATTTTGTACATGACAACTAATGCTAAGATGGGAACAGAAGAAAATTGGGGAGAATTCAACTACCCTATGTGTAAAGAAGCACCAAAAAATTTAAGAATGAAACCAACATAAATACAATTCAATTGGGGCAGCTTCGAAACCGGAATGAACACAAGAAGGATATGCACATTTGAATTACTTTGGAGCTGTAGCCATCCTTTCGATTACAATCAAAACACCATCACTTAGTCGTTCTTTAACTTTCTAGCTGAGATCTAATCACATAATCTTTGTATCAGAGAAATCTCCCTGAATCAATCGACACTTACAGTTTGAAACATCTTCATCCGTTTAAAATTAACCATCTTGAACTCGTGAATTTCATTCACATCTTCATCGATTTAATTATCTTGAACTGGAACCTTTTGACGTACAAATAATCTTCACACTTTCAGCTGAAACCTTTCGGTAATTAGAATCGGATGACCAAGTTATCTTTCCGGTAGGAGTACCTTGGAATCTTACTTGAGACGAGATATCATAATGCTGCTGAGATCAATTAAATTCATAGGGGGTGTTCTTGTTTGTTCTTCTTCCACCACATTCCCATACGAAACCACCACCTATGATAGATCCAGATCTACATGATTCCATTGTTGGTTCGTTCAAGGTGGTTTATGACGGCGTTATTGAGGGAAGAAGACCCTTAGAAGATCTGAGAAGATCTGGAGATGGAGAAGAAGAGGAGGAATATGTTTTAGGGTTTCTCTTTGATGGTAGTAAAAAATATCAAAACCGGTCAAAGAAAGTTAAGGTCACTATTCATGGTGTGCCACGGCTCATGACTCATGATACCGAACTACTTGAGGCGGACCATGGTTCAGCATGGATGGGCAGAGAGCATGGATCTGAAGAGCAAATCACTTTTATATTTTACACAAACTTATTACTCACTTTTTACTGATATATTTCTGGCTTCCAAATTTTGGGCTCTACATGGATACACGACTGACCACTTCATTGAGATAACTCAAGATGGTCGAGATGCAGCAATATATCAGTTGCAGGCGTATTTTCTGTTGAGACTATTATTAGTCCCACATTGTTGGGCAATCTAACATCCTGCGGTTTATAATTTCTAAGGGCCTCTCCACTCATTGCCAATTGGTTTTGAGTTGGATTCCCGTATTCTAACATGGTATCAGAGCAGACTATTTGCGACGAGTCATTGACCGCGCCTTTACTCCGCGTCACCCGATTTAATGTCCACGTGTTAGACCCAACGAGGCCATATAACATTTTCAAAGTAAAAACCATAGTAACTAATCTTATTTGACCATAGTAAAAACCATACTACATCTCCATATAAGCGGGGCCATATAACATTTTCGATAATGAAACATTATTCTTGAGATTTTGGTGTTAATCTGCAATTACAGACCGTTAGTTTCAGAGAAACCATAGATAATGTAAACCATAGTGCTATATAAATGTCGCTATGGAACCAGCAGCCCCTCCTTTGAGAAGTGTAATAATGTAAAACATATGCAATAAAGCATACTCCTAAAAATCATGTAATTGATGCTCTTGCACCATCTTGTTTGAGCAAAACCAGATTTTAACTAGAGCATACTCCCGTCACATAACCTAGATGGTGGTCAACTGCACCTCCAAACTAATCCTCAGCGTTTTCTGTGGTCTCTATCTAATTATTGACATGAGGTGAGTCTGCAAGAAAATCAACATATAATGTAGAACATATGATTGTTGCCCCATCTTGTTTGTGCTATCTTCAATTTTTAATGAAATTGTATATATAGTTAAGCTTTCATGAAATTACGGAAAACACAGACACTGATGCTCTCATAAGAAAATTACCACTGTTGATGTATCAATTTCATTTTGTTTAACAGGATAGCTCAAACTGACACTTCAAACATAGTAATAAAAACGAACAAATGAACTTGCACATCAAATCTGTCCTAGATTCCCATTTTAATCTTCGAGATGGACTGTACAGGAAACTAGATGTTAACAGTAGGGTAAAACTCCCACGTACACTTGAGTTGAGTAAAGAACCACTAAAATATCAGCATGACAAACGATATGAAAGCTATAAGACCCAATTTAGCAGTTGAGTTCAATTTTGTAAGGGTAAAACTACAAACTCATTAAGTGGGATAGCTTAAACATTTGAATTACCTTGGAGCTAGCCGTGTGAAAATCATCATGAAATATTTTCACTGTAAGGTGATGTCTTTTTAACACTCCAACGTACCAAAAGGGGCTACATTACTTCCCGTGAGAATCTCCCGAGAAAAATCTATAGAGACAAAGCCCTATGGACCTCTCATTTTTCACTCAGTTCGAAGCAACCTGAATCAGATATTAGATTCTTTATTTTCTCATTTTTGTAGTATATGACTTGCGGTATGACTCAGTCATATTTTATTTATTTTTTACACAATTTAGACTACATTATAGAGTCGATGTGACAGGTCAGATCCTAGTTAGCAATTCGGGATTCGGCAAACGTACGGAACGGCAAACGTACGAGTATTATACGGTTTTGTAAAATTCAGATTCAGTCCAAAATTCGGTCAACGGGACGTGATTCGTCAGTACTTCGGAACGGCATACGTACGTGTATAATTCGATTTATAAATGTGAGTTCGGCTCTGAAAATTCGGTATCTATATATAACAAATAATTTGTATTTATAAGGTCATAGACTAATTTTTATGCATATGTGTGAGTTATTTAAAGAAAAAATAAACTTAATATGATGATATTAATAATATATACAACATTAGTTATCCAAGAGGACGTCGTATGGTGGTTTAGATGTTTGGTTAGTGAGTTTGAGATCTCTCACCTTCAAATCTCTTCAGTCGTTTTTGTTTCATTAAAATTACAACACGTCTAATATTCGGTTGTGTATGCTCGGAAGGCAGTAAAGCCCAAAAAATGGAGTCTTTGAAAAGTAAAAGCTAAAGAATTTATGGCGAATTAAGCGGACGTATCATTCGGAATACGTAAAATTCGTGAACGGTTCGCGAATAATCCGGGAATGCCACATAATACGCGACTTGGGTTCGGAGTTCTAAACGTACGCGAATAAGACGGTAAAATTCGTGATACGGAAAAATTCGCGAATGATTCGCGAATCATTCGCGAACTTACTAACTAGGGGTCAGATTCAGAATAGTCATTTAGAGTCGGAAAAATAAACAAACACTCTCTTACTTCCTATCCGAGAAGATAGGAACATAATTGTAATTGGCACTAGAAGCAGTTCAACCAAGCCAGCATAAAGATGGTCACAAATGGGCCTCTGACAAATGAAATTGGCACTAGCAGTTCAAGTTCAAGTTGAACTTGCAATCCATTTTGATCGAACGATTTTTTTGGGGACCATGATCTTTTTTGGGACCATGGTTTTATTTTAGGTAAAGACATTAGAAGTAAATTTAGGTCACTCTTTATCTGGATATTTATATTAATACCTAAATTACTCTCCTGATTAATTTTGGGTGATGATTAGTTAGTGTTAATAATAGTTAGTGTAATGATTAGTGAGATGATTAAGTTAAGGATAATTAGTGAGATAAAAAATCAGATGATTTTTTTTTGAAGAAGTAGAATTACTGAGAGAGTAAAGTTAGAGAAGATGATGAAGGAAAACATGAAAAACGATGGATTTTACCAACTACAACCTGAGGAAGGGTATTTGGGTACCCAGGTGTGCTTCAAACTTAGATAATGTTGGTTAAATTGCTCCAAACTTTCAAAAAAAATGAAAATTTTTATGTAGATTTGGGTCAGTTCGGTTACCATATGTCAAGAACATGTAACCGAACACACCTGAAAATGTAATTCGGTTACATTTTCCAAACACGCAGGTTACCGAACTCGCTCGTTAATGGAGGTTTTGGTCGTACAGTGTAATGTTCGGTTACCTAGGATAAAATGGTAGGTAACCGAACTTTGAACTTAACAATTTATTTGGGTACATCTTGTGTGTTCGGTTAGTTCGCAAACTTCAACGCAACCAAGTTCCCAACCGAACTGCAGGTTGAAAGTAACCTAGTATTAGAAGTTCGGTTGGTTCGCAAACTTCAACAGATTTTGCGAATCAACCGAACTGGGCTTATATATGCATATATGCAATTAGGCAAACGTTCGGTTACTACGAAATTTATTTCTTGGCGAATTAGGTAGAGTTCGGTTACGAAGTTTCAAAGGTAGAGTTCGGTTACAAAGAAAACTTAACATTTTTGCGAACGGACCGAACTTGTGGACTTCTCATTATTTTCGTAAACTAAAGTTCGGTGATATCCTTATTTCGCAAAGGAACCGAACTTATGGACTTCTGTTGTTCTAATACAAGGAGTTCGGTTAAAAGTATTTTTTGCGAATCAACCGAACTCTATTGGCTAAGTTCGGTTACTTTGTAGTATTAAAATTTTTTGCGAAAAAACCGAACTCTATTGGCTAAGTTCGGTTATTTTGGAACTCAAGATAGTGGCCAAAACAACAAAGTTCGGTTAGACTAGATTTGTTTTTTTCGTTTCTAAGGGTGGAGTTCGGTTACTTTGTAGTTTTAAAATTTTTTGCGAAACAACCGAACAGAGAGTTCGGTGACTTAGTTTTAAATCCAATAGAACCGAACTGTTCTTCGTGTTCTTCATTTTCAAGAAGTTCTGTTAGTAAACTAGGTTTTTTTGGAAAATCGGCCTAACCGAACATGGCTCTGTAACTCCTACTAAAACCCTATTTTGATGATTTCTATTCGATTGAAGCAATCAAAATCAAATTAAAGTGAAGGGTTTGTTGGAAAATACCTCTGGAGTGGTCCCATGGCAGAATCAGGCTGCGATTGGCGTCTTTTACACTCGATAAAATTATCATGTAACAGAACTTAATTGTGATCGCATTGATGTTGTTACATTTCTTAAATAGGCGGTGGATGTGGTGGTGGGAGGAGGTGGTGGTGGTAATCGGTGGTTGGTGATAATCGGAGGTGGTGGTGGGAGGAGGTGGTGGTTATATATATATAGGTGGTTATTAGGTTGGTTTTAAATTAAATTAGGTTAAGGGTAGGTTAGTCATTTCAACGTTTTAGGACACCCTTATCACTATAGGGAAGGTGGTCTAATAAAACTATGGTCCCCTCAAAAAAGCCATGGTCCCTAAAAAAAAATCATTCTTTTGATAACCCATTTTCCATCCAAGAATGACTTGAGATTTAAAAGTGCGGTGGCAAGCACCCCTCTCATCAGTAGATACAATCACACACCAGCTGGTGCGGCCCAAACCTTTGCTTGCCAACTCTTTTTGAGAATTCTTAGACCGTATAAACTAAGTAAGCAAGCAGATTTTCAGAGAAGCTATGGATTAAAGCAGAAACTGCAAGATAGATTTAATACTAGTACATGGAAGGGAAGCGGTTGATTGATATACTATTTATCTGAACCTATGGTGAAAACATGAGAAAAGTGATTTTTCTTATTCAATTTAGAAACATTTGCATTCCTGCATTTCAATCTAGAAGGTGAAGTAGCGTCATCTCGTGGTTGACTGCTTAGCGACTGACCCTAAATATGAAAAGTCGGAATGGTCGTGGAAGAAACACTTGCCGGCTAAACTACTGCAAATTCACAAATTCGATTCTTCTGATCTAATTTGACATGCAAACATGAAATTGAAGTACTGGACGGAGTGAGTTTAAGTAGGCCCTTACTTTCTCAATCGCGTCATTTCTCCTTTTTCATTGGCGTTTATTCTTCTTCTTCAACTCCTTTTTTCTTCTCTTTCTTTTGAACTAAATTTGCAATTCCAAGGTTGTATTCACTGCATTTTCTATTTGTGTTTTTCATATGACTATCCCTAGGCCGCGGTGGCTCCTTGTTTAAATATAAATCAGAATTTTCGAATCGACGATTACGACGAGTTTTCAATGTTATGGGATAGAGAAGCCGGTGAGGTAGAGGTGGAGGAGAAGAAGAAGAGAAGAAAAAAATGAAAACTGATTTAGGGTAATAAGAATTAAAAAAAAAGCAAGGATAGTTTTGTAAATTTATCCATTAGGACTCCCCCTTATCCCTTAATAAGAGTCCACTTAAAATTGGGTATACCCCAATATGGCAAGGTTGCAATTCTCTGCTTAGAAAATAAATTACAAAATATTTTTCTTAAGATATGCAGATAATAAATTACCTTTACAACTTCGTTATTTCTTTGTTTTTCTTTTCGTTCATGAAATTTTGTTACAGCGCATATGCATCGCTTATACGACTATATCTATATGAGTACTAAAATGATTCCCGGAGGCCACACCTTATTTCAGTCTGTTAGAAAGTGAAATGTCTTTAAGTTTGATGAGGAAAATAAACGCATATATAATTCATTAAAGTGAAATGCTAATAGGAGGAATATCCAAGGTACTTGGAACATCAACTTGAAACAAGAGCCTTGTCCTTCCAAGCCATGTTAAGCAATGTATTGTTATCTCAGGGCCGGCCCTGATTCTTTTTTGCCCTAAACCAGACCCTACGAGTGTTTCCCTCTTATCTTATAAGAACTCTATGGTCATCGATGTTTTAATTGCATTTTCTTTCTGAACTTTTCAACATATTAGTTAACATTGGATCGTCCATGATCCATTGTAGATGAATATCGTTATCACAAAAAGAAATTACATATATAGCATTCAAGTATTCACCCAGGAAGGTAAACAAAAAAACCCAAAATGCCAAAACTAATTATGACGATTGAGTACGTTTTTCTCATTCTAGGAAATATATCTCATCATCTTTTAACTTATGATTTCAAACAAACTTAGAGTTTGATGACTAATTATATACTCATTAATTCCTCTCCTTGACTTAAATTTAAATTTTTAAGAAGGAGATTCCAAGATTATGGTGAGTTTGATGATGAACATCATGAAAAGTTCGTCTTTTTCAACTCTCATAAGGTGATTGCTTCCTTATGTAGTTTACTGACTAGCATCTCTTAACAACCCTTTCATGGAGGAGATCATTTGAGCACCGAAGAATTTAAAACTCCATGTTTAATCGATCTACAACTCTCCTGTGCTACTTGAGGTAGGCTTTAAAAATCTCGAAAATAACAAGAAATCTTAAAGAAAATTAGCGAAAAAACGTAGATCTGTTGATCTTGAGGTTCTTCTAGACTTTTCAGATCGTGAAGATCCTTTTTGAGTCCGAGCTCTACTCGTTCATCTCAACATAAATCTATTTTGTACTGTGAAAACACTTTTCTTACAGAGATTATGAAAACAATATAGAGTTGTTGTTAGGGAGGTAGATTAGATCTTCATACCTCCCTGTTTCTAGCGCCAAAATGTAGTTGTATATTTTCTGACTACTACACCCAATTAAGATTAAAGACTAAAAACTATTTAAACATACAAGATTCAACATAAACAAGATGTAAATAATATGAAATGTAAAGATTGACACAAGCATATAACGTGGTTCGGCCATGAAGACCTACGTCCACAGAGAAGAAGATGTTTTCTTATTGATTATAAGGTCTTACCCTTGAAAGTATTACAGATCCCTTCTAGATTTCTTACTTTCTCTCTATCTAAGTCTCTCTCAGGAATTCTCTGTAAAAAGACCATCTAAGATTACATAAGTTTTCCATCTCCTGGTACATGGACTGGTATTTATAGACAGAATAAACTCGTGGTTGCTTGATCGTCCGAGTTAGGTGAGCTGTCTTCCTTCGTCCTGGCTCCCTCAGACTCGTTCTATACCGTCCCTCGTGATGGCATACTTGGTCCTCCCTCCGAGTTGTATCGCTCTCCCTTGGATCGTGTTGCCCTTCTGTGGAGAACCTCGTGCTCCATCACCTCTGGGTCATAGTATAGATCGTCTGAGTCTTCCGTCACGGTGCCCAACTACCCAAGTCCTGTTCTTATCCTTCATTAAATGCGGTCTTGCTTTTTAGACTTGACCGTCTGAGCAGATTAGACTTTTATACGCACGTGTCATTCATGTGACGTTTGTGCAGTTGCCTCGACTGAGACAAATCCTTATCTCAAAGAATGATTCGGTGCTCCAACCTTATCATCTCATCATATGTTCATCTCTTAGGATGTTGACACGTGGCCGTCGGGTATTTTACCCACACAGATGGACAGGGAATATGATGGCACAGATGATCTGGAGCATAGAAATTCATTCCTGAATGATTATAGGAGGAATATCCAAGTTACTTGGAACATCAACTTTAAACAAGAGCTTGCCCTTCCAAGCCTTGTTATGCAACGGATTGTCATCTTTTAAAAGACCATCAACATTAGAATCCATGAATTCTTCTGCAAGTATAGCTTCTAAGCTTGGGTCTAAGTATCTCAGACGCTCTATTTGCAACTACTCGGGCAACACAACAAAGCGTTACAATTAAGAACTAAACGAATGAACTCAAATTAAACACACTACAGAATTAAATATATATGTCACTCAAACCTCATTTTCATTCATGGTGCCATTTCCAAATCACACTACAAAATCCCTTGAGAAACTTCATCAGCAGTAGCTTGAATAGTAGTAGGATCAGGACCGTAGTCCCCTCTCGTCAAATACCACCCGAACATTTTGTTTAAAGGTCCATGAAGATTACACGCTTAATTTGAGTCTTTTAAATGTGGATGATGCCAACGAGTCATGGACCTCAAATTGACCCTGCAATTCAAATTACATTCGGACTAAACTCTTCACGTGTCTTGAATACACAATCACAACCGTCGAAAACACATATGCCCGACCACAAGTTTGGGCAGTCAAAATAACGGATCACCCGATTAGATCAAGAAATCAACGGAAGTAAATTAAACCCTAATTAAACGGGCAGATATAACCCTTATAAGTATTCTGCTGCGTTAAACCTAACCCTAAAAACCATAGCGGCGGATCTGAATCTCATCTTCATTTTTCAGTTCTTCAAAACTAGAATTAATTGAGGCTAAAATGGAGTCATCAAATGAGATCACACATCAATCAGAAGAAACGGTACTCAATCATCCACAAGAAAAAGGAACACTATATGATGAACAACCGATCGAAGAAGAAGAAGAAACAGATCATTCACCAATCGAAGAGGTTAAACTAGTAGTACCAGAAACCGATGACCCTTCTTTACCAGTAATGACATTTAGGGCATGGGTTCTTGGTACACTTTCTTGTACCATACTTATCTGTCTAAATACATTCTTCACCTATAGAACTCAACCTTTAGTAATATCTGCAATCTTAATGCAAATGATAGTCCTACCAATTGGTAGATTCATGGCTAGTGTACTTCCAAAAAGGAATATAATAATGCTAGGGAGAACATTTAGCTTAAATCCTGGACCTTTTAATATAAAAGAACATGTTATTATCACAATTTTTGCAAACTGTGGTGTTTCAAGTGGTGGTGGTGATGCTTATTCTATTGGTGCTATTACTGTCATGAAAGGTTTTTATAAACAAAACATGAGCTTCCTTTGTGCTCTTCTTATTGTCTTGACTACTCAGGTATTTTCATTCCTTGTCTTATTTTTTCTATTTTTTTTGCTTTCGGCTTTAATTTTGTGCATATTGTCTTAATCTTCTTTTGGTTTTGCGATATTGTTGTATTTTACTAGCTTAATTGCAATAATTGTACTTTGCTGCAGATATTGGGGTATGGATGGGCAGGGTTGTTGAAGAGGTATTTGGTTGATCCATCTGAAATGTGGTGGCCATCAAACCTTGCTCAGGTTTCTTTCTTCAGGTACTCCGGCTTCAAATATGAGACGCTTTATACAGAATTCATGTTTGATTTGCAGATCTATTCTTTCTAGCTCATATGATTCTAAATATTTGAGCACAGTTAAAAGTTACTAACTATAATTATAACAAATTCACAGAGCTCTTCATGAGAAGGATCCAAATTCTAGGGGCCTAACAAGAATGAAATTCTTCCTCATTTTCATGGCGGCAAGTTTCGTTTACTACGCATTACCTGGTTATCTTTTCACAGTCTTGACCTTTTTTTCATGGATTTGTTGGGTATGGCCCCATAGCATTACTGCTCAACAGATTGGATCTGGTCATCATGGACTTGGTATTGGTGCTTTCACTCTTGATTGGGCAGGAATTTCAGCTTACCATGGAAGTCCACTAATTACACCATGGGTTTCAATTCTCAATATTGCAGTTGGATTCATTATGTTCGTTTACATAATCATTCCTATCTGTTATTGGAAATATAATACTTTTGATTACAGAAAGTTCCCTATGTTTTCAAATAAACTTTTCACTTCTGCCGGTCAAAAGTATGAAATCAACAAGATCCTGAATCCACAATATGGTCTTGACGTTGAGGCTTATGAAAATTATGGAAAGTTATATCTCGGAACGTTATTCGCTCTTTCAATTGGATCCGGATTCGCAAGATTTTCATCTACTATCGTTCATGTTGCGCTCTTTCATGGCAGGTATATTTTACTTGTTCATCTTATGTAGTTCATTATAAAGTTAGAAAACCTCGCATCAAATTAATTGTTGGTATCTGGTCTTGACTGACTTGGAATCTTGCAGTGCCATTTGGAAACAAACTAAATCAGCATGGGAAAATGTGAATGTGAGATTGGACATACATGCAAAATTAATGAAGGCTTACGAAGACGTCCCTCAGTGGTGGTATCTTATTCTCTTGGGAGGAAGCATTGGTTTGTCTCTCTCAATGTCTTTCATTTGGAAAAAAGATATTCAGCTTCCTTGGTGGGGGATGATTTTGGCATTCGTATTGGCTTTTGTCGTTACCTTACCCATTGGAGTCGTTCAAGCAACCACCAACCAAGTATTCACATTCAATCTCTTTTAGATTTTCCCTCTTTCCATTGATTTTCAGTACAAAAAATAAGACATCAGTAAAATCAGATCTTGCACTAACTATTGGATGTTTTTGTGGTTATGTTGCAGCAACCGGGATATGACATAATAGCACAGTTTATGTTTGGCTATATCCTAAAAGAAAAACCCATTGCAAGTCTGCTTTTCAAAATATATGGACGTATTAGTACTGTTCATGCACTCTCGTTTTTATCCGATCTAAAACTTGGTCACTACATGAAAATTCCACCTAAGTGTATGTACACCGCACAGGTATGAAACTTCAAGCATATCAGAAATAAGGCAATGTTATAGTGTGTGCATAATGTAAAAGCTTTACTAACTAAAGATGTCTTTATATGATGAAGCTTGCTGGAACAATTATAGCTGGTATTGTCAACCTGGGAGTTGCATGGTGGATGCTTGAGAATATCGAAAACATATGTGATGTTGATGGTCTGCATCCAGATGGTCCATGGACTTGTCCAAAATACAAAACCACCTTCAATGCTTTTGTTATATGGGGTCTAATTGGACCAGAAAGATTATTCGGACCAGGTGGAATGTATCGAAACTTGGTGTGGTTATACCTCGTAGGAGCTGTTTTGCCAGTACCAATTTGGTTGATGAGCAAAATCTTCCCTGAGAAGAAATGGATTCCATTGATCAACATACCACTGATATGTTATGGATTCGCCGGCATGCCTCCAGCAAGCCCTACAAACATTGCTTGTTGGCTAATCACAGGGATGGTATTCAACTACTTTGTGTTCAAGTACAAGAAAGGATGGTGGCAGAAATACAACTACGTTTTGTCGGCAGCGTTGGATACTGGGACAGCCTTGATGGGCGTGTTAATCTTCTTCGCACTAGATAATAGGAATGTGATATTAAAGTGGTGGGGAACCGAAGGTGATCACTGTCCCTTGGCTACTTGCCCAACTCAACATGGTATTATGGTTGAAGGGTGCCCAGGTTTTAAGTAAGTAGGTTGGTAATACTTTGGATAATCAATGAGCTCAAAGTGTGTTGAAATCTTTAAATTGGCTTTAGCTTTAAATTTGAATTGTAGTAAGAATAGCTTAGTGAAGTGAAGCAGAGTCTTCCCCTTGAACATTGATTATCTGTTAGGTTTGATTAATAATACTTTTTATGGAAATTATTAAAATACTTCTGGTATTTGTTGCCTTGCTGCTGGCGGAAGCTGCATAATCCAGTCTTGTAGTTGAGAACTTGAGTTTTTGAAAATGAAAATTCGCATTAACTAACCCACAAATTTGAACTACAGTTAATTACAAGCCTCTTCTTTTGCAGCAGACCAATCACTATCCTGCTGAGTTGAAAATCAAATTCAAGATGGATTTTTTGTAGGAAAAAGAAGAAGATTACCAGGTAATCGATGCGAGTAACGAGATACAGGAACTTTGCATCAGTTAAGTGTTTCTTAAACTGCATTCGCCAAAGATGATTACTCAAACAGAAAAGAACTATTCAAAGTAATATTAATTTTATGCCCATCCATCTTCCTGAAACATCCCCTTCCAAAACCCTGGATTGTGTTTCTTATCCCAGAAGCAACAGCTTCTGCCAAATACTTTACCTGCAAACATGGGTATTCGAGTTGGTCACTCAATAGACAGTGAACTACAATGTCTAGACAACGACTGCAATGATGGTGTAAAAGAGCAGATTGAAAATTAAAGCTGACTAAGATAAAGACAACAAGTAAGAACATAAGAGAAACACTAATGCTAGACTTAATGATGAACTGAGACGGTGGTAGATAGACAAGTACCCTGAGCACCATTTGCCTTTTTAATGACCAGAGGTTAAGGATTGATTATGACAATCAAATGATTAATGACAAGAGATAGTATTTGACACTCTCAACCTGATGACAATCAAAAAGATGTACAGTACCTGCTATTGCAGATTGTGAACTCACAGAACCTAATATTCTCTCCACTGAAGATTGATGTCGAGGGAATCCTTGACAATCTTCGCAACAGTATCCAGTTGCTCAAGTTAGATGAGAATTCAACAATAAACTTAAATTCAGATAACTAATGTCAAATAAGGCTAGTGCCAACTGCCAACCTTTCTCTGCCCCGCGTATCTAACGTTCTTCTCACCACCAAACGAATTTCCAGAAGACACTTCCACTCTAGAAGAATCATGCTTCACAATATCACGACGATTAATCTAATCCGGTAAATATCTCCTGGAACTTTGCTCTTCTGCAATTTTATGTTTAATTGTTTCTTTATCCACCTGGTTTTGTAAAATTAATTTATTATTGAAAAGAATACGAGGAACAACGTAATACCAGGACACAAATTCACTACTCTTTCACGGAGAAACGCATCCAAATCAACCCTGGCTTGATGCTGGTGCTTTCCATTACAAGCAAGAACCAAAAACATAAGACAAAATCGGGTATATCGCCTGCATCAGTTGGTGATAGCTTTAACCTCCTAATATGAGCCAATGAACTATCATCTAAAAGAACAAAAGTAACAAATTAATATTTCCTCTCTGGTTAATATACTAACAGATACCCACAGCGACGAAAAAACAACAATGCTTATGCATCTATAATTACGTGAAGTCAATATCCATAGCCATCTGAATAACAGGACCCATAGAAGCCCCTTGAAAGAGAGTGGAAGTCATACAATTTCTTATGACCTCTAAACTATAAATCCAGGAAACAAAAATAAAACAAAAAAGAATAAAAAGTAACGGGAATTACCTCCTCATATGCAGGAGTCATGCTTAGCCACAAAACGAATATGAAGTTAAGCCTCAACTGAAGCAGATATCAAAGCACAGGATAAAAGAGATAAATCTGCGTAACAAACTCAAATTAAATCGACTACTAATGATTACCTGACAATAATATCAACAGATTTGTGGCTTAGATGCTAAAAACAGAGAATTCGGAGACGGAATAAAAGCTGAATTTAGATCATGGCCAAAGTAAGTTAACTCACCATAGGATCTCTAGTAACAGCTGAATAGTTAGCCACTGGATTAATACTTAGACAGGCTTGCTGCATTAACACCTTGGGCTGAGACTCTCCTACGGGTATCGTGAGCAGCTGTTGAAAAACAACCTAGTTATTTTTCTTCTTCACCGCCTGGTTCCAAGTAACACATAACCAAGATCAAAATTTAGCATATGTAAGCCAGAAGACATATGTAGGAATCTTGAGTATGCGTATAGCCAATGTTGTTCTGCTCTCACAACAAGTTTCATAGTTAGGTGTTAATTTATGACACTTTTGGATTTTATTGCAAAAGAGAAAAATAATAGACAGGAGCATCTACTACTGTACTGGACTTATCATAAATTTGAAAGCTAAAACCGATGAGAGTGATAAATGGTCTGCTTTATCACTAAAGTTAGTATCTTTGAAATGGTCTGCTTTTAGGAAGACACTTTAAGTTTTCCTGTGAAGAAATAAGCATTCAATGTTAGTCAAACATGAAAAATCTTCGTACACAATAACAAAGTTTGTAGTATCAGCAACAACCCAGCCCAAGATAGTATTACTGAGTTTCAGATTCTACGGAATTAACTGAAACTTGTCAGTCTAAACTAAGGCTGAACAACACTTAAAAAGTATCAATTGTTCAACTAGTCACAGACGACAAGATATTAGTAACATGCTTTGCAAAATAGATTTTGAGTTACAAAATAGATTTTGGATAGACAAGAAACAATTGTTCAACTAGTCACAGACGACAAGATATTAGTAACATGCTTTGCAAAGCCATCTTCAGAATTGCACAAATATAATGCAAAGACTTCTATCAGAAAACTGATAACATGAAAGGTTTTTTGTGCAACTCAAAACAAGTTGAGTGCCAAATGATATAATGAAGTTCTTTACAGTATGCCAAAACTCAGTATCCAATAAAGCTACAATTAAAAAGCCTGCAAATCTCTCTACGAATTCTAATTTCTATAATACCAACAAAAGAAAACACATGGCCGGGAACAGAAGAAGAAAACCTTCATGGGAATATTTCTGGAAACGAGCAGGAGCACTGCAATCATCCAAACTCCAGAAGCTGTAGAAAATGGCTCAAGCCTTCAGTAGCTATAACCTGTAATCACACTCAACAAATCAATTTCACTATAACATGGATACAAACTAAAAACCGCCCAAAAACACAATCAATTTCACAATAATATCACCTATATAATAGAATCGTAACCACTAATGCACATATGAACCACAAAGTGTTCAAACTAACTCAATAGATCATCCATTTAAGTTCAGCTTTAGCCAGTATCTAGGTAACTGTTGTTGTCTACTAAACAGAACATGATTAACAAACTAATACAGGACAATGATACAGTAACGGAACACCAGTTGATTATAAATCATCATCAATGTTTACAAATTATACACAAAATTCACGTTCTCTCTGAAATTATATGGGAAATTATCACCTCAATGATCAATGCATCCCTAGTTTTCCAACTCAACAGAATATTCAAACCCTGAACCCCAAATTTGAAACTAAATCGTTCTATTCTAAATTTCAACCCAAAATAAGACTATCAGCGACTCGATAATAGTTGAAACTTCAATGAAATACTGTAATTATATCAACCCCCACAAAAAAAAAAAAAAAAATCTAGATTCAGATTTAAACTACAATCTTGAATCGCAGACTCTAATGTAATCCAAATGATCTTTGAGATCTTGGATCATAGATAAAATCAATTTGCATACACGAAAAGTACCTGAATCACCATTTCGACAAACGATTGTAATTTGAATTTCTGGGAAAAATCGAGAGAAGGAGAGCGAGAGCGATAGAAAGAAACTGAGTGAATAGTATTTTAACGGGCAGGCTCAATTGGTGGAAATGACACTTTTGGAAATGGGTTTCCAAAAGTGAATAGTATTTTAACGGGCAGGCTCAATTGGTGGAAATGACACTTTTGGAAATGGGTTTCCAAAAGTGTCACCCCTAACCCCAATCTACCAAAAATGTCACTATATGACATTTATGCCTCTAATAGTACAGGACTCTTAGTTGTTTGATATTATTTCCAACTTTCAAAAATTAAAATAATTATTTTTTATGTGGTTATTTAGTGCCAGGGTCCTATACAAGGGGTCCGGACTCTTTACCGAACCCTAGACGTATATTAAAAAAATATTAGAAATCGTTTTTTTTAATGTACTTAAGTATGCAGGGTCCCTTCAAGAAGGTCCTGACTCTGTCAGGACCCTCTGGATCTTAGTTTAAGGAGCTTTTAACTTGACCACCTAGGCGCCATGTAGATGACAAGTAGAATGAACAAGGTAAGGACCTATAGCACCAGGGTCAGGACCTTTAACTAAGAAGTCGGGACCCTTAGCTAAGGACCTTTTTCAAGTCGACCACGTAGGTGCCATGTAGGTGACAACGGGGATGAACGAAGTGATAACATTTTTACAAGGGTCAAGACTCTCGAAGTCTGGATCCTACCGTTTGACGGGACCCTAACGCTTCACCTTCCTTACAACCCGTTACACCCCTCTTTTCCTTACATAACCCACCTTCATTCTTTTTTTTAGCGGTTCATCTTCTTCTTCTTCCTTCTTTCATCTTTTTTTTCTTTTTCATGGCAGCTGCTACACCATGAAATGCAGTTGCTTTTAGAACCCTAAATTGTCGTCGCCATAATGATTAGCAAAGTTGTTCTCATCCACTGCAATGGTAAATGGGTGCACAACAAAGGTAATGATGACTACAAAGGTATGACACATCTTGCGGGGTACCTGATAAGTACACTTTTGAGGATGTGAAGAAGAGAGCAATGGATGTTTTAGGTTTCGTGCACAAACCTTGTTTAGATGTGTATGGCCTCATAGATGTCCCGAGAACCTCATTTAAGCAAAGGATTAAAATTGTTAGTGAAGAAATGTTGATTTTTTATGTTGGCCAGACATGTGGAGTCCCAAGCTTTTACACAATCAAATATGGAGAAGAAGTAAAAGTAGATATTCCTCCCGTGACTCCCAAAACAACTACTGGAGATTACAGCGGATCCAAGATGCTTCCCCACACTCCCTTGACCCCTCTTAACAATCTCACGTCGTGTTCCAGTGAGGATTATCAGTCCAAGAATGAAACCATCAAGGGAGATGGTGGTGTTAAAGGTACGTTTATTTGTCCCTCTTGTTATTGTACTTTTGTATTATGTTTTTCCTGACCAAATAGTCACACTAATGTTGAATGTTTTATTTTTTCAGCGAGTACTAGTGGTCCAAAGGCTAGGAGATGTCTTGAACCAGTAATGACTCCATCAGCCAAGAAACTCCGATGTCTTCATGATGCGACAACAACTCCAGCGCCGGTTCTGGATATTCCTAAACCCCCGAAGGATATGAAGTACAATGATCTATGTGTGGGTAACACTTTCAAAAGCAAGGGGGAGATGAAACTTATACTTTCAATATCCAAAGTAGAAAGAAATTTTGAGTACAAAGCTTTTAAATCCGACATCCAGAGGTTTATTGCCAAATGCAAATACAAGACATGCGAGTGGCGTCTGCGAGCAGTTCCCTTAGATTCTTGTGGGTGGTGGAAACTCACAGTTGCAAACGATGTGCATACTTGTGAAAGCAACAAAAGGACTGACCCTGAATTAAGAACCAAAGCGGCCGCTACTGGAATTGCAGAGCTTTTCAAGCAAAAATTCAAAGAACTAGATGCGGCATTTATGCCCAAACAACTAGTTAAGGACATAAAAAGGGATTATGGAGTGGTTATCAATTACCGGCAGGGATACAGCGCTTGCAAGCGTGGTATTGAGCTGATCAAAGGTAGCCCTGATGAATCGTACCAACACCTCGTTGGTTATAGTCACATGCTTGGTGCTCGTAACAAGGGTACTGTTACCGAGATTGTAACTGATTCGGATGATTCTTTTCTATATTATTTCTTTGCTTTTGGAGTATGTATTGAAGGATTAAAAAACTGTTTCAGACCCGCATTTGCGGTTGATGGTACACATTTTACAGGGCCACGCCAAGGAGTTCTACTGTCAGCCGTTGGAATGGATCCTGACGAGTCGATCTATCCTATTGCTTTTGTTGTTGTTGATTCAGAGAATAATGAATCTTGGGAATGGTTTATGAGAAAGTTAGTCGGAGTAATTGGCGATAAGTATGCTATGAATGAAGATGTTGTTGTGGCAACAAACAGGCACCCATCGATCGGTAGAGCCATAAGGTTGGCATTTCCTTGTGCTAATCAAGTATACTGCATCCACCATCTTTCAGGTATTTAACAAGACTTTATATACTACAAACACACGAGTTTTGTGTTTAAATAGATTTGATGTTAGTTATCTGAATGGATACAACGTTAACCTTGATTTGTGTTTAGTATAACTTATCAGACTGTAGGTCTTTATGTGTGCGTATCTAGATAGAGTTATGAAGTCAATGACAATAGCATCATATTGCATATAATGTCCAAGCGGAGGTGGCAGAACAAGTTTTGTAGCATCAATGGCATCATATTGCATATATGTACAGTCCAAACAAGTTTTGTTGTCCACCCTGTTGTATGATACATTTCATACATATATATATATATATATGCATGCTTCATGTTGTACTTATAGGTCAATCCTGTAATGTTTGACCTTGCAGAAAATATCAAACAGACCTACCACAACGCCACGGCTTCGGTGGCATTTACAAGAGCTGCAAAAGCGTTTAGCAATGATGAGTATGAACTTGCTATGAGAGACTTAGGTTTAGTGAGCCCCGCTGCTTTAAAATCTGTAGTGGATCTTGGACCGGAAATGTGGGCCAGGGTGAAGGCTAGAACAGGTCGTTTTACTCTCATGACTACAAACGCCTGTGAAACTTTCAATTCAAGAATAGATGATGTTAAAGGTCTTCCAATCTGTCATTTAGTCGATTACATTCGCAGGTTCCTTATGGAATGGTTCTGCGAACGTAGACAACTAGCTCGTGATCGGCAAGATCCTTTGAGTCAACATGCACGGAATATAATCAAAGAACGGTGGGCTGTGGAAAAAAGGTTTGTGGCTTGCCATGTCGATGGGGACGAATATGAAGTGGACGAGGTTGACTATGAAGAACAGCACACCGTCTATCTTGACCGAAGGTCTTGCACGTGCAAAGTGTTTGACTATCAGCATCTTCCGTGTCCCCACGTACTTGCAGTGTGTGAGACATATAAGATAAAAGAAGAAGGCCTTTGTGGGGAATATTATAAAACATCGGTTTGGAGATCTATGTATGAACCTAAAATCTATGGTGTGCTGAGCCCAGAAACTTGGGATGTCCCAGCGGAGGTGGCAGAACGGGTGGTGCTTCCTCCAAAAACTACACCGGAAGTTGGTCGTCGGAGCATCAAGAGGAAAAGGTCCTCCATTGAAAAACCTAGAAAGAAAAGATCTTGTTCAAGGTGTCACCGGACATGGCATTATGCTAACAGCAAACGTTGTCCCAAGGCTTAGAACTGGAGTGATTTTGGTTGCTGACATTGCTTACCTTGTTATGTTTGTTTGAAATAGTTTAGGCGGCATCATTAGTAGAGTGGATTTAGTCATATTTTCATCCTCATGGTAAATTAGTTTTTCTCAGACTTGATATTAAACCTTAAATTTCGGAAAGTAGGTCTTTTGTAATTGAATTTGGGAATTATCTTATGTTTATTAATGGTAAGTTCTACTGGCATGTTTCATGTTAACTGATTACAAGAATCAAAAATCATTTACTACCATGTTGTTTTAGTGATTGGTAGCTAGGTGATGCACTCTTTTAAACGTGTTAATGTTCATTTAATTTTCTTATTGAAACAACGAAAATTATATAGCCATAACTAGGACAACCTAGAAGTAAAAACAGTTCCATCGTACCTAATAAAAAGGACTTCAAATATAAAATAAACTAATCAGACATTATCTTAAACCATTCTTCGTCACTTTTCTTTTCAAGTTCTACGTTCTTGTGCCTTCGGATATCGCTCTTCATTGCACCATTCATCAGCTCAACAAGGGCAAGATCTTGAAACAAACTCTGTCCAAAATTCTCTTCCTTGATCCATACGCCGCTGCCATGATACGGAATGATACATGACTCCGGGACTGAGATCCTTAACCTGTTGCATTCTTCACGTAACTGGCGATCCTCCTTTACTAACTCAAACCACTCCTTACAGAATTGGCTACCGTTTTTTGTTGTGTAGAAATTAGTTACTACACGCTTAGCAATAGGTTTTTTAGAGTCAACAAACTCATCACCATCCGATGCAACACCATTCCTCCCATATATGGTAGTATATTGATTTCTTGTTCGGGCAGTTGAATTAAGTGAGGTTACGTCAGACTGTTGAGAGGATCCTGCCATTGTTTTCAGATGATTTGAGATAAAAGCTTGTAAACAAATGTACCTAATAACAGTGATTTTCTTTACCCTAGAGATTATTAAGCACAAACGAATCTGAATGATGTCCATTTATACTTATGTTGGCAAACATGTGGAATTTAATGCCAACTAAATATAGCTGGCGCCTCTCATGTTCACCTCTCATGTGTAACTGAAAAGTAAAAAGAAAGCTGTTTTTGACTAATTACAATTAGTCAAAAAGTTTTTTTTTTTTTTTTTTTCACGTTTCCCAATTAGTCTTCTGCTGGAAGCTTACGGATTGTGTTACCTTTCAAAAACAAAAGAGATAAGGAAGAAAAAAAAAAGCAAATTTAAAGCTTGTCCCATTCTTGGGTAGTGTTTACACACATTGACAACATTCCCTTCAAATCCTCTCATCTGTACCTGAAAAGTGAAAACCAATTTCTTTTCATCACATTAGCCACAGCACCTCCATGCCATAAGGGGACAAACCGTTACCTCTATCACTATTAAAAATTGTGCATAAAAATGGTCCAATAAGGGACAAATTATTGTGGCGGCCTGTAGTTTATTTTAAGTCAAAGCAGGTGGGGGTGTGGGAGTTGGGAAGTAACTGCTTATTCAAATTTCAAAGCAAATGGGTGTCATTTAACATAACAAAGAAAAAAAAATTAGAAACAAAAGGAAAATCAAACAACTTAGATACGAGTGAGGTAGGAAGATGCTTTCTCAGTTTACAATTCTATATATATATATATATATATATATATATATATATATATATATATATATATATATATATATATATATATGACATCCAACCCTTAGGAGTGATTCCTTACAATTTAAACTACCCACTTCGATCACATGGGTTCAAGATCAGAGAGCAAATCATGTTTGGAAAAATGTTTTTCTAAAATTCCTTCAAAAAGAAGACGTCAAAGAAACCAACAAACCAACAACCTACCAAAACCAGCGGATGAGGGTTCTTCAAGTATGTCTTTAACAAATCTGGATACTTCTGCCAATGGAGTTATGTCCTGTGAGGAATGGTATGACGCGATTGAAGAAGGTCGTAGATTAAGAAAGGAAACAGCTGAGTTGGGTCTTCCAGTTACGCCGTTGCCACCTCTTGGAGATCTATTACACCATACATACAATGATCTGGTCAAATGTGTTAATTCTATAAGAGCTGAGAATAACGCACTTAATAGGAGATTGATTAATCGGAAGAAGTATTCTGCTCTACATGGGACTAATATGTAACTGGAGTGGTAGTAAAATCAATCATTTTCTCTTGCAGTATTATGGTAAAAAAAAGTTTATGTAGAGCAATGTGTATGAGTGGTAATTTAGTATACCTTTTATCTTCTGTTCAGTTTACTTTGTAGTAACTGAAGTTGTTGTGAAAGTGAAATGCAGCAGGATAGTACTTCAGAGTATAAATTTACGAACAATATCGCAGTTCTCCATTGCTACTTTGTTGCTCTCCCTTTGTATTCAGCGAGCTTCATACTGCACAACTGACGACAAACAAAACCATCAGCTTAGGTTTGATCCAGAACAAAACTATCAAAATACATCCCGAATCAGACGAACATACATTTTCATAAAATATAGAAAGGTATTTATTTACCATAATTCAACTTCTTCAACATAGTTTTCTAAGAAAACTAATGCATACATAATGTTCAAAATGTTACCATCTCAAAGGGTGTCAAACACCCATCAAAATTATATTTAGGTATCCCTTTGTTAGCAGAAAAACCATAGTATCTTTTCTATAATTCATATATTGGTCAACGCGTAACTATATGCTGTGCACTCAACAATCATCACACAATAAGTATATATAGCAATAGGTATATATACTTCCAATAAGGAAGTATATACATATGCAGGTCTAACAGGAAACTGGCCGCTAGTTAGTAGTTACAAAGTTCCTTCCAATAAGGTAACAACTTCCATATCAATTTATCAAAAACAACAAACAAACAAAAAATATATATATCATCAACACCAATCCACAACTTCCATATCAATTTCTCAACTTCAGTTGAAGTCCTTACATTCACTAGCTTCAAATTGGAGTCATTCAATTTCTTCTCAGCTTCAGTTGGGCGTGTTTCCATGTTCCTAACTTAGTTCTCTATTCATCTTCACATTCATTTTCTTTTTCATTTTCTTTCTTTAGGTTCTCAACCTGCAAAATCAACAACAAAAAAAAATCACAACAATACATAACTTTCATATCAAATTAAAGTTCAAGTCATTCAATTTAAGTAACTAACCTAAAAACAAACCGATAAATCCCATATTAAAACCTAACTCCATGCATCTGCATAAAAATACCAAAAACAAAAAAAATTGGTTAAAATCAACAAGCCGAACCTAACATCAGTATTATACAAAAGGTAAAAATCACCTAAATCGAATAAAATCAAGTATACCCGATATGAACTGCGACTAAAGATGTTGAGATCTACCTGTAGAAGATCTGAACTGCAACTTAAGCTGTTCGATCTACCGGAAACCAACCAGAAAAAATAATTGTTAAACCCCCGTTAAGAAAATCGACCAGTAAAAAATCAAGAAGAGAAAATTTTTTTGATAAAAACCCTAACTGTACCTGCTGATTTTGTAAAATCAAACATAACTGCGGCACAATTGAGAGATGTTGAAGGTTAATAATCATAACGAATTTTAATGAGGTTTTGTCATATAGGGCTTGAATGGTTGGTAATGGTGGAGTTCAAAGAGAGGAGGAGATATTTTGGCTGGTCTGTTCTCGTTTGCAAATGAACTGATGAAGAGAGAGGGGATACATCAGGTAAAAGTGATAATTAGGGTTATGTTTTGCTTATATTGGTGGAATTGGTTGTAATTACTGTGAATCTTTAGGGCAAATTCGCGACATTTAGGGTTTGTCCCTAAATCGATGTCCAATAACCATCTATTGTGTCTCATACGGATTAAGAATCCAATGGTTCACATAAACCTATTTTGTTCATACAGATCATGAAGTTTGTGTTTCTTTGCTAAATTGTGTTTCTTTGCTAAACTCAATTCGTGTTTTCGGGGTATTAACAACCTTCATTATCACCAAGTATATTAATAAATGTCGTGTATATTTTAGTCCGCGTCTAGATATGGATCATATTTCATATTGTCAGATTTCGAATTAATAGAGATGAAATATATCATATTTCAACATCTCGGGTTCAAAGTTTACTAGAGTTAAAACAGAGGTTCTCATTTCGATGAACTGAATATGAAATCTATCGGATTTCGACATCTTGGGTTCAAATATTACTAGAGTTAGACACGAGGTTCTCGTTCGGATGAACTGAGGATGGATTATATGAGTTTTTATCATCCCGGTTTCGTATATTACACGAGTGAGACTGGAGTCTATCACTCGGATGAACTGAGGATGGATCATATGAGTTCTTGTCATCCCGTTTTCGTATATTACATGAGTTAGACCCGAGCCTCTCACTCGAATGAACTGAGGATGGATTATACGTATCTACGGACCTTATCATTTGTGCTTGAGTGTTAGCAATCTGCCCTAACGTCGCAGCACTCTCCCGAACATCTCCAGTCGAGCGGTTGCCACCATCTCCATCATTGTTAGAATCCATGAAACAAGGATCAAACCTTTCTATGAATCCAATTGACGCAGAGGTAACGATAAGAAATAGCCTTGAATCCACAAGTTGTGTTTTGAATCCACAAAACACTGTTCCGAATCCTGCACACAAGGTATAATCTCAAGAGATTTGTGTTTTGAATCCACAAGAACAACAAATAGAACACTTGAAAATACACAAACAGAAAACTAGTTCCTTTTAAAATAACAATCATCAATAACGTTTTACAAATCAGGATCCTAAGATTAAATACTAGTAGGTAGTTATAGGAAGTTAACACACACATTAGACACACAAGATAAGAAACTGAAACTAGAAACTGAAAATACCTATTAGATATTTTCTGAAAGTTGTAACTGTCAGGTGTGACTATCCTTGTTCTGCATCAGTCTCTCACTCGGATGAACTGAGGATGGATTATACGAGTTCTTATCGTCCCGGGTTCGTATATTACACGAGTGAGACTGGAGTCTATCACTCGGATGAACTGAGGATGGATCATACGATTTCTTATCATCCCGGTTTCGTATATTACATGAGTTAGACCTGAGTCTCTCACTCGGATGAACTGAGGATGGATTATACGTATTTACGGACCTTATCATTTGTTCTTGAGTGTTAGCAATCTGCCCTCACGTCGCAGCACTCTCCCGAACATCTCTAGTCGAGCGGTTGCCACCATCTCCATCATTTTTAGAAGCCATGAAACAAGGATCAAACCTTTCTATGAATCCAATTGACGCAGCGTTAACGATAAGAAATAGCCTTGAATCCACAAGGTGTGTTTTGAATCCACAAAACACTGTTCTGAATCCTGCACACAAGGTATAATCTCAAGAGATTTGTGTTTTAAATCCACAAGAACAACAAATAGAACACTTGAAAATACACAAACAGAAAACTAGTTCCTTTTAAAATAACAATCATCAATAACGTTTTACAAATCAGGATCCTAAGATTAAATACTAGTAGGTAGTTATAGGAAGTTAACACACACATTAGACACACAAGATAAGAAACTGAAACTAGAAACTGAAAATAACTATTAGATATTTTCTGAAAGTTGTAACTGTCAGGTGTGACTATCCTTGTTCTGCATCAGTCTCTCACTCGGATCGGTGATGCGTTGTTTTACCATTTGTATGTCTATTCATAATCACATCATTCTCATATAGGCAGCCTCTATTCATATCTCCGCATATGTCTTTGCATGATGCCTTAACCGTGTTCTTTATTATCCGCCTTTCGCTCCCATACATTCTGACTGCAAAAATTTTCCTTTAGTTTTTCCTTATGCTATTGAATCTGTGCGTCTAATTTCTCTTACCTACAAAATAATATAAGTTTATGTTCTACTTTATCATGAGGTCTTATTTATCCTTCCTAAGTCAAGGTCTTATTTTGCCCAAAATTTGATTTCCTTTTTGTGCGACGAGATCGCAGGCGGTTTTTACACTTTCATGTAATAACCTATTGATCTCGCCTTATCGTTTTACGGAATTGTTTCCTTTGCAGGATTTATTATCGCACAAATACGATAAGCCTTAATACTCACGTGAGTAAAAAGCCTCATGATATTTGCGTCTTTGACACAATTCAGCTCCCTAATGGAGGGTGTCGTCCTTATATTCCCCCTTACTGCCCCTTCAAGAAATCTTACCCCTACCGGGTTAGGGTGGGCTCCTCCTATCCAGTGATGCAAAAATCAGTTGTTTTCGCCGCCTTTTATCCCTCCGCCGATATGGCTTATGGTTACAAGACCGCACCCTATGTGGGGTTTCTTCGGACCGAGTGCATCATAGTCAAGACTTGTCAAGAGCGTCCAGGTACGCTCCAGACGCCCTATACACTCTTGACTCAACCGTGTACCTCGGTGCCTTGATCGAGTTTCTGCACTCTTTAGTAGAGAGCTTCTTAGCTTAGTCTTTCAACTAAGGCGCTCTACTGGATGGGCTTTTGTTTCACCCCAAATCTCCATGACTCAGGATCCATGGTCGGTGTAGCTTTCACCTGAGTCATGTTATCTAGGTTTTCCAAATATGACGCGCGTTAAGTCTTATTATTGCCTCTTGCTGTATGCGAACTAGGGTGCACGCCATAATTAGATAACTAGCCTCCCTAATTAGAGGTTTTACGTCTGTAGCCTTTTATTAAGGTCTTATCATAAGGTCTTATTTTTTCCTTTTTGCATGACATTATCATAAAGAAATAAAAAAAATCATTTGCATTCATACTCTTGATCAATACAATGCTTTCATCTTCTCCCTTTGGTTATTTGCCAACGGGATTACTATTTTTTAAACTATCTCATAACCAAGATGACTTGCCAGTCTCTTGCACCTTATGTACTTCATTGAGTTCGCATATGCTTTTTAATACATTTTCTCGCATACGTTCTTCATTTTATGATGTGCTACGACTGTTCGCATGGATCATATTTGTGTAAGTACACTTGGTTTCGTAGCTCATCAGATGGTGCTCTTTCCTTCTCTCCTGCTAATGCATACATCCCATTTCCAACTATCTTCTTGATTCTGTATGGACATTCCCATTTGTCTCCATTTGTCTCTTATTGTTTTCTGATAAGACGATTTTTGTCTCAATACCAAATCTTCTTTTTTTAATTTGCTCATGCTGACGTGTTCGCTTTCTTGTGCGGTTGTTGTCGCCTTCGATGAAGTTGTTCTCATCTCACTTTCCTTGTCCACAACATCCACCATTAATCGCTCACTTCTCTTGCTATCTTGTATATGTTGCTTCCAATTTCTTCGCTTGCTTGCATGTTCTTCACATTTGTCGACATCAATGTCATGGCAAGTTTTTCCTTCATTTGGATCTCCTCTGATTACTCCAACAACTTGAGGTAGCGGGAACTTTATGAATTGGTGTAAATTTGAAGCCACTCCTAGAATACCATGCAACCATGGTCTTTCCATCAGAGCATTATAAGGTGATTCTACGTCAACAACGTAGAATACTATTTCTGTTGATATACTTCTTAAAGGAATTCGCATCTTCACCCCTCCCTTTGGCTTGTTGGTTGTCCCGTTGGAACCATAAATCTTGTATGTTGAGGGGATTAGTTATTCATCTCTAGCTACCACCCATAGTCTTGTATGTGTGATAAAACAGAATATCTAATAACTCCTAGGATCTATCAGTATTATGTTTATATCCCATGGGTTTGTATCCTCCTCTTCATCGTCATCATTCTTTACCTTTGGATTGATTTCTAACTTGACTAGCAATGGGCTCTCATGTTGTTCTCCTCCTCCTGGTACTTCTTCTGCATTAAAGGAAATAGGTTGTTTACCAATCTTTCAATGGTGATATTTTCGCAAGGTTGAGTATCTCTCTTCCATCATTATCTCTCGCATGAACTCGGCTTAGGACATTATCATGTAAATATTCTATGTTCCTGAATGAATGTATTATTGAATTACAATATAAATTTTTCGCCTTCGCTCCAACCTCTATCATATATGTATGCCTTCCTACCTCTCTTTCTTGTGCATGCCCCGCAGGTGGTGGTGGTGGTAGATTTTGTGGTTGCTGCACTAAGAAGTGATCTAATTTTCCCTGATCAATCATTCTTAGTATGACTTTCTTTATGTTTCTACAGTTATTAGTTGTGTGACCATGGAAACGATGATAGGCGCAGAAGTCGTTACTCCTCCCTGCTGGCGGTTCATCTCCCATATTTGGTGGTGCTGGTATGCTACCAAACTACTTTATTAAAATTATTGCTTCCCAGATTTTCTCGAGCGTGGTGTTTAGATGCGGCATTTTTATATGCTACCAAACTACTTTATTGCTTCCTTGGCCTTCGTTATAATATTGCTTTCGTCCTCCATATCCTTTTGGAAGGTGATCGAGTCTCTGAATCTTATTGTTTCCTCCGCGATTATTAAACTGTCTTTGTCTTTCAAATTCTTCTTGGCCCCTACTTCCCATAGCCACCAATTTTTGTACTCGCAACAACATTCGTTTTTCTTGGGAGTAGACTGTTGTTTCCTGCGTTTGTAATCGCCACTGGATAAGATTCCATCTCGTTTTTCTTTTCTTCAAGAGCGATGTATTCCTCTTGATACTCGCGTAATTCTTCCATGGTTATCACATCTTTTATCCTAAATATCTATATATACAGCAAATCAGTTGCGAATAGTGCATTGATGAAGGCTAATATAAGGCTTCTCTCATCTACTCTTCCGGCTATCTCAATGAACATGCTTCTCCATCGTGTGGTTAACTTTCGAAAACTTTCATTGGTTCTTCTATGTAAGCTGAACACTTTCTGTATCCAAGGTCTTAACATATTATTGCTGATGTAAATTCCTAGAAAGATGTTTTGTAAGTGGTGAAATGATCAAATGATACCCACTGGTAAACCTTCAAACCATTCAGAGATTTTCCAGTTAGGCTGGGAGGAAAATATTTACAGAGTACCGCATCGTTTGTTTCCCATTGCAAGAGAGATCTGCAGTAGGCTCTTATATGTTGCACCGCACATGTACTTCCATCAAAGATGTTAGTAAACGCATGGAGATTACACTTAGGCGGTATGACTGCATATTATATTCGCCTAACAAATGGTGTTCTTCCATCTTCTTCTATCGCTTCATCCAATTGTCGTCCGCCTCCATCTCTTTGCGCAGATATCATTTCTCTCATCTCTGTTAATTCTATGAAAATTTCCTCATTTGTGATTCGGTCTTCATATTTGTTGCGTAGGTCTTTTCGACCTCGCTTGCCTTATTATGTTGTCATGATTATTCTGATGCGTAGCTTCTCGTATCTCTCTCTCTTAAGCTTCTTCTCTCCTTTGTATGCATCTTTCTCTTTCATTCCTTGCATGTATTTGTGCGTCTTTCTCTTCCTTTCAGTATGATTCTTCCTTGTTCTTTATCATCTTCCTCATCCTGGTCATGGTGAACGTGATGCCTCTCGCCGCGTCGCTCGCGTCTATTGCCTATGTAATCTTCTTGCACGCGATGCCCTTCGCCATGTTGTACGTACCGGTCATCAACTGGTTATTGTTCTATGCGATGTTCATCGTGTAGATCTTGCAATTTATCTGAAAGTATTCAGCAATATTATATAAAGGTGAAGCTTGTCTGATATTTTTTCTACCAGATTGGCTACGCTTGGATGTACTCCTGCTTGTTCTTGACCTTGAGCTCACACGTGTGGTGTTTCTTGATCTCTGCTCTTGCAATCTTATATTTTCTTCTCTTAACTCATTATTCTGGCGCGTCAAATTCGCACGCTCTTCATCTTCTCTCCTTCTTTCTGCAATCAACCTTTGTCGAAGTTCCTCGATTGTCATTTCTTCTCCATTTCCTTATATTAATCCTGGAGCTCCACTGCTTTCCTCTTCTTCTTCTGTTGAATTTGTATTTGCGGTATGAACGCTTACTCTATCGTAATCGATAATATTTTCCTGCACTAGCTCGCTTTGAATCTGAGTTTGAGCTTGACTTCCTTTATTATTTCTTTCTCCCATTCTTGAGGATTCGGCGATTTCGCTCCTTCTTCTTCCAGCGATTCTTCTACTCCTCCTAATTGCTATTGCTTGTTATGTTGTAGTTGTTTGTCTCACCATCTTGTTTATCTGTAACAATTTGTTTTGCTATTGAAAAATACTCTCTTAAGAGCCAAAGATTTTTCTAGTGAAGATTGTTTTTCTTGACATTAAAGGCTATTGACTGAATCTTTTAGATTTAGACATCCAAACTTTTCCAAGATTATGAATATCTTCTAACTTGTTTTTTTGAACTTTCACCGACAGGATACATCGTTCCAAGCTGATTTCTTAAGGTAGGATAAAATCCTTTACTCACCCCTGTTTCTGGATGCCAAAATGTAGTTGCAGGAAATCCTACAATTACACCCCTACTAAAGTCTACAAATTAATCTAAGTGAACTCCATGAAAATCACAAGAACATTCATTAATATCTTCCAATTTGATACAAAGTAATAAGCAAACCCTAACTTGGGAAGCAAATAA